>NC_056738.1:81891462-82239450 GCF_019279795.1 Protopterus annectens | reverse complement strand
AACTAATTTTTGGCGTTAAGCTTCAGGCCATGGTTCCGACACCAGTCATTGGTCTCAGGGAGGCTCTTTTGTAGGATGTCTGCATCACTTGGGGAATTGATAATGACTCTTAGCTTGCAGTCATCAGTGAACTTGGTCAGCCAGAGTTCTTATGTGTTGGTCTGAACTTCTGAGAAGTAGATGCCAAACAGGAGAGGGCCTAGGACCGAGCCCTGTGAGACTCCACTTGTGATTGATCGACAATCTGACTTGGAATCCATAACTTTCACTCTGTGGGTCCTGTCTGTGAGCCAGTTTGCAACCCACTTAGTGAAGTAAAGATTGATGCCTAGTTTGGTGAGTTTATCAATGATACCTGAGTGGGGAATGGTATCAAAGGCCTTGGTCAGGTTGAGGTAGGCTGTATGCACTGAATTACCATAATCCACAACCTTGGTGACTGCCTAGAAGAAGTCAACTAGGTTCAGCAGGCAGGATCTCCCCTTGACAAAGCCAAAATGTGTGGGGTCAAGAATTTGTAGATTGCCTATATCTTTGTTAAGCAGATCCTTTGCATACCAGACTCATCAGACTAATGGGGCGATGGTTCCCAGGGTCTGTAGTTGCCCCCCTCTTTATGGAGTGGGATGACTGTAACAGTGCACCATTCATTAGGGATGTACCCTAAGGTAAGGCTGTGATTGAACAGGGCACGCAGATGTGGTGCCAGTTCATTTTGTACCTCATGTAGGATGCAGCCAACAATATTATCAGGTCCCATGGATGTTGTATTCTTGGCTTTGGACAATGTAGCTTTTACCTGTGCTGCAGAAATGGTGGGTACCAGGCTTTTTTCTGGTATTGTGATAGGGCCCTTTGGGTGGAGAGAGGGGTAAAGTTGGCACTGACTCTGTTGGCCAGTATGTTGGCTATATCTGTTGGCTCGATATAGGATGCGCCATTGTGCAATAACTCAGAGAAAATCTGGGTATTGCCTTTGAGGTTCTGATATAGCTATAGAAGGCTTTGTGGTTGTTTTTGGTGTCAGCTGCAATTCTGCCTTCATAGCTGGCTTTAGAGGATTTGATAAGGGAGCTCAGCTTTTTGTTGAGACTGATAAGGGAGGTTTTCTAGTCTTGTGACTTCACTTTTTTCGGTAGCAGTTTTTTCCTTCTTTTGTAGAGTTTAATGATGGCTGGAGACCACCAGATTGGCTTCCTTTTTTTGGAGGAGAGCATCTTAGTTCTATTTGGTATGACAGCAGAAACATAGCCAATTGTTGAAGTCAATCATTTTCTGCTCATACTGTGGTATTATTCTGGGTAACAGTAGAATACTGCTCAGCTTTAGGGTCATACCTGCCTATGCCACATAATCTGAGAGTTCCATCATATCTCTTTTCATGTGGTCCAGGGAGGGATATCTCAGGTCATTCACATCCACATGGACAATGACTGAGTCATATTTGTACTTGTTATAGAGTCATCTGAATGCATGTGTTATGTGCCGGATCCTGGCACCACATAGACAACTGACTGTCACCTTCTCCTTGTTCAACCTAGTGAGTGGGACATCAGTGCGCCTCCTAATTGAGTCTCCTATGATTAGTACATTGGGCAAAGTGTTTTGCCTTCAGAGCTTGGGTTGAGGGGTACACTGTGGTGGTGAGCTATGTGCTCTAGGGTTGGAGTTGTGTTGTGGTGGTCAAGTGCACTTCTGTCTTGGGGATCTCTGTTGTTTTGGTAAATTTTTATTGAGAGCCTCCACAAAGATGGGTGCATGGTTTGTGTTTCTATGTATAGGTTGTGATGGCTGGTGTTTTGGAGGGCTGTGTGTTCTATGTAGTGAGATGCAGGTGTTGACCTTCTCTTCTTGACCAGCTAGTCTGGTCTTGGTTGGATCATGCACTGCTTTCAGTTTGGTGATATAAGTGCATCTATCACAGGTATGAGTATTGGTAGGTAAGAGGAGAGGGTTTTCTGTGTACATTAGATAGCTGCCACACTGTCTCAGAATGCCCAAGTGCACCAGGTTAGCAGGAGAAAGCACAAGAAACTGCCATACAATCATACCAGGAGGGGTGGTCATAACTAAAAAGTACTGGTGCTGTTACTGCGTAGGAAGAGCTAGTGCTGATAGCACCTAAGTGTGCTACAATAAATGCTACAAAAGCCTATTAAAGTGCTAGCCAGTTAAGCTAATTGAAGTGGAAGAAGTAAAAGAACAAGCACGTTCTAAGGGGAAAATTGAAGAGCAGAATTTCTGGTACCAGTAATAGTTTACCTTAGCTGAGCACTGCACGATGTGCAAACATGAGCTTTCAATCAAAAAGATGAAAGGGATGGAGAAAATGTCCAAACAGCCAATAAACTACAATTTCTGGACCAGAAACCACTCCCCTTGTGGTGGATAGGCTACCTAGTGCTTACCACTCCCACTGATAAGCTAGAAGGCTTCCCTCCAGCACAGAAAGGTCTGGGGGGCTCAGAAACTTACAAATTAGTCCTGGATGCAGCAAATCTGTACCTGGACTAGACTGGTTATAGGAAAGGTGGAAAACAAGCTTAGAACTTGTTTTTGCAGAAAAGCAGTTAAAACAGTAGCAAAAACAGTTTAAATTCAGTACAAGCTAGCACACTTGAGTGTGTAGCAATATTAAGACAAATACAGTTTAAATAAATGCAGATAAATTAAAAATGGCAAAAAAAAAGTGCAGAGAGCAGTAAAATATGAAAAAAATCAAAATGGAAGCACTTAGAGTATCTCTTTCACTTTCCTGTTGCTCTTGTAGTCTGCAGGATGCCAAAACTGGATCCACAGGGCTTAAACAAGTGCAAACCCACACAAACACTGGCTTTTAAACCCAAAAGTTGAAAGGGATGGAAAAACTGCTCAAACGGCCAATAAACTACAATTTCTGCACCAGAAACCACTCCTCTTGTGGTAGCTAGACTACCTAGTGCTTACCACTCCCACTGATAAACTAGAAGGCTTCCCCCCAACACAGAAAGGTTTGGGGGGGCTCAGAAACTTACAAAACAGTCCTGGATACAGCAAATCTGTATCTGGACTAGACTAGTTACAGGAAAGGTGGGAAACAAGCTTAGACTTTTTTTTTCTCAGAAACGCAGTTGGAACAGTAGCAAAAAAACTTTAAATGCTGTACAGGCTAGCACACTTGAGTGTATAGCAATATTAAGGCAATATTATAGCAAATACAATTTAAATAAATGCAGATAAATTAACAACTACAAAAAACAAGTGCAGAGAGCAGTAAATTATGAAAAAATCAAAATGGAGGCACTTAAAATATCTCTTTCTCCTTCCTGTTGCTCTTGTAGTCTGCAGGATGCCAAAACTGGATCCACGGAGCTTAAACAAGTGCAAACCCATGTAAACATGGGCTTTTAAACCAGAAAGTTGAAAGAGTTGGAAAAACTGCCCAAACGACCAATAAACTACAATTTCTGGGCCAGAAACCACTCCTCTTGTGGTAGACAGGCTATCTAGTGCTTACCACTCTCACTGATAAGCTAGAAGGCTTCCCTCCAACAGAGAAAGGTCTGGGAAGGGCTATGAAACTTACAAAGCAGTCCTGGATACAGGAAATCTGTATCTGGATGAGACTAGTTACAGGAAAGGCAGGAAACAAGCTTAGAACTTTTTGGTGAGGTTGTTTTGAAGAAAAGCAGTTAAAGCAGTAGCAAAAACATTTTAAATGCAGTACAAGTTGGCACACTTGAGTGTGTTGCAATATTAAGGCAAATGCAGTTTAAATAAATGCAGATAAGTTAAAAATGACAAAAAGCAAGTGCAGAGAGCAGTAAATTATGAAAAAATCAAAATGGAGGCACTTAGAGTATCTCTTTCTCCTTCCTGTTGCTTTTATAGTCTGCAAGATGCCAACTGGATCTGAGGAGCTTAAACAAGTGCAAACCCGCAAAAACATGGACTTTTAAACCAGAAAGTTGAAAGTGATGGAAAAACTGCCCAAATGGCCAATAAACTAAATTTCTGGGCTGGAAACCACTCCTCTTGTGGTAGACAGACTACCTAGTGCTTACCACTCCAATTGATAAACTAGAAGGCTTCCCTCCAACACAGAAAGGTCTGGGGGCTATGAAACTTACATAACAGTCCTGGATGCAGCAAATCCATATCTGGACTAGACTAGTTACAGGAAAGGCAGGAAACAAACTTAGAACTTTTTTTTGGGGGGGGGGTTGTTTTGCAGAAAAGCAGTTAAAACAGTAGAAAAAAATACTTTAAATGCAGTACAAGCTAGCACAATTGAGTGTGCAGAAATATTAAGGCAAATACAGTTTAAATAAATGCAGATAAATTAAAAATAACAAAAAATAAGTGCAGAGAAAAGTAAACTCTGAAAAAATCAAAATGGAGGCACTTAAAATATCACATTCTCCTTCCTGTTGCTCTTGTAGCCTATGGGATGTCAAAACTGTATCTGTGGAGCTTAAAAAAGTGCAAACCCACGCAAACATGGGTTTTTAAACCAGAAAGTTGAAAGGGATAGAGAAACTGCCCAAACAGCTAATAAACTACATTTTTGGGGCCAGAAACCACTCTTCTTGTGGTAGATAGGCTACCTAATGCTTACCACTCCCACTGATAAACTAGAAGGCTTCCCTCCAACACAGAACTGTCTGGGGGGCTCAGACTTACAAAACAGTCCTAGATGCAGCAAATATGTATCTGGACTAGACTAGATATAGAAAAGGGGGGAAACAAGCTTAGAACTTTTTTTGTTGTTGTTTTTTTTTTTTTTTTTTTTTTTTTTGGAGAAAAGCAGTTAAAATAGTAGCAAAAACAGTTTAAATGCAGTACAAGTTAGCACACTTGAGTGTAGCAATATTAAGGCAAATACAGTTTAAATAAATGCAGATAAATTAAAAACAACAAAAAACAAGTGCAAAGAGCAGTAAATTATGAAAAAATCAAAATGGAGGCACTTAGAGTATCTCTTTCTCCTTCCTGTTGCTCTTGTAGTCAGCAGAATGCCAAAACTGGATCCACGGAGCTTAAACAAGCACAAACCCACATAAACATGGGCTTTTAAACCAGAAAGTTGAAAGGGATGGAAAAACTACCCAAACAGCTAATAAACTACAATTTCTGGGCCAGAAACCACTCTTCTTGTGGTAGCTAGGCTACCTAGTGCTTACCACTCCCACTGATAAATCTGTATCTGGACTAGACTAGTTATAGGACAGGGGGAAGCTTAGAACTTTTTTTTATTTGCAGAAAAGCAGTTAAAATAGTAGCAAAATCTGTTTAAATGCAGTACAAGCTAGCACACTTGAGTGTGTAGCAATATTAAGGCAAATATAGTTTAAATAAATGCAGATAAATTAAAAACACCAAAATAAACAAGTGCAGAGAGCAGTAAATTATGAAAAAAAAATCAAAATGGAGGCAATCTCTTTCTCCTTCCTGTTGCTCTTGCCGTCTTCAGAATGTCAAAACGGAATTTGCAGAGTTTAAACAAGTGCAAATCCATGCAAACATGGGCTTTTAAACCAGAAAGTTGAAGGGGCTGGAAAAACTGCCCAAACGGCCAATAAACTACAATTTCTGGGTCAGAAACGACTCCTCCTGTGGTAGATAGACTACCTAGTGCTTACCATTCCCACTGATAAGCTAGAAGGTTTCCTCCAACATGGAAAAGTCTGAGGGGCTCAGAAACTTACAAAAGAGTCCTGTATATGGACAAGACTAGTTACAGGAAAGGTGGAAAACAAGCTTAAAACTTTTTTTTGAATAGTGTTTGCTTGCAATCCTTTTGGCAATAGGCCCATAGTGAATAAGCATGGTCAGTGATTAACACACGTTTCCTACCCAATAAATAGTGTTTTAGGGTGTTGGTGGCCCATTTTATGGCAAGGCATCATTTCTATGTAGTTGAACAATGTCTCTCAATCTTGCTAAGTTTTCTACTTATATAACAGATAGGATGCTGATTCCATCTACAGTCTGAGACAAAAATGCAGCTATGCCTACATTTTAGGCATATGTGTAATAAGAATTACTTGAAAGCATCTGGTGCTACTAGTATTGATTCTGAAAAATACATATAGTTTAGATTTGTTGTCATTCTTCGGTAGTTATCTTACTTTTTATTATTAGAGTCCTGTTTCTGTTTCTGACTGGCTGCCTGTTTGGTGTAGCACGGAAAAGCCTGTGACTCTGTCCAAATTACTATTTTTCTTTTGCATCAGTATGAAATCAGTTTATTAATTCTTCTTTTTCTACATTTATGTCCATTAATATAGTTATAACCATAGATCTTTTCCTGCCATTCTCCACACTGACTTCTTTTATTAGTCTTTTGGGAAGATTGGTATCCTGCCCTTCTATTCAGAGCCAAATCTCACTTCAATTTGTGTCTTCTAGTCCTATACCTTTTCTTTTTTTACTGAGTATGCATTTCGAACCATTCCATAACTCTTTGAATCGGGGAAAGTTTTGGACAATTATCACAACTGAACTTTTTTTTTGGGGGGGGGGTTGGACTTACTGGGTGTAACACTTTGTCAAGAAGGGTTTGTATTGCCACTTGTGTTATGGGGTACTCCATTTTATCTCCATGTAAATTTATTAATTCAGTTTTGCTGTTTATTAGTTACTTTATACTGACAAATTGTGATCTGTCTAAAGAAATAATGTAATAATTTTCCCTGAATCCAACAATATTTACGACTCCTTCCCTTCCAACACAATAATGCTTTTTACAAATTTAATAAAAGCACAGTGGCAGAAACCAGACACTACACTTCCAGCAGTTAAAAAGTTAAACATGATCACTCAAGTCTCTCAACAACAGGTACTGTTATGTCTCTGTCCTAGTCCATGTTGGTGTGAATGACTTGAGACGTACTCTCTGGACTATATGAAGAGAAACATGATTGAGCTCGCTGAATATGTGTCCCAGGCAGGTATGTCCCTAACCTTAAGCAGCATCCTACTGTCACCCAAAATGATGCCTCAGTACAAACAGAAACTGACTGAATATAACAATTGGCTTAGTTTCTGGTGTCATTCCAAAGGGACCCAGTACCTAACAGCCTGGGCGGACATGACTGACAGACCACAATGCTTTCCCAGAGATGGTCTTTATCTGTCTCCCCTGGGATTCAGGCTTCTGGCAAAGGCTCTTGCCTCCCCCATAGTGCCTTTTTAGGCAGTCATGAGGACAAAATTTCCAATGTGAAAAATTCTTCTAAACAAAATGTAAAGGTCATGCTGCTAAATGCTAGGAGTCTTAACATGGAACTGCACTCATTGTAAGCATTCCTCGCCCTGGAAGAGTCTGACGTTTGTGCAGTCACTGAAACCTGGTTCAAAGCTGCAGAGAGCACCCCAGCTTTACCAGGTTACTTGTCCTACTATACTTTCAGACCCCAAACAGAGGGCTACAAAGCCAAAGGAGGTGGAGTTTCAATATTTATCAAAGACATACACACCTCCAGGCTGGTCAAACAGTATGATGCACAGGAAACAGCAGTTAACTGTTGA
Organism: Protopterus annectens; assembly: GCF_019279795.1. NCBI lineage: Eukaryota > Metazoa > Chordata > Ceratodontiformes > Protopteridae > Protopterus > Protopterus annectens. The sequence continues at coordinate 82,231,938 of NC_056738.1, read as the reverse complement.
CAAAACACCTATTCAAATCATAGCTAGCTACAGACTCCCAACCATGACTCAGGAGGCCCACTCCACCTATCTGGACTTACTTGAATCCATCAAGATCCAACCCTCTACCCTGATCCTGGGTGACTTTAACTACTCAACCATAGAGTGGAAGACTTATTCTAGCTCAAACATGAACACCCAGAGATTCCTGAATTATGTCAGTGCCAATGCATTGGATCAGCTAGTCGACACCCCCACAAGAGGTGAAAATATCCTGGACCTGGTACTAACCAACATGAGTAGCCACTGTAGCATCCCTACAGTGTCCTGCTCCTTGGTAAGGTCCGATCATAAAGCAATCACTTTCAAAGTCACCATCTCCCCTGACCCACCCCCCTTGCCAGGGTCGAACAAAATAACTTTTCCAAAGCTAACTACAACCTCCTGAGGGCAGGTATAAGCAGCTTAACAGCCACCATCCCTCCAGTTGGAACAAACACTAATGTTCAAGCCTACATAAAAAAATTATATGAACACCTATATAGCTGCATGGACTCAGCAATACCTGACAGGACCAAATCATCTTACTCAAGGAAGAGTAAACCTGTCTGGTGGACAGCAGCAATAAACAGGCTCTGTAATAAAAGGAAAAAAATGCTGACCAGGACCAAGAAGGAGCAGGTGCCAAGTTGGAAGCAATCTCTCCTTTGTCTGAACAAGCAAATAAGGTCACTGGTGAAATCCTGTAAGGCTAACTTAGAGTCCAAATTGGCCACATCCACTAAGGACAATCACAAGGCCTTCTTCACATACATCTGCAATCTCAAAAGTAACTCCCAAATCTGCTCTGAATTGGTGGTCAAGAATAACACATACACAAATGCCATAGATATATCCAACCTGCTGGCAAACAAGTTCAGTGAAAACTTCAACCCCCTGTCTCCCCCATCAGTAAACCAGGACATCCCCAGCACCTGCCCCCCCTCCCCTCATCACCAGGGAGCAGGTTATTAATGCCCTCTCAAAGGCAAAAAATGCAGCCTCCATGGGACCCGACAACATCCATGGCTGTGTCCTTTATGAACTCAGGCAAGAGCTCTCAGCACCACTAGGGACCCTATTCAACCAAAGCCTATGCACCGGCTTTATCCCAGCAGAATGGAGGACAACCACTGTCATCCCTCTGCACAAAGGTGGAGTGTCCACCGACCCAGGAAGTTATAGGCCCATCAGCCTAACTAGCCTGATCTGCAAGGCCATGGAAGCATTATGATGGACCTTATAAACAAGGACATTGACAAGCTCTAAATGCTTGATCCCACACAGTTTGGTTTTGTCAAAGGGAGATCATTCATGTTAAACTTGGTTGCCTTCTTTGAAACATTCACCAAAGCCATAGATGAGGGCAAGACTGTGCACACCACTTACCTTGACCTAACCAAAGCCTTCAACACTATTCCTCATCTGGGCATAATGGATAAACTCTCCCAGCTAGGCATCAAACCATATGTTACCAGATGGGTAGCTAACTGGCTCACTGATAGAACCCACTCAGTCAAAATAGGGGAAGCTACCTCTAGTAGTAGACCTGTAACAAGCGGCATACCCCAAGGATCGATCTTGGGGCCTCTACTGTTTGGGATATACTTTTATGAAGTGCAAGCCAAAACCAGTGGTCTGTGGGTGACCAAGTTTGCAGATCACTGCAAGCTGGGCATTGTAATAAATTCCCCTAGTGAACATCCTCCAAGAGGACCTTAACCAAACTAATGACTGGTGCCAGAAGCATGGCCTCAAACTGAATGCCAAGAAATGCATCATTATCCTCTTTGGTGAAAATGGTCTACCCACTAATTATCATATTAATAACAACATACTAAGCACGCAATCATTCGTGAGTGACTTGGGCACCCAGGTTAATAGCAACCTAACTTTTGACCACCATGTTGCCTCTGTTGTACGGAAGGCTTTCTACATGGGCCACCTCATAAGTAAAGGTATTTCATCCAGGAACAAGGAGGTCATAACATCTCTGTACTCCTCCCTTATCAGACCCATTATTGAGTACAGTGCCTCCTTTGGCATGTACCTTGCCAAACACATGCAGCAGTTGGAGAGACCACAGAAGTTCCTGACCAGGAAAATCCAGGTTCTCAAGCACCTATCCTATACAGATAGGCTAAAATCTCTATCCCTCTACTCAGTCTTGTATAGACTGCTCAGGGATGACCTGTGTCTGGCATACAAGGCCGTCTCAAACTCAGCCTTGATGGAGTTGCTGCATATCTGTAAGTCAAACTCCACTCGTGCAACCCACATGCAAGGTCTCAACCTGGTTTGTGACATTAATAGAACTTATTGGCAGGATAGATTTGTGTCACAGCAACTTCCCCATCTGTGGAATAGACTCCCTCTCTATGTCAAGCAGAGTAGCTTACTAGCCCTCTTTAAGAAGAACCTGGACAACTGGATGGGAAACAGAAAATATACTCCTGGGATCCCACCTGTGTCCCTGCTGGACAGGGAAAACAGGTGCTAACTTTGGGGGAACATGGGTGAAATTCTTGGCTAGGCTTATAAGAGCCTACAGACCAATAGCCTAGTATTGGCCTATGAACCTATGATCACATTTCATAAGTATGCTTTCATGTATAGCTTCCTCATTAGCATAAAGACTACATACAAGCAGGAGCGGCCTTAGGTCAACTGATGCCCAAGGCAAAAGGGCTCCATGGCACCCCCACACCAGCCGGTGCCCCCATCCTGGTCTACCTCCACCAAATAAATACTGGAAAAGCGCCCCTGCTAGAGCGGCACACTAGGTAGCCGTGTCGTTGGCCTATGCCTAAGGTCAGCTATGTATACAAGTACAGTATTGTTATTAACTGAGTAGTATTTCTACTGTGTGCCTTTTTTAAAACAATGAAAACATACCAACTCTGACGGTAACATGGGTTTCTAGTCTGCAGGCAAAAACATCTTTAGGTGAAGGCATTATTAGCCCTTAGTGCATGCAGGTCTGCCATGGATGTTGAAGTTTCAGCTAACAACAGCTGTTCTTACTAAAAGAAGTAGGTGCCCAAGACACTTAGAGCCACTATAGAATACTTGTTTTCTTAAGTTGCTAGGGAGCATCCTTTTAAATTAATCTACAGCCAACAATATCTCTTGAATTCTGCTTGCATTATTTCCATGAAGTTCTAGCCATAATTTAAAAAATATGTATTAAATCATCCAGTGTTGCCTCTACTAGTTTGACCACACTGAATGTCCAGTTATGAAACTTAAGAAAGTGACTGTTCCTCAGGCAAATCTCCAGCCTTAGTCAGAAATTTCCTTTTTCAGCTTCTGATAGTCCCTGATTAGATATGAAGACAGTACATTTGCCCACTCAGCTTGAGCCCAGTTTTCTGTAGTCATATATCTCTTAAATACTATCAAATAAAATTCCACATCATCTTCCATTCTGTTTTTTTTTCAGATGTGTTCTATTTTTTTTTGGATTCCCAGTGGGTTGAATGGTTGGTTTATTATACTGGATATCTGTTGCTGTAGACTGAGCAGTTGTTGCTCACTGACTGGACTTCTTTATTTAAGCTAAGCAGGTGTTGATCACTGGCACACTTCATTCTGGCAGAGCTGTAGTAAGTTTGTCAGTGGCTGCATCATATCTGCTGTCTACTTCCCCTAGTACATAGCTAGTGAGATTAACAATTCTCTCCTAAAGAGTTTTACATACTGATTCAGTAATGTTTCTCTTTTTCTGTGATCCTGTGCTAAATCTTCTCTAAACTGCTTATATCATTTCAAAGATATGGTGGTCACTGTTTGGTAAAGTGCTAAAGATGAAATTCCATGTTTTACTTATACAATAAATAGTTATTAGAACAAACTTCCTGTGGCAGTTTCCATGACTATACTGCCTAGTATCCTATCACATTCACAATTTAAATAATTATCATAAACTACATGATAGGCTTCATACTAGGGTGTATCTCAAAAGGAAACCTACACATTTTTTGGCCTCAGTAAAACTGCTCCCATAATTTGTTGCTCAGTGCTACAAGAACATGATTTTGACCTTTTTTAGTTTGAATTTCTGTTGGCATATTGTTGAGCAATTCTCCTTCTTACCCAGTTCTCTCTTCACTCATTTTATCTTGTAAGTATCAACTAAACACAAACATTTGTTTTATGTGGAAGACTTCTTCCATATTGTAATATATTTGCAATATAGACAGCAAAAGCTATGTTAATATTCAAATAATATGGGGTTAGTTACTAAAATGTTTAGACAGTTTAAAAATATGCTAAAATGAATTGAAGGTCCTAATAAAGGCCTGCAAATTAATAAAATTAGAAATGCTGAAACCAGGAATATGACTGATATGGCAAACCCATAGGGATGAAGGCGATGGTTAAGGGTGCAGAATAGAGTAATCAAACAATGTCTTCATTTCCTAATGGGGATTCTGCATCATTTTAAGACTGGCCAATTCAGTGCCTGCTCTCCTACTATGAATTTCTACTGCTGGTGGCCAGAGCACAGAGAGTGGTCTTTCTGTGAAGCTACATGCAAATACAACAGTCCGGGAGAGCAGCTATTGCTAATCAGCCATGTGTTCTCCCTTAGAAATGGTTTCAGCTCGGGATTTACTTGGCAAAATGATTCAGAGAATCAGTCTGCAGAATTTTTTTTTTACAAGCAGGAAAAACTGCATGCCACTTTTTAACAGAGTGCACACATTCATCCCTATCGGACTATGGGACTGTCACGATTCATACTGCAACTAGAGGTAAATATAGCTGATCCATGGGTTTGTGTGTGTGTATGTGTGTGTGTGTGTGTGTGTGTGTGTGTGTGTGTGTGTGTGTGTGTGTGTGTGTGTGTGTGTTTGCGTGCATGTACAGTAGGCATGTGTGTGCGGTGAAAGTGAGTGCATGGGTGCTTGTGTACATGCAGATATAATCATAATCTTTTGTTCAGTTTTCCAAAGGAAACATAAAATAAAACATGTATTTAGACTACTGCCACTATGCAGAAAAGAAGAGATTTTTATTTTAAAGACTTGAAATCAGTGAATTTACCACTTTCTTAAGACTAAAATTATTATGTGAGTTAATATTTTCTGGTCAAGATTAGGAAAACTTGGTTTACTTAGAAAATTTGAATATTATTCCTTTATATGTTTTATAGCATATAGCCACAAGTAAATCTATTATTAGTTATATTCTCTCTGAGCAACATAGCACTTTACCTGCATATTTTTTTCACTTTTAAATATTGTAACAAATATTGTTTAAAGGATTACTTCCCATATTCTGAAACAGGCTACCCATTTATGTCAAGCAAAGTTCTTCATTAGCACTCCAAGAAAAATCTTGATGAGTAGATGGGAAATAGGAAATACACCCCAGGGATCACTTCTGTGTCTCTGCTCGACAGTGGCACAGGAAAGTAACTTTCTTGGGTGACGTAAGCAAGGGAACCTTGTTGGCTAGGCTTTCGTAGGCCCTTGGGCCGATAGCCTAGTACCTACCTATGAACCTATTATAAAATCTGCACTGTTGTTACTGTCAGCCTTGTTTTAAAATACAAAGCTACAAAAAATATTTGTTTGGATTAGAACTAATGTCATTGACATGCAGTCTCTGAAGGAGTAGCATACCAGATGAAATACTGTATAACATTTATTTAGTCTTTCATGCATTCATTAATTCATTTGTAAGTGAACCTTTCTGAAAAACCTTTGTTAGCCATGCCCCCACCTCACCATGACAGAAATAAGGAATAAAATAACACATTTTATTTATTTATTCATTTATTTATTTGCTTGCTTGTTTTTGTTTAAAAGGAAAGTCTAACCGGGTATGATACCCCTTTTCACAGATGCTTGTGGAGAAAACTTGAGAAATTTAATGCATTAAAGGATGCATTCAAAACATGCATGTAGCATTTATAGCAACTTTTGCACAAAATTAAGGAGGGTTTGAATGATGGTTAATGCTTTTTCCTCACAGATACAAGATGCAGGGTTTAATTCTTACTTCTGCTTATTGACTATGTTTACAATAGTGTGCAGACTGAAAGCCTTGTCTTTACCTATACAAAAACATTTAACAGATGCATGTTGCATTCAGTATCACTTAACAGACAAAATGATTACTACCATGTTGAAAAGATGCAGGTGGCTTTGGATAGCATTTTTCCATTTTCTGTATAACAGGATTTTGGAAGAGGATAAAGACAAACATACAGTCATATAACATTCACATATTTTCAGAGAGAATTGCTATGGTTTGAGGAATAGCATTTGGTCAGTGATCAGATAAGAGAGACAGTAGCATGTTATAGTTCTATTTATACAAAAAATATCACTTGTGGAGGATGTCTATGGCAGTGATCTAGCAAGAAAAGGCTTTTAATTATGGATGTATGAGGGTAGTTTATTATGTTTTTGACAGGTGATTTGCAAAGAGAAGTATAGGCATTAGGCATGCTAAGTGCTGATAATGCCAAAGTAGAGGGCTTATGCTAGGAAGACAACACATAGTCTTTTATAGAATATGATAGAAAGACAGGCAGAGATAGTGTTGTGTAATCTCACATGACTGTTAGGCAGAATAGCAGATATATGGAAGCAATTAATGCTGAGAATGTCATTATTAGAGAGTTGACCTTATCCTGGAAAGATAAGCATTGACAAAATCATGAGTTATTTAGATGACATTTTAGGATTACGTTGAAGCTGTAAATGAACTGATCAGTTGTTCATTTGGTAACTAATATAGTACTCATGTTTTAAACTAGCTTTGCTTTAGTTTTCCACCATCCTAGCCACCACTATTTGCTAATTCAGTACTTTACTATTAATTCTAAACCAAATTCTCCTTCTTTTCATTATCCTTGTGCCTTCTCTTTACTCACATTTTTTGGATCTGACCCATTTCCTGTTTTACTGCCTGTCTGAAATTAGCCCATAGCAATAAGAGGAACATCAACAAATGGGCTATAGCATCTAGAGGTCTGTATTGAATCTGGATGATTTAATGTTTCAGTGATGTTGCTTAAATCTGACCTTCACCTCAAATGGATTATTCTAGCTGGCTACCATATTGTGAGAAAATGCAGAAGATATCTAGGAAATGAGAGAGGAGTACTCCAGTGTGCACTAAATAAGTTAAAGATTCATTCAAGTCTATCACCTACCCCTATGGCTACTGATTATTTATTAGTTCAGTTCACATTGGGTAATTACACCAGACATCAATTTTTTGTTTAGCCCATGTCGCCCAGCCTCATCATTCGACTGCATTGATGACCTCCTTGCCACTATTGCTGACTGGACTGAAGACCACATCTTTATTTTAATGAGAGATCTTAAACTAACTAGGCTGTCTAAATGCATTGTTAAACTGGTCCTACAAATGTTCTTGATTTATCCCAGTTGATGCTTCTACTACTGCTAGACACAACATCTTTTCAAGGAATGATTCATTGTTGAAAAATATATTTTCCAATACACACAAATGTCTGAAAAAGGCAATTACGCTTTTTAAAACTCTTAGTGCCTCCTACTCAGTTCTTTCAGTTTGGTCCTTTTTAAAGATTTATGTCCTATCCTGTAATGATCACTGGTCACTCCTTCACTTCTGAAAAAATTCAGTTTGGGAATTAAAAGTTAACATTCTACTCTGTATGTAAATGACTCAGTAGTACTCTTATTCATAAAGGTCTCCTACTGGACCCTATTGATGTAAGAAACTGGGATACTCAAAACGAATTGGCAGTCAGCAACAACAAGACTCTTGTTATACTATTTGGCACCACTCTAAAGTTTGCTAACTCCCCTGGTCCTGTGATTTATGACTCTAACCATAAATTTCTTATTCAGGATTTTCTTCAGAAATATTTGTGAATATGACTTAATTCAGTATTCTCTTTTGTTGATCCTACTTAGCAAACAGTTATCAAAGTGCTGGTTCTGCTAAAACTAAAGTAAAAGGTTACATATTGCTAAACACATACATGTCTAAATTAGGTTGGTATTATAATCCCCTAACTGGAGTATGTTTTTCCATTAACTGTCATATGTTTTTCTTATAATGCTACAGTCCTACAAATTGCAGTCATCAAAATCTTTTTTTATTAGTCTCTCCAATCCATGGGACTATTGCACTTTACCTATGTTCAGTCAAGTCATTCTACGGTGAGTTATGCTTCATTTTCATAACATCAGAACGTGTACCTAGAAAATCCTAAAAAGAGAAAAAAGTATTTTGCAGTGGTGCAAGCCTCTTTTACCTACCCCCATTTGGGGGGCTTGTTTTCCACCTCCTAATTTATGTATGACAACTCATCTGTCACACAGCACTGGGAAAAAATGAATAAAATATACCACAGTGAAGCACTGGTTCACATAATCGCTCCTATTGCAGTTTGAAGAAACCATAATGAAGAAACCACAGTAAAGAAATTCCACACATAAAGATGTTTGAATGATCTGCAATTGTTGGAGTGTAGGTGAGCCAGTATTGCTGTTCAGCCTTTAAAAAACAGTAAAATGGATATCAATTACTTGTGCTTAGACTAATTAATCTTGGTCAATACCCCCTCTCAGTTATAAACCTGTGAGAGATGCACTTACATAACCAAACTAGAAGCAAAGCTCTCTCCACCCAAGATTGTGCTAGACAGTCAAGAGGAGAAGGTTAACACCTGCACTAGACCTCAAGCAACACATAGCCCTTCAAAACTCACACCACCAACATCCACACATAGTAACACTAAACCCACTTATGCAGAGGCTCTTAACATTAACCTGCCCAAGCAACAAGGACCTCTGAAGCTGAAATGCAAACAAACACCAATCACAACCAAAGTGTCACATAGCTCACAACAAAAGTGTGCTATCCAACAACAGCCCCTAAGGCAAGACAATATACCCAAAACTTTAGTCATAGGTGACTCTATAATCAGGCTCACTGATGTCCCACTCACCAGGCTGAACAAGGAGAAAATTACAGTCAGCTGCCTGTCGGGTGCCAGGATCCACCACATCATGCATGCATTCAAGTCACTCCACAGCAAGTACACATATGACTCTGTCATTGTCCATGTTGGAGTGAATGATTTGAGATGTACTTCCCTGGACTACATAAAAAGAGACATGGAAGAGCTCTCAGATCATGTGGCCCAGGCAGGTATGACCCTAGCCCTGAGTAGCATCCTGCCTTCGCCCAGAATGATACCACAGTATATGGACAAAATGACTGACTTCAACAATTGGCAAAGTTTCTGGTGTCATTCAAAGGGGATCCAGTATCTGTCTGCCTGAGACGACATGATCAGCAAACCACAATGCTTTGCCAGAGATGATCTACACCTGTTGCCCCTGGGATTCAGGTTACTGGCCACCCCTATAGTGCCTTTTTTAGGCAAGGCTCAAAGGACAAAACCACCACCATAACAGATATAAGCATGCAAAATCTGAAGGTAATGCTACTCAATGCTAGAAGTCTAAACCTCAAAATGCACTCTCTTGAAGCACTCCTAAAAATGGAGAACATCAAAATCTGTGCAGTAACTGAGACCTGGCACAAGGCTTCAGAGAGCACCCCTGCAATACCAGGCTACAACTCTTACCACACTTTTCAGCCATCAAACCAGGAATGAAACACTAAAGGTGGAGGAGTGTCCATATTCACCAAGGATATTCACACTTCCAGGCTAGTTGCTCAAAACAATGCATCTGAAATTCTACGGTTGCAACTAACACTAGGTAAGACTGCAATCCAAATGGTAGCTTGCTACAGATCCCTCACCATGCCCCAAGATTCTCACTACACCTTTCTAAACATACTGGAAAATATTAAGATACAACCAAACACCCTAATACTGGGTGATTTCAACTACCCTGCCATTAATTGGGAAAACTACTCGGGTACCAACACCTTTGCCCAACGGTTCTTGGAATTCATAAATTCCAACAACCTGGATCAACTAATCCATAGTCCCACCAGGGGCTCAAATATCCTAGACTTGGTCATTACAACATGAGAGATCGATGCTCCAGACCAGTGGTCACCCCCTCGTTGGTCAGGTCTGATCATAAGCTAATCACCCTTGATGTCCAAATCCCACCCCCCACCCCCCAGTAGGGAAACTTCCATAAAAAACTTCTCCAAGGCTAACTTCATGCTACTCAGTCAGAAGTGACAAACTTCTTGACACCCATGCAGATGGGAACTGAAAGTTCGACTGCTGAATCCTACACTAAGGCACTGTACAAGCACATCCACTCGTGCATGAATTGTGCCATTCCAAATAGAACCAATACACTCTCCTCCAAAAAAAGGAAGCCAATCTGGTGGTCCTCTGCCATAAATAAACTATACAACAGAAGGAAGAAACTGTTGCAGAAAAGAGGAACATCCCAGGATGCAAAATACTCCCTTACCAGCCTCAGTAAGAAGCTGAGATCCCTCATAAAATCCTCCAAAGCTAGTTATGAAAATAAAATTGCCAAAGATTCCAAGGACAGCCACAAGGCATTCTATAGTTATGTCAAGAATCTAAATGGCAATGCTCAGATCTGCTCTGAGCTACAACAGAATGACATTAAATATACTGATCTCAAGGATACTGCCAATATTCTGGCAGATCGATTCACTGCCAACTTCACCCACCTCTCACCCCCTAAAGGGCCCATCTTAATACCAAAAGATTGCTAAATTCCAATAATAATGGCCACACAGGTAAAAACACACTCTCCAAAGCTAAGAATACAGCATCCATGGGACCAGATGACATCCCAGGCTGTGTATTACATAAACTACAAAATGAACTGGCACCTCACCTAAGTGCCATGTTTAATCATAGCCTCTCCTCAGGCTTCATGCCCAAAGAGTGGTGCACAGCTACAGTTATCCCACTCCACAAGGAGGGATCCACCTTGAATCTTGGGAACTATCATCCAATCAGTCTGACGAGTCTGATCTACAAAGCCAAGGAACGCATTATCATGGAAGTTATGAACAAAGACATTGACAACCTTCAAACACTGGACCCCACCCAGTTTGGTTTCATAAAGGGCCTATCTTGTCTCCTCAACCTGATTGAATTCTTTAAGTCAGTCTCCAGAGCCATGGACAAGGGCAAGGCAGTCCACACAGCCTATCTGGACCTCGCCAAGGCCTTCGACACCATCACTCACTCTGGAATCATAGATAAACTTACTAAGCTGGGAATAAATCCCTACATCACTCGATGGGTTGCCAACTAGCTTACTGACAGAACCCACACTGTAAAAGTAGCCGACTCAAAAACCAGCTCCACACAAGTGACAAGTGGAATACCTCAGGGTTCAGTCCTGGGAACGCTCTTGTTTGGCATCTACTTCTCTGAAGTACAGGCCAGCACTAAGGGACTCTGGCTAACAAAGTTCACAGATGACTGCAAACTGGGAGCCATTACTGAATCCCCATATGATGTGGATACTCTATAAAATGGCCTTACAGAAACAGAGACCTGGTGCCAGAGCCATGGGCTCAAGCTTAATGCCAAGAAATGTATAGTTATCCCCTCTGGGAAAAAAACATGTACCCATGAATTGCCATATAAGTGGCAGTACACTAAACATGGAAAGTGTGATGAGAGACTTAGGGACACAGGTGGACAGTGGTCTCACCTTCGATAACCACATTGCCACAACAGTCAGGAAATCCTTCTATGTGGCACAACTCATCACTAAGGGCTTTTCATCCAGAAAAAAAGAGGTCATTGTCCCACTGTACTCATCCCTCATTAGACCCATTATAAAGTACAATGCCCCATTTGGTATGTACCTCACAAGACATCTGCAACAACTGGAAAGGCCACAGAAATATGTCACTAAAAGAATCACAAGCCTAAAGCAGATACCCTATGCTGACCATCTAAAAAAATTCCCGCTATACTCTGTCGCATATTGTCTACTCACAGGTGATCTCTGCTTAACATACAAGGCCATGTCAAACCCAGAGCTGTTTGACATGCTACACTTAAAGAAATTCCAATCCCTCACAGCCACATGCTCCAGGGATCTAAACCTGGTCATCACAATGCACAAACATGCTGGAGGGATAGGTTCCTGACCCAGAGACTCCCCATACTCTGGAATAGACTACCCATACATGTCAAGCTGAGCACCTCTTTGGCCCTCTTCAAAAGGAACCTTGATGACTGTATGGGAGATAGTAAATTCACCCCAGGGATTATGTCAGTCACCCTGCTAGACAGGGGACCAGGGAAGTAAATATTCTGGAAAGAAATAGCCAGGGAATTGTTATGGCTAGGCTTGTATACCAACCTATGAACCTATGAACCTATAAACTCTCTGTCAGTTCTGTGATTCATCATCTTGGATAAACTAAAGGAGTAATCATCCTTAAAAGCCCTGCATTTAGTTTAGAGTTGATGAACATGCTTACTCTAAAATGGCATTTTGGAATATAATACTCCTTCCCAGCTGGATCTGGAAAACTGCCTGAAGTAACATTGGTTAAAAGGTAAAAAACAAACAAAAAAAAACAGCCATGCACATTTCCTAAAATGTATAAGCAAAACAAATACAAGTGTGCTGGAAAGGTCAAGGAGGCAAACCACTAGTAACTGAAAATTTTAAATGTTTATTCACCAAACATAAAAATACCATCAACACATTAACGCTTTAAAATTAAAACCATTGTTTTAATCCAGACTACAGACTTCATCAGAAATTAATCCTTCAGTGCCAATAAATCCTTTTATAAACTTCCATAAAATATTATCAATTACATAATATAATGCTTATTTTTTAAATTAGCCACTTGCATTTGATCTTTTCTTATTAAGACAGCATTTAAAGTAACTAATTAAAGGGACATGATAGAGTATCAATGAATGAACAGATATGTTAAACTTACAAAAAAAAAAAAAACCAACCAAATATGCAAAGTACAGTTCTAGTAAATAATAAACAATAAACAGTAAGGTAACACAATGTTATAGCTTCATAACATTATAACTTTGCTGCCCTTAGTTTTAATAATGGTACTATAGATACACTTTTGTTTATTCCTGGAGAGGTAGGGGGATTAAGTCTCAACTGCCAATATAATTCTTTATATTCAAGTGTTGTCTGCCAACTTGTTGTGCCTTTCGGCTTTTCCCGGGTAGAGGTTGCCACAGCAGAACTCCGGTCCACTAATGATTGGCAGTAGATTTTTACATGCTGAGTTGCCGGCCCTGACGCACAACCTTCAATGAAGGTATGCCCATTCACGCATGTCTTCACACAGAAGACACACTAGCTAAGAATCGAACAGGACAATGTCTTACTATGAGGCGACAACGCTACCGCAGCACCACCACCGCAGATAAAGTGTTGTCTGCCAACTGCCTCCCCTGAAATTACTTTTTACCTGGTCTACAATAGCAAATTTAAAACCAACAAATGCAGAACAAGAAATATAATGTTTAAATAGAGCATTGTTAGCATTTTAATTTTTTATGTCATTTATGTTCATAAATTATCCTGTTAAGTCTTTTTTCTGTCTTGCCTATGTAAAATGATATACAGGTAGAACATTTTGCAATGTATGTAACCTTACTGGAAACACAAGTTTCCATGTTTCAATCTAATATAGCCATTATTTGTTTCATTCATACATATTTTTCTTCTAGAATATCTGCAGGGTAATTACGTCTGTCACATTTTTTCATACCCCTAATATCCTGGTGAGAATTTTGTCTCTTTTCCAAAAGGCTTTTTTATGTTATCTTCTATCTTATACACAAAGTGAGGTTTAGTACCTGATGTGGAAAATATAGACACATTCACCTTAAAAATGTTCCAGTTATTATTGACAATATTTTTAATCTCCTTAACATTACTGGATTATTTTAAAACAGTTGCTCTCTCAAAACTCTTTTCATTCTTACTATCTTTTCTAAAATAACATTTAAAAAAATTGTGTTTCCAGTAAAGTCATATACATTGCAAAATGTTCTACCTGTACAGCATTTTACATTTAACAGGAGAATTTATGAACATAAATATGACATAATGAATAAAAATACTAATAATGCTGTATTTAAGCATTCTATTTTTTGTTATGCCTTTGTTGGTTTTACCTATTCATTTATTAATACAATTATTTGATGTCCCTTTAATAATCTACATTAAGAGCTGTCTTAGGTAACTGATACTATTTTATGAAGGTTTATAAAAGGATTAATTTGCAGTGAAGGATTCATTTCTGATGAAATCTGTAGTTTGGATGAAAATGCTGATTTTAATTTTAAAGTGTTAATGTGTTGATGGTACTTTTATAGTTGGTGAATAAACATTTGAAATGTGCAGTTACTAGTGGTCTGGCTCCTTGACCTTTCCAGCACACTTGTGTTCATTTTGCTTCTTTATTGATTAAAAAGATGATAACTGAACAGTAATTATTTGAGTCTTTTTATAACATATGCAAGTACAATGCTTAATTTATAATCATGTACCTGAACTTCCCTTAGATTATAGGCATGGCATTACTGTCCCAAACAAATTGTCCTGTGTGTAAAGCACTACGTTAGATTCCATCTCTTTGCAACTTCTAGCTATTGTAACTGTATTTACTGGATTTAGATATGGTAGTCATCTATTTATAAGTTTTGTAAACAGCTGTTGGACATGCAGGCATTATGTGCATCTGAATATTTAGTATGTGCTTTCCTAATTGCAAGTAAAAGTCAGGCTGACACAGGATAACTAAGCAATACTAGGCATTTTTTTTGTACAAAAAGTTCAGTGTGGATGGAATGGAACATACTCTTGAGCTGATACATTATATAATACCCCTGCCTGATCATGGAAACAGCACATTTCAAGAATACTTGTGACATTCCTTTTTGATAAGAACGAATAATACCATTTGCCATTCATTTGTAAATAATGAAGCTACCTCATAGTAGGATAACTTTAGTTGTTTGCTTATAAAAATGCTTGCATTTCCTGCTTATAGAGAATCAGTATGTAACATGCCTGCTTACTATTAAAGTGAAACTGCTACATGATATCTGTGTAAGAAAAGTTGCTGTTTTCACTCAAGAATCTTCTGACTATATTTAATATCTAACACAGATTTCAGTGTTGTTGCCTGTTACATGGCTTGGCTGTACATCATGAGTGAAAAGGGTATTTCACCCACTTCACATCAGAGGTTGTCAGACAATTAAATAAAAATAAATAAATAAATGCATTACTAACTCCATACATTCCATGCACAATCAACATTAATCCTACCACTGTGCAGTTGTTAGCTTCCTCTCCTCCCCCACATTTGTGAAGTGGCAGCACAGCTATTGTACCATCCATTATTCACTAATATGAGTCTATGGAGTGACTCAAAAGAGATATAAGTGATGCACATAACATCTTTTTGTACTTCTTTAGTATTTCTGATGTGTCTCATCTTATTCCACTATCTGGTAAATATTCATTTTTCATGACATCCTTGAGATGATTTTCATGGAGTAACTGAACTATTTTTGAATATGTCTTAAAAATATTCCCTCTCATGATGTCATCATAATTATTTCCTTTATTTTATTTATTTACTTGTGCCAGCTGGTTTAATGAACTCTTAGGTAATGAGCAAATATGACACACAGTAGAAAGACATCATAAGTACAATTCATTATAGATAAGATGAGCTAAACTGAAGTTAAAACATTATTATTAGGAATATTAGTCCGACTCCAACTTGTATACAGTAGCTCAATTACAATCTTGTAAAATCATTTAATTAAAATTCTTGGTGAGGAAAAAAATAATGTCGTTTCAATATATTAAAAAAACATTTTTTTTGTGGGAGGACATGTCCTCTGGTCCCTTTTGTGCAGTGACTCATTGCCTGCCTCCTCAGCTTCATAATGAACTGCAAGATTGCTGTACCTCAGGGCAAGGGCAATGTCCTGACTGCAATGATCTCATCAGTCCACAATCTGGTCAATTATTTGTTATCAGTTTCCTATCACAAAATGGTCTGGCATTGTAATGGAACTTCACAGAATTCATTAATACTCATTTATTTGGCTAAATATCTTATTCTAAGTTCACAGATTCAATTAGCATCAGCAGACCAAGTGACATAACATTTTTAAAGGTTTTTCTATAAGTTAAAAAGCATTCATATGGTAGGATTAAAGAAATGATCATTATATATCATACAGCTAACTGAGTCTACTAAAGCACTTATTCCTTGAAGGCTTCTGGAAGAAGGTCATAACCTCATTCATCACCGAAGAACTAAAAATCCATTGCTGTCTCATTTTAATATTCTTTGCCAATGAGTTGCCAGTATAGTTGACAAGATTATTTATGGCTTGGTGCTCATGGTTATTTTGACTCTTAATGTTTTCAGTATCCAGAATGTTTTGGAGTTCTGAGGGGAATTCTTGGAACATTATGAGATTTTTGCAGAGGATGCCTCACTGGAGAGCACATTTACTGCATCAGTAGACCATGAATAACCTTTCTTAGGTTCAGGTCACCTTTGTCTAAGCTGTAGTCTTTAAAATTGCTAAGGACAGAGAAGCAGTGTTCCTGTAGGAGTACAGCAGACATGCAAACTGACAGGATTCTGGAAACCTATACTCTGTTGAGAGAATACATGCATTCTTTTGTATTACATTTTAAGATAGGTCCACACCTGTTGCTCAGTCCAAGTTGCTGGAAGATTTTCTCAACATAGTAGTAGTAGTAGTGGCTAGGATGCCTTATATTATACCTTGTTTTCTAAATGTAAAATATATACATAGGAATCCTACTTCTTCATTGTCTACTCAACATAACCTCCTTTCATATTTTAAATTTACAGTCCATCTTCTGAGCTTTTATTTTATTTAACTAGCACAGAGTACTGATCTCCTAGGGATTGTTTTTTTTCAGAAACAGCATAGAAGAGATGTTTGGTTAAGTGATTTACTCAGAGTCATACAGTTAGACAATGGAGACTGAGGGAATCAAACCATGGATTGTAAGAAAGTGCTTATTAAGATTTCCTTAATCCTTTGTACCAACTGACAAGACAACTAGCATAATACCTGAAATTATCTCATTTACATTATTTACTGCTTCATTTTTGTCCTGTTGCTTTCAGACCACACTGCTTCTTTGATTTTTTCCTTATTTATTCTGCATTTATTATTTCTGATAAATCTGTTTGTCTTCCACTTGATGAATTAAATTTTGCCTTTGAAAAGTTAACATTTTGCCTGTACCATATTTTATTATCACTTAAATAGCTTGTTCTTCCTTTATTTATATTTCCATCACAAATCACACATTGCATTATTATAGCCACTTTAGTTTTGCAATAAATTTTCATATATGGACAAGGCAATCATCCCTCCTATGATATCTGCCTGAGGAAGTTTATGAACCTAACTACTTTGTGACACAAAGAATAAATCCAAGCCTTTAGATTAGTGGAGCCCTAACTCTGGAGCTGGCAAGATGGTGTGGTCAGATATGTAGCCTGCCAGCATCCAGATGAGCATTGACACAAATGGCACAGCACAAGTTCCTGTAACAAGCACAACTATTGGAGTACAATGAAACCTTAGATGATTAATAATATATATTTAAGTATGTATTATCTCTGCCATTTCACTATAATAGGAAAACCTTGACATTCTAGTTAGCTATGTACTTATTTGAATTAAGACCCCTGATGTCTTTAATTAACACGTGACAGTTCAACATAGATGGTTAAGTATATCAGCTTTTAAAATACTCTGTTGTTGTAGTTTTGGGTTTGATACTCTCTGTATTTACTTGCAAATGGCGCCTTTGTGATCAAGTCACTTAACCAGACATTGTTACTGGGTTGTCCCTAAAACAGGCATTTATGTATAGTGAACTTACCTGGTTAAAAATGAATTTAAATCAATAAATAATATTTTACACTATCCTGCCATCTTTTTAAATGTGTTCAGACTTGATTTAATACTTATATAAGATAAAACAAATAATGTACCCATTTTTATCATTAGTACATTTGTTCTTCAAGAGCAATTTGTCTAAATTGCAGTGGTTATGCATTTCCCAGTGAATTTTAACATTATGCTAATTGCAGCTCTGTATTTTTCTTCTAAATATCATGTCTCCATAGCTCCAAATATTAAAAATTCATCCTATCTTCTCACTGACTCTATCATCAGGAAAGGCCATCAGTACCACAAGGTTATCTCAATGGAACATGCATGCTGCTATGGACTTATGTTATCCTGGATACAGATAATGCTGTTTAGTGGGTGCACATATCTTCATTCCTTAGGGCTGCCTGTCATCACATCTGTCTATCCCCGGATGTCAGCTGTGTAGTAGACTGGTCTCCCCACTTCATCCAGGATTTCTGAGACATCAATACCTGCCTGCTCCCATCATCCCTGGCTGGCTTCTCCATCAACCAGGTCACTAATCAACTTGAAGTCAGGGATTTATCTGTATGCGCCACAGAAATGGCAGTCATAACAATGCTGTCACTGTACATATTTATATGTAGTAAACCATTAGTGTTATATTTTATCTCTGTGGCAAAAAATATTTGTACCCTACTACTCTTATGCTTTTTAACAATACTGTTGCAGATTCAACAACAATGTCTTATTCATTCATTAATTTTAAGCACGGTTAAAGGTTTATTATCATTTGATATTACAGTTACAGAAAGTTCTTATTAATGCATTATCAAATTATCAGATATTAATCATCAAACTTGGTGTACTTGTCAGTGCACATTTTGTTGTCTTTCAGATGGCCCTAAAGCATAATTCTGTCAGATTAATCCTTGTCTAGTATATGGGTTACTTTTGCACTTTACAAAAACCCAAATCTATCTTCTCCTATTTTACTAAAGTAAGTGAGTTTAAAGTAGGACAAATTAGGTCCCCAGGGATAAGAAGTAATTGTGTAACCACTTTAAGGAAAAAGCTTTGTCATAAATTAAGACTTAATCAGAAGGAAACAAATATACACATTCTGTACTGCAGTGATCATCAAAAAATCCATGCACATGTCTTTTATTTATTAATTTACAATAAAAGAAACAAATATAGCAGAGGCTTCATCTTTGAAAGAAAAAAAATATATTGATGCATGCTGACCAAATCAAGCAGTTAACAATACAAATAAATTTCTTGTGGGATTCAATAAACTCCATGTAGGCTTTGAGTGAAGCCTACACGGTGTGTACATGTTTGCGCAATGAGCAGCAGCACTAATGACATATTCATGCCATGCACTGCTTTCAAATGTAAATAAACATGGTTTTGCAGCTGACAACAGTGTTGCTGGCTAAGAAACCATGTAAAACAACACAAATAGCAAACCTGAGTACAGTAGAGCAAATTAGGTTAGCAGGATTGCACAGAATGCCCCAATGATTACTAGGGTATATTATATAGTAATGTGTATGGTCCAAACACAGTACAGGACAGTGTATACAGTGCAGAGTATTGTGAAATTTCATTCCAGGCATTCTGTACAGAATTTGTGTAAATGATCTGTAAGGGTACATGGACTGTCATTTAAAATAAACAGTCAGAGGAAGTGTGTGTGTATCGAATAGCAACATACAGATGAATTGTAGGAATGAACACAGGGAAAGAGGACAGGTGAAACATCATAATGTACAGCAGATGAGAACATGTAAATGAAAGACAGTTGTAGCAGGAACACTAATCAGATATGAAGATGGTACAATATGGACTTTACAATGAAAATGCATATTATATGACTGTCAGACAAGGTGACATAACAACGGAGAAGATGTCTTTGTAAGATAAGCATCCTGACATGAACAATAGAGAGGACATCTGTCAGGGATGTTATATACAACTGGTGTTGCGTGCATATTGTGAAGCTGTACAAACTGATTTGCCTGAATATGAGAATAATGTCAGAAGAGGTCTCCAACAAGAGTGACACAGTTACAGGCTCATGGACAACAGTAAAAACAGCAATGTAAAATCATGGGCAATATCAGAATAATGCCACCAGTTATCCCATGTCTGTGACGCAACATATGTGATTCTGAGTAATCACAGACGGTTCTGCATGGACACACTTGTACAAGTATTATGACATGTCAGCAATCTATGTAACCAAGCACACTGTCTTGACACTGTCACATCTGCTGGAGGTGTAAGGAGAGGCACTGCTATACTTGTATGTGACATTATGATTACTACAGGTTAGCTGACTTGTGCGCATGATAAATGTATGGGACAATTCACACTGTCATGAATGCAACCCATGCCATCAATGTTTTCAAACAGCTATGTATGTACTGTGTGCATCACCAGAACAGGTATCATACATGCATCTGGGTGCAATGTACCATCAGACAGTAATGTTTATGCAACCCAAAGAATACCTAGGTATGGCAAATAAAATGTGTGACAGCTCACTGTGTCAAAAGTGTTACACTTCAGTTACACATCACTGGAAGATGTGTAGGGAGACACATGAATAAAGGTGCAATGTACTCAATTATTGCTGTGATGAAGGCAGTGAACTAAGGAGGTATTATGGCCTTTGATGTGGATGCCCTGCCCATACTCAGTAGTTGTGTTACATACAAGGGAGTACTCACCACTGTGGCCACATGCTGGTGGATGTTCCACATATCATCTACCACAGGACACAGGTCACATACCAATTGATGGGCTTATAGGGTGTGATATCTATATTATCATTGGTTTGTGCATTTATTTTCATAATGTAAAAAATCCCTATGTTTTTGTTTGATCTCATGTGTTCTCATGGCTGTGGCAGCAATCTTTGGTGTGTGTTGATACTGTCTGTATTGTACTAATATCACAGCTGGAGTCAATGATTGCTCGCAATCTGTAGTCCTCCAGACAGCTGCTTGAACACAATATTTGTATGTCATTCTTGATATTTATGACTTATATAGTGGACAGGAAGGGGCCTAGCAGACAGCCTTGATGTACAGACTTGATCATTGGACCAGAAGTATATGTCACTTCACACATTTCAACATATTTAGATGCCATGTATGTGATCCAGTGGTCTATCCCACTTGGTGATATAGGTGTTTATAGCCACATCTAACAATGTTGAGTGAATACCTCCGTGTGGATTTGTGTCAAATGCCTTGGCCTAGTCAAGTTTCGCTGGATTATAGTGCTGTCATTATGCATGCTCTCAGTGACCTCTATCAGGTCATCTAACAGGTGTAGCAGACATGGATGTAGCTTTAACAACTTACACACATCTGTTGCACACAGCCAGGATATTATTAGTGTCCATAGAGAAAAGGTCCATGATTTCTCACCAAGAAAATATAGGCCTGACAAACCATGCTGTGATGTATGTGGATAGACTGAAAGTCTTACCACTGTAATCTGTATCATATAGGATGAGGTAACTTGTGTCTGTCTTACAGGCCAATCTCTGACCCTGTCTGATGGGAATACTGCACATCTGCAAATTAGCTATAGCTGATGACATCAGCAGTGTCTGGTGAGGAGAAAATGCTAATAGCAGTGTCCCACATGCTGGTATAAAATGCTGTCTGTAATGTCAAAAAAGTGCACAAACATACACATGCTCCAGTTGACTGCAGGGAGAACAGCATCCCTACTTAAGTACACAGACTAGAGAACACTATGCTTAGGGCAAGTGCCACAGCTCAAGTCTGACTTGGAGAGTGTCAGACAACAGTTTATAGGTGATGACATCAGCAGTGTCAAGTGAGGAGAAAATGCTAATAGCAGTGTCCACATGCTGGTGTAAAATGTTCTCTCTGATGTCATGCAAATGCACAAACACCTCAGTAGACTGCAGTGAGAACAGCACCCCAACCTAAGTACACAGACTAGAAAACTCAGGCCTTTACACAAGCACCATGACACAAGTCTGACTTTTACAAGGTTGCAGAACAACTTATGGTGGAAGACATCAGCACTAGATGTTTGGAGATACTATGTTGGGAGACCTGCATGAAATAGATGTATGCATGGGCATGTGCAAGTGTCAAAATATTTTCAAGCCATGGTATTGGAGTAGTAATTGTTGGATACACACTTATGCTCCTCTGACTAGATAGACACACACCTCCTAGTTGACTGCATTGAGAACAGAACACCTACCTAAGTACAAATAATAGACAAGTCACTACTTTTCGCAAGTGTCACAGTACAAGTCTAAATTTTGCAAGGCTGCAGCACAATTTATGCTGGATGACATAAGTAATAGATAATAAAGTAAAAGATAAGCATTGGATGTTTGGAGTGAAGATGTTGGAAGACCTGCATGAAATGGATGTGTAGGCATGTGCAAGTGTCAAAATATTGTCAGTCCATGAGATTGGAGTGGTAACTGTTGCATACATACTTATGTTCCTCTGACAGGATAGACACACACACATCCCAGTTGACTGAAGTGAGAACAGAACCGCTACCTACACAGGTCTGGCTTTTAAAATCCGAGAAAGCACAGAAGTCACTGCAAGACACACTGAGTTTAATATAAAGTATAAACAGATAAGTGCTTTCATCTTTACACAAAAAAATTCTTCAGATAAAAAAACACACAAGAACAGCTTATTTAAAATCCTCTCTATGAAGTTACATGACCAGTAGTTGTTTCTTAAATTTACAATGTGCCATTTGACTAATGTTATAAATGAAACTTAAACTGCCTAATCCCAGAGCCATCTAAATAAAAAGCATCTAGATAAAAGCAATTTTTTAACATTCATTACTAAAACTGTCAATACACTCAAAAATAAACACATTTATAGTTAATAGGTTTTAAGTATAAGCAAATAAGTAATAGAACAAAGTGCATTCAGACCTGGACTGCTGCTTGCATTAAAAAAGCTGCCATATTAATGCTTTCTTTTCCAGCAACAAACTCAGATAAAAGCATTTTTTTAACAGTCATTAGTAAAACCATCATTGATAGACTTTAAGTTTAAGCAAAGAAGTAATAGAAGAAAGTTCATTAGTAACGACTGTTAAAAAGTGCTTAACTGTTTATACCCAATGTGTCTTGCAGTGGCTTCTGTGCTTTCTTGGATTTTAGAAGTTACTTTTTTTGTTTGTTTTACAAGTCTGACTTTTACAAAGCTGTACGATAACTTATGGTGGATGACATCAGCACTGTATGTTGGAGAGAAGATGTTGGGAAGCCTGCATGAAATGGGTGTGTAGGCATGTTCAACTGTCAAGATATTTCAAATTCTGCATGTTACCAGATTGATGAGTGTGCAATGTGTAGTATGTGGTGGTTGTATTCCAATGTGCAGGTATACTTTAAGAGACAGCTTTACAAACTATATGCAAACAGGTGTCCACAAGTATTTAAAAATGTGAATGTCTATTATCATTCTAAAGATGTGCATAGTATATAACACCACGTGTTATTAATTTATGTAGTGTAGTTGATATATTTGTGAACATGTACTGAGAGACCAGGGTTCCAGTGAATTTGGGGGGAGGTAATACATGGCTGCATTGTAAATATGCGCCATTTCCCTAGATAGGGCCTTAATTTTTTTGATGTTTCTACATGTAGTTTCATGACATGAAGACTAAATGGATAGTAAACAAAAGTAATACATGCTATTATTTACTTTGCACAGCACAACATTGAGCAGCAGGTTTGTGCAATAGCTTGTAAAGTGTTTGCACATGCAAAATATACATTTCTACTGCTTTCCCTATTTGCACATATTTAAGCAGTGGGCAAAAGCGAGGCTCATTACTAAAATTATGAAAGTTAGTACTGAGTGGATGAAACACATCTGCTGCTTACCTGACTCTGTGGCAACAGGTGTAAGTGCATTGATACATTTCTTTCTGAGCCCAGATGATATAGAGTTTGAATCCAGGTGATTGTAATAATTTTAAATAAGCAGTGATGATGCAAAGAAATTTTGACATATGTTAGTGTGTGTGATGTAGAGCAGCATGTTTAACCAGCATTGCGTGGAGGTAACAGCACCAAGAAAGAGATGTTCATCATGCATGCAAACACACAAGCCAAAAAGTGAAGGACTCCATTGCTTTTTTTTTTGTTACGTATGTGTGTTATGTGTTTGTTTGTGTCTTTCGGCTTTTTCCGGTTAGGGGTCGCCACAGCGGAACTCCGGTCCGCTAATGATTGGCAGTAGAGTTTTATGTGCTGGCTTGCCGGGCCTAACGCACAACCTTCAACGAAGGAATGCCCATTCACGTATGTCACCACACAGTAGACGCTCTAACTGAGAATCGAACGGGCAACGTCTAACTGTGAGGCGACAACATGATTTTATTTTTTTGACCAGATTATAGGTGTTAACGCATTCCCTCCAGCAGAGTTCTTTTAAGTGTCACCTGTAACTCCCAGTGGGTGTGGCTTCAGCCTTGAAAAAAGGAAGTTATCACCTTACAGTTCTACCAAATAGTAATTGACAGAGGTCATATATCAATACAATTGTGTTTGCCATCATGCATGCTTCAGGATAAAATATTCTGATACATTGTATGTAGCATGGTTTTGGAAATATTAATGCAAATATGAACATGCAATATTTGACGCCTAGAAGTGCAGTAGGAGGTAACTGCAGAAACGCCTGGAGACATCACTCAGCTGTAATGAGTTAAAATGGGGAAGATAGGAAAGTGGTGAAATGGAGCCAAGCAGGGGGAAGAAAAAGGGAAAGCAATATAGGAATGTGCAGGAGGGAGGTAGGAAAAACCATAGCTATCCATTTCTTTAACAGTGTAAACTGAAAATATATACAAAATATTAGCTGAATTTGGACTGTCACCTTCACAAAGATTGGTGACAACAATGCACTCATGTCATATAACCAATTGGACCAAATCAAGGGTGTCAAGAAGACATGTGTGCAAAATGGAGAGCTATGTATGGGACAATATTTTTTTGTGGGATGGGTGCTCATTTTTGTTTTTTTTACTTCAGTAAGAGAGGAATGCTGGGTAAGTGACATTGGTATTTCTGGGTCAGGTAAGTTGAGTAGGTGAGGAAGCAAATGCAAACAGGACAAACAAGACAAGAAACAGGGATAATGAGGGACACAGAAGGTTGAGGGCCACCATGATTGAGGTGAGGGATGGGGCAATGCAAGCTCATGCCCATCAAACATGGGCACTGTGAGATTCTAGTCCTCACCCACAGGGCTGTCATCACTGTCCCCTTACTCCACTGGCTGCTGGAGTACTTGACGTCTTCTCCTACAGACCATGAGGGAGAGCACCCTCTCCATCTGGTGTAGGCATACACCAATGGTGCTGTGCAAGACCCTATGCACCAACCCTGGTATCTCCTGGCAGGTGATGAAATCCCCACCTCTGCCACAACTCCTGAAGGGTACAACAGCACCAGCTGCTGGGACAGTGCTACCTGAAGGTGCAGGTAGTGCAGGGGCAGCAGAGGCTGTACTGCCAGGTTGGGTCCCAGATGTGCTGGGCATCAGTGCTGGAGCAGGTGGAGGGAGGGCAGGCTGACCCACTAGGGTTGGCCTACCTCTCTGTGCTGTGACGCATTTAGTGATTTATTATTGAAGACATGGAGACATTTTGATGACACATAATAGAAAATAAAAAAGAGATAAAGGTTGGGGTAAGAGGAAAAAAAAATAAAATTAGTACCATCATATGTGACATAAATGCTTTATCACAATTATAGAACTATTTTATTTGAGCTATTATATTTAAGCATATGTCCTAACAACTACAAGCTATAATTATGGATTGCTCAAAGTAATTCTTGCAATGTGCATATATTACACATATGTTTGGTCCAATTATACAGATTACAGTTAACAGCAGGGTATTTATGCCACTTGTAAGTTATGTAATATTATTAAAGAAATGCAGTATTCTATAGTTGTAAAAAAACACAAGAGGCCAGGTACCCAAAACGACAAAGATACCAATGCAACACAAAAAAAAAACTAGCTGTAGCATAAGTATACATGTTTTTTACAATATTTTTAAAACAGATTTGTTAGTTGTGAATTTGCTCATTTGTTTATTTGCATTTCTACTGACATGCTTGCAAAGAGACCTGTAAAAGTTACAGAAAGTGGAGTATTTGCATAAATCTGGGTGTTTCCAATTGTCAATTTATCATACTATTAAACAATTAAAGTGACTTGTGGGGGATATAAAGGATGTTACAGCTAGTTTTTTCTTTTCTTTGTTACATCTGAAGAAGTCTTGTGGATGAAAACGCCTTGTGAATATTTGCGTTTATGTACTAAATAAACTGCTGGTGCTTCCACTTCGGATTGTGTTTTGTACTTTGGGTTTGACTACCTCTACTTGGTACCTTTGTGTGTTGCAGTATTCTATAGTTGTTACTTGTGGTATCTGAAACCACAACTTCTGACTGCAGTCTTGCAGTTGACTCAAAGTTGGTTTGTGCTACAGACTTATGCATGCATGCTTGCTTTTACAGTTAGGATATGCATCATCACTTTTCTACTTTTGTTGTGTCTTTTGGCTTTTCCCGGTTAGGGGTTGCCACAGTGGAACTCCGGTCCGCTAATGATTGGCAGTAGATTTTTACGTGCCGAGCTGCCAGCCCTGACACACAACCTTCAACAAAGGTGTGCCCATTCACACATGTCTCCACACAGAAGACACTCTAGCTGAGAATCGAACAGGACAACGTCTTACTGTGAGGCAACATCGCTACTGCAGTACCACCACCGCAGATACTTTGCTACTACTGTATAGAAAACAAAAGCACCTATCTTTAATTTTTAAGGCTACAATAATACTTCTCTTGTGCTGCATGCATACCACTTGCTTCCCTCAGTCTCTCTAAATCACCAGCATGAGTCTTCCTATTCAACTCAATTTCAGGATTAGTTGTGAAAAGAAAAGAAAATAACAGAAGAGCAATATGCATACCAGTCTTGCTTATACATAGCTTTCTATGTGTTATAAATTCTCTTTATTAGCAATGCTTACATAACTGTGGGATGTCGCTAGTTTGAAACTTATCCAACCAATGGTTGACTGTACCCCTTGTGCACCTTTTTAGGTCATTGAAGTGGTGCCTATACTGTTCTTCAGTGCATGGGATGCCAGCTGCACTGGATACAGCCTTGGCTAGACTATTCCTAGCCTTAGATTTGTACTTGGAGCCAGAAAAGTCCCCCTACAGAAGCCTTTGGCTGTGGTGTTTTACCAGGAGTCCGGTAGATATTCTGGACATCTGACACCCCACCTCTGCACCTTAAACTGGGCATCTTCCCCTCTAATGTCAGGCATGTCTAATTGCAAAAGTAGAGCAATGGCAAATAATGATTAACCAACAATTCCTCTTATCGCATTTACTGGCAGTGTGCATACCCGAGCAACGATGCCAACCATGTTTGTGTGATGTTAAGTGGAGAACAACAATGCCAAAATAGAGACAAAAGCAATTTTTGAAATTGGAAGGTTAATCTGACACTTGACCTTAGTTTGAGGACAATGTGATGTTGTAGCTGTTAGGTGATTTAACATTGCTGACATGCACTGGGGCCATGAATGTCATGACCTGACACATGTTTGGCTTTATACACTGCTGAAATTGATTTTTCAGTGTGGGATTAAAACCTATACATAAGGGAGAAAATATTTACTTCCACAATGGTGATTTTTCATCCTTGCTACAGAAGAACTGCTTCTCAGCTATTGTCATGAATTATTCATAAATACATATGACAGTTTGAGATGCTAACCATGTATGTGTGTGTGACCTGACAAGGTCCTTGTACATAGATTAATTTTTGTATGTTTCTTATTTAAGTGTGAGGGCCATCCAAGTCCAGACAGCAGAATTATAGTTACAGAAACATACAAAAATGTATACCCTCAGTCATACATCTGAACCTTCAAAACACAGCAAGGGTATCTTATCCCTCATACATATAATTCATATCAGCTCCACTATTTATGATTATGTCTAAAGTGTTATAAGTGAGATTGAATATGTGAATGGAACAACAGTAAAAATGTCTGAAATTTCCTGTATTAGAACCCAGGACCATGTGTAAAGCAGCCCTACACTTACACCTGCTGCCACATGAATGTTGAGATAATGCATGCATATTTTCCTGTTCATTACTATAAACCAAACTGTCACAACTGTAAAAATATGTTGCACTTCCTGTATTAAAACCCAAGACCATCTGTATTACAGCCCTACACTTACACCTGCTGCTGCAAGAATAGCTAAACGACACCTCTATAATTTCCTTTCCCTTCTTCTTCTTCTTCTTTTTTTTTGCTGCTCCCATTAGGGGTCGCCACAGCAGATCAACTGTTTCCATTTCTTCCTGTTCTCTGCATCTTGCTCTGTCACACCAACCACCTGCATGTCCTCTCTCACCACATACATAAACCTTATCTTAGGCCTCCCTCTTTTCCTGTTACCTGGCAGCTTCATCCTTAGCATATTTTTCCCAATATACTCCACATCCCTCCTCAGCACATGTCCAAACCAATGTAATCTTGCCTCTCTGGCTTTGGCTCCAAACCTTCCAACCTGGGCTGACCCTCTAATATACTTATTCATAATCATGTCTATCCTCGTCACACCCAGTGCAAATCTTAACATCTTCATCTCTGCCACGTCAAGCTCTGACTCCTGCCTTTTTGTCAGTGCCAACCCATATAACATAGCTGGTCTCACTACCCTCTTGTAGACCTTCCCTTTCACTCTTACTGGTACTCGTCTGTCACAAATCACCCCTGACACTCTTCTCCACCCACTCCATCTTGCCTGTACTCTCTTCTTCACCTCTCTTCCACACTCACCATTACTCTGAACTGTTGATCCCAAGTACTTAAACTCATCCACCTTCGCCACCTCTACTCCCTGCATCCTCAGCATTCCTCTATCGTCCCTCTCATTCACACACATATATTCTGTCTTAGTCCTGCTGACCTTCATTCCTCTTCTCTCTAGAGCATATCTCCACCTCTCCAGGGTCTCCTCCACCTGTTCCCTACTATCACTACAGATCACAATGTCATCTGCAAACATCATAGTCCACGGGGACTCCTGTCTGATCTCTTCTGTCAACCTGTCCATCAGCATTGCAAATAAGAAAGGGCTCAGAGCTGATCCTTGATGTAATCCCACCTCCACCTTAAACGCATCCATCACTCCCAATGCAGACTTCACCACTGTCACACTACCCTCGTACATATCCTGTACCACTCTTACATACTTCTCTGACACTCCCGACTTCCTCATACAATACCACAACTCTTCTCTAGGCCCCCTGTCATATGCTTTCTCTAAATCCACAAAGACACAATGCAACTCCTTCTGACCTTCTCTGTACTTCTCCATCAACACTCTCAGAGCAAACATCGCATCTGTAGTGCTCTTTCCTGGCATGAAACAATACTGTTGATCACTAATCATCACCTCCCTTCATTACATGCAGACAACAGTATAATTCCTTTTCCCTATTCATTCTTAAGTTCTGTGTGTTAAGCACAGTTCAATGCTGCTTAGTGTGTTTGCACTGTGCCCAACAGAATTAATGCAATGTATCCATTTTAAATTGTTGACTGTCTGTGTCCTACCTACAGATGTTCAATGGTTGCAGGTGTTGGGAAAGCTTGCTAACCACTAAACAATGTCTCTTAATGATGTTGCATGATAGAAAGCAAAAACTGCAACAATGTATCCTTTTTGACCTTTACAC
The DNA here is from genome assembly GCF_019279795.1 of Protopterus annectens. Classification (NCBI taxonomy): domain Eukaryota; kingdom Metazoa; phylum Chordata; order Ceratodontiformes; family Protopteridae; genus Protopterus; species Protopterus annectens. Next base: position 82,202,190 of record NC_056738.1, on the reverse strand, counting down.
TGTCTATGCCCTGACTGCAAGTGTTCTGTCTACATCCTGTGTGGGCCAGTAGTCCAGGTGTGTGCACTACTAAGAATCTTGCAAATGAGATAAGCACAGCTAAACCTGACATTCATTGTGTTTTGCTATTTACATTGTTTGCACTAAGCCACACACAACACAAACACTGTCAATAAAAAAACATACAAAAAGGGAAAAATTAGGTGAAATGAAGAAAAGGAAGCTATTAAATAAACAATACTACAACATTTATGTTGGTGCACATTAAATATTTTTACACAGGTCTGGATTTGAATTCTCACTCCAATGGACCTTCAAAAGACAATAAGGGTATGCTATCACTCTTTGCCACACAAACAGCTTTGCAGTAGAGAACTAAAATCATTGTGCATACAACCAACTGCAACATCATCCACAGTATTAGCAAAATATATAACAGTTGTTTTCACATGTATTAATTTCAGAAGTAGTACATTGAGTGGTCACACAACTATTTCTGACTGTTGCTTGCATAAATGCAGCTTTGTCTTATCTCTCTGTGTTTGTTGCTCATGTTTGTCTTATCTCACCAGTAATCTGAGACATGCAGTCTGTAAGGCATTTTATATCATTGCCCTTAAAAATGTATGAGGATATCAAATGGCAATACTATACAGTTGTCAAGAAATGAAGGGGAGGTTGGAAGTTACTAAACAGAAACTGTAAAATGTGTGCTGTTACTTACCTTTAAAACTTTGATACAATTACTTCTACACTTTGTAAGTCTAACTTGACTAACACACCTGCTGGAGGTAGAGGAGTCTGAACTGCTATTGTATTTTCCTTCTCTCCACCAGTAATCATTCATAGTTGCAATCCATTAGCAACAAACACTGAGCGAGTGCCTGCACTATGTTTACATTCACTACACACAGCCAAGAATTTGGGATTCAGCAATTCTAATGAGTTCACACCTCATTTGCATCTTCACCAAGCTTACAGCCCAGAATCTATATTATAAAAAGGGAACAGGATAACTAGAGAACACAAAGCTGAGGAGACTTGTTTATGTGGATAACACAGAAGAAGATTTTGCATTGGGATTTATCTGTGTAGAAGACTACTGATCTTGATAAGGTAAAGCTTGCATTTTTCAGCTATATACTGCATATGCTGAAATGTCAGTAAGATAAATCTGTTAATGTACAGTATATATGCATTAGCAAAGGCTACTTGTATCTGTTTTCATTTCTTAGAAGTGTACTGATGGCATAGACATGTTTGTCAGGCACTTTGCTTTCTCATATGCATCGCCTTATTAACTGTCATCACAAGTGCTAATGTTACAACTGTTTTTTTCTCTGCACACTCTCCTATTGTTACTTCCATGAAATGTAAATGTCCTACATTGTCAATGACACGTTAGCCTTCTAGGATGGACCATATACACCTCTAGGGAGTTCTGGCCACAGGTAAACATGACTGACAATTGCTTAAAATGGCATGTTCTGTGGTAAATCTGTACACATGTTTCAGGGACAGTTTATTTTATGGCACTTTTAGCATTTCATTGATGGTTTGCTAGCAAAATGCGTCATTTGCCTGTTGTTTTGGGGGGTGGGGGAGCAAAGTCGCATTTCTATTTTGGCACATTCAAGATTTTGCTATTGTTACTCTCCTTGTTTTGGATCCAACCTTGCTATGTGTGTGATTGTAATATTTTACAACCACACAATTCCTTTTTTTATATTTCAATATCTTTACCTATTTTATTTTTCTCCAGTGGGTAATAGTGAAATATTACCTTTTATGTGTTATATTGAATCAGGACTTTTATTTATGTGATATTTATGTGTACTATCCTTCTTTTCTGTTTTATGTCACCTAGGACTATGGCACCCAGACATCCCAATCCCTGAACCCCTCCCCTTGAGTGACCCTGAAAATGAAGTAATTGTGGAAGCATTTAGACATCATGGTGCTTTTCTGCTTGAGAGGGGATGTGGAGATATGTCTGGCAGAATGCAATTTTGGTAGCAGATAGTTGCTGATGTGAGTGCAGTAGGTGGCCAGAACAGGACATATGATCAGGTGCACCATAGGGACACTGACATGATTTCATTGGCCCAGAGAAGAGCAGCTGCAGTGGCCCATGAACAGATGGCTAGCAGGGGAGGGCCTGCTACAGAGCCATCACTGACACCAAATGAGTTCCTGTCCACTGTCAGGGATCCAGATAGCTTACTGGAAACTGCACAGGAACATGTCATTCATGTTGGTGCTGCTGTTTCAAGGAGGACAAATATGTTCCAGGAGGAGATAAAAAAAAAACTAGTGACCAGGAGGACCTTCCAGGTAGGCTTACCTATCTCAGTTGTTAAATACTTCTTGTATAGTAAAATACTAACAGCAATACTTAAGTTCTGTTTAACATTAAATTTGTTTGGGGGAGGGGAATAGTTGTAGATTGATGCAGTTAATAACACAATCTTGGGCTTGGTGTGGATGTGTCATCCAAGTTCTTGTTAAAAGTATCATTAATGTACATATAAAGGTCTAAAAGTTTTAACCCCCTGTGCTACTGCTCATTCTGATGATGGTGTCCTTAGCTTTTGCTTAACTTCCTCCAGGGCCATCCATCATAAGGAGCCTACAATCATCTGCATAATGTAAGCCAAACATTTTATGTCAGCACTGGTTAGCAGTTAAAGAAATATTTAGTCTGTGATGTGAGTTTTAGGACTGTTGTGTATATTGTTAGACTTTCTGTAATAGTGGCACCACTGTTAGTTTGTTAGCATATATTGGACTAGGGCAATGTAGGTGTTATTTTTTCTTGTGTTTGTTGCTTAATATCACAGATGATCCTGACAGTGGAAGTGTGGGACTCCTACCACCTGATGGCAGAGTATCAGCAGACTCTGTTGATGATGGTGGCCAAACACAGGCACAATTGAGAGGGGTGCAGAGGTTGAATCTGACACTGAGGTTGACATTCAGCAATCCCCTGTAATTCCATCAGACACAGCCACTAGGCGTACACCAACCCATTCCATTGAGCCCTCAGATATTGGACAGGTGGTGGGTGAGACATTTGATCAGGGCAATATGGTTACTGTGGCTTCAGCGCCTGTTGCTGTGACCATAACCCAAGTGTGGTGAGGAGGTGGGTTGTTAGGGGTGCTTGGAGGAGGCCAGCTGTCCATCCTCCACCTGATCCACATGTGTCTTCCCTTGCCACTTGACATATGTTTAGGGCCATCATGGAGGAACAGGCACATTCCAATAGGTCCTCCAGAGAAATGCTTAGAGTTGTATATGTGGCACAGACTGAGATGTGTGACTGCCTCCACTGTGATGCCGATTCAATGGATCTGATGAATGACACATTGGAATGGCTGTGTCTGTTAGGTGGATGGCATCCACGTGGACATAGGTCAGCCACATCATGTGATGTTAGCTAACATGGCCATACCTGATCATGGTCCCAGAGTGGCACTACTTCCACTGCTCTGTCAGTGGTTGAGATATCCACACCCAGCTGTGGCAGGCCATTGGGTCATGGTCCTTGTCATCCTAATTAGGGGAGCTCATCCAGCAGACATCAGTCATGTTCAGATAGCAGCATTGGACTGATTGTGGCCATGAATATGCCAGTGCAACTCCTGGCAGAGCCAGTTACCGTGGTTGGGTATGACATTGATGAACTGCCACCTCTACCATGCATGACTCACACCTGTCCAACATACCAAGATGTAGAGCTAGCACAGAGCTTGGCTGTGCTCCTGCAGACACTCACACACCAATTTCAAATGGAGGGCCCATACAGGCACACACACAACAGTTACATGGCTCAGCCATGAAGCTTAAAGCTCATTTTGTCTCACTGTCCATTTGTTACTTTATCTGAATGTCTGCCTGCTTCTCCTTCTTCACACATATGCTCACTTACCTTTTGTGTCAGCCTAAACTTCCTGATCCCCCCCCCCACACACACACGTACACAAAACACCCTGTGCAAGTGATAATAACTGTGCCATATCCTTGTTTTCCATATTTTGGATTCAGGGATACATAAGATTTTTGTCTGATGCTCAGGGTGCATAGGTGACTTAGTGCTTAATATATCTGCATGTGTGATGTTGTTTTGCTAATTGCACTTTTGACATATTTTAGTCTTAAAAAGTTAGACAGTTGATAGAATCAAAACAGTTTTTTGCATCATTATTTTTAATAATCTTCTGAGGGTTGTGAAGTCTGAAACTGAAATATGTCTCATTACTTTCTAACATATCTTTAATAATTTTCCTGTATAAAAGGCCAACCTGAGGACATTTGGTGGCCATCAGTACTTTTGAGAGGTATAAATGTGTGAATATTTGATTCCTGAGGCCTATTACTTGATAGAGGACACAGGTATTCACATAAGTCTCTGCTGTCACATGTTAAAGTCATTCCTGTACAAATCATTCACCGTTTACTTACTTATATTACCAAGTAACAACATGCAAGATTATGCCATTTATTCATATTACACAGTTCAGTTTTAACACTCCAGGCTCATCACTAACCTTGTAAACCCTGCAGTTGCTACAATTTTAGTTCAAGGATGAATCTGTATGATGCTAGGAGTACACAGCCATTACATAGGTAGGTGAAGGTTATAAGCATTGCCTGGCATCAATGTTACTATATGTATGTGCATAGGATGGAGGTTTTAGCCCCTTAGGTGGTGAGCAAGTGTGCTATGCATTGCATCTTAGCCAATGCGAGGGCATACTGAGCACGCATACATCTGCCTATACCCACAGCAACTGGGGCTCCCCCTCTAACTCCTCGGCCACTTGTGGCTGTGGTGACCTTGGCATTGGTGGTGGGATGTGTGCTTCTTCCCCTTATTAATCCTGCTGAAGTGGATTTCTCGGGATGATTTTGTGAAGCATGGCACAGATGTTGAAAATTTCAGTACATGTACATTGATTGTACTGCAGGGATTCCCAGATGTATCTAGCCACCAGAACCATGATTTCAGCATCCCAAACACATGCTCTATGATATTTCTGCTTTAAGCATGTGCTTCTTTATGGCATTCTGCAGTGGGTGTGTGTGCATTTCATCAGCCATGGTTCCAGTCCATAACCTGCATCCCCAAGTAAATGACACCATGGGATAGCACCCCTAGTGAACATCTGATACAGCTGGGAGGTGTGCCAGATATGTGAGTCATGGTAAATGCATGGGTTGCCAGCACACACCATCAAGATGACTCCCTTAGCATTACACACAAGTTGGCAGTTAATAGAGTGGAAGGTTTTTCTATTTATGTAGGCCCTTCCCTGTTCCCTGCGTTGTACCTTAATTTCAATATGTGTACAATCTATGGCACCCAGTACTTCAAGGTAATGTGCTGCTGGGTAGAACTCTGCATATTTGTAGCCCTGTCTTCAGGAGTATGGGAGAAATATATGTGGCCACTGGCATGCTGGAGCATAGCATTCAGGAATTAATGGAGAATCCTGGATGCTGATGGCTGTGACACCTCCAGCATGTCCACTGGCTGGACACATTACAAGTATAATGCAATCGTACAAGGAATCACCAGCTTGTAAGGATGCTTTCTGTTTTATTGGGTTACATCAACACTTTTTTTCAGTTTCTAAAAATCTGCAGTCAGTCTGTATGTTGTAGTGTCAGTACATTAGTAGGTAGTTCACTTGCTGTTGGTGCTGGAGGTTCATGAACTGTGGGTTCTGTTCCCGCCGTGATGATTAAGATTAATTTTTAAATTGCTAACACTGTAGTGTAACATTAGGGAATGCTGTACCCCTGAGTGTGCCATCCTTTGGATGAGATATTAAACCAGGGTTAAGTTCTTATGCTATTATTTAGCAGAATGACAAGCAGCATATAGAATATAAAATAACTGAAGGACAGGCTCTTGAGCAATGCATTTATAAAGACAGCAACCAAGCTTTTTGGTGTCAAAAATGGAGTTAAGAAGGTAAAAAGGTGCTAATGTATGCTTTTCCACGAGAGCTGCACTGTCCATGGACTAGAGGTGTGTTGACTGTTTACCGTTGTCTAAATATAATCTTGAAGCTGCATCAGTTCAGAACAAGGGACAAGAAAAGGGCAGACACTTATGCGTTATACTTTCATCCTTGTTTACTACATCACAATAATAACCTTTGGTAATATGGCAACTGTCATGTCAACCCATAGGCCTAGGCAGGGAGAAAAGAAATGTAGTAATTGTCATTTTAGTTGCTACTCTAGCCTTCATTCCAGGATGTGCATCATTCTACTCAACCACCAAGTCTGGGAAACTGTTTCCTAGTGTATTAAATGAACAGTGCATCTTGTACATTAAAATGGAAGGCTACTGGGTACCTACCAGAATATTTTCAGTATACTGGTCTTTTCAGCAACTTAATGTTCAGGATTCCAGTTCTCTCAGGTACTGTGACTTCCCCACTGTATCGGTAAAATATTGTAAGGTCTTATGGCATATTCTTATTATTCCAGGACTCTAAGATTTCATCTTGCAGTCTAAACACCCTGCTGTTTTGCCTAGATGTAGACAACATGTGCAATGTCATTTATATAATGAGCCACTGACGCACACACATGGAACATATCTTTGGTTGTTAAAGCTCTTCTAGATTTAGTACAACAATGACCCCTTTTTTGTTAAGTAGGGTTCAGAGTCTAATATGTAGGCTTATGCAGCTGGCATCTTACCTTGCCTCAGTTTATTGAACACACAAGTTTATTCCTCAGGATTCTCCTAGTTTGCTTTTGTTTATAACTTTGTTAAAGGAATGGTCATGTGATAAAAGTCTTGATAATACATAGCAGCACAAATGCTATATATATTGTCCCTGCACCTTTAACAACACAAACATCATATCCGTACATAGCCATTAACCTCAGCTACCACATGATAACAACCCTCCCATAAAAAAAAAAAGCAGCAGTTTACTTAAAGAAATATGCATTAGTTGCAGCAACCAATAAATCTTGCATCAGTATTGAAAATCCTGTACATATTGATAAATGTAATAATTCAGTGTATAAACTTACCAGGAAAATGTGGAAAATTTGGAAATTTGGAAAATGGATACATTTATACTAAAAATGTAGCCTAAGACATAGTGAATTTGGCCATCTGGTTTGAGCGACATTAATGGCTAAGTCAGGAAGTGACTTGCATCTTGACAAACACTGTTGTCACGTAGACAGTAAAGTTTCTACAGTAATTTTTTAAGACATACAATTCACCTGGAATTAGAGAAGGATGTTACAGTTAACTTATAATAAAAATAGAAGAATCAAAGACCTTGTTGAACTCTATATAGAAGAAATACACCATTTCTTCTGCTTTCACACTGCTTCTGATGACAAATAGCTCTAGAGACTAGAACTTCTACGTCTCAAATCTTAGCCCCCTCCTTCACTCCATTTCTACACATGGATTATTCAATCTGAAGTGCAGTACCTCGCATTAATTTTTATGCAATCCTAGCTGACATCTTTCAACTCCACATGCCACTCCCCAATTAATTTCTGGACTCACCTCATTTGGTACAGTAGCAAGCAAATTAATCTTGCCCTTCCCTCCCTAAGTAGTCTAACACATGAAAATTAAAACAATACAGTATCCAATAATGCCTTTGTGGTATACAATCAATCACACTTGTTTCCTCTGAAAGAAGCCTCCCCCCAGCAATCATCATCTATGTCTCCAGTCCTTATAACCCACTTCCATCACCTAGGCATCTTCAGTTCCCTCCTGTAAGGTGCAGAATCAAAGGTCTTGCTGAACTCCAAATAGAATATGTACACCATCCAGTTTCCTTGTCACCATCAGTAGTCACCCTACCATAGAACTATATCAGATTACTCTTACATAGCCTGTTTGTTGTAACTCCATGCTAAACATTCTGGCAGCCATTTTCAGACAGAAAACATGTTAGCTTCTTTTAGACTCCTTTCTGTAACATTCTTCATTACAAAAGTCAAAGTGCAAGGCCTGCAACTCTTTGGGCTACCTTATTTCCCTTCCATTGTCTGTCATGTCCCTCTTTCCTTGTCCTCTGGTGCCATTTCCTCCTTCAATTATTTACTAAACAGATGCATCAGAAAATCTTATTTAGGCCTCACCAATGATTTATGAATCCTAACGTTAAATCATTCTGTCTCTACTCCTTGTTCTCCACTAAAGTCATAGGCACAATCACAATGTTTTTCTTATCAAATTTGCTATAATTTCCAATGTTTTAATGCATTTACCCTATTGTGCAGACACCCACCTTAGTTTCTCCCATCTAAAACTAATATAAGAACTCACTGAGAATTTCTGCCTGTCCCCTGGTCTTTAAAAAGCCTTGCCCTTTTTCCTTAATTAATTACTTCAGACCTAACCTTCTTCCTGTCTTCTAAGTACTTAAAGGAGTACATAAACCGCAGCAGAGATGCGAGGAGATGGCTGTCCCGAGCAGGAAAATAGCAGACTGCCTTCACTTCCTTGTTATTTGAGAAAAAAAATGAAAAAGAAAAAGTCTTAGAATTAAAAGCAACAGTAATAAGCAGTCCAAAACTTCAGATATTAATTCCTCTTCTGCAAAAGTACTGAAGAAAAACTTGAGCAGACTTGGTTATCAGTTGGTGGATGAAAGAGCTTATCATAAATAAAAGGTGAGTTATTCCAGTGACTAAGTCTGCTTGAGTTTCTTCAGTACTTTTATAGAAGCATCGAACTGTTGTGACTCACTCTTGGGGTATCTAGAGTAGGGTCCTTGGATGTAAGGCAGATTTACCAGAGCCATTGGTGAGTACTTAAAGAACATTTTTTGTACCCACCACTCTATTTGCCCATCACCCTTTCAAGCTTTGTTTCAGTACATTTTATCTTCCTGTAGATCTTCCTTCTTACCTTCTCATACTTTTCTCTAACTGGTATCCTTTCAACTTCCATTCTTCAGATGCCCTCTCATTTCCATTCATCACTCAGGCAGTTGTCATCAGCCCAGCACTCACATGCAAGTCACCCCCAGATATGAGGATTTTCTCACCTTCCCCGATAAACGATATCTGGAATTTCTTCTCCTTTGCAATCAGCTTGGCCTTGGCAATTTCCTGTGCTTTCGTCCTGCATACGGTAACATGCCAATGATCCTGCAAATCACCTGCACTAGTGTTCTATTGTGGACGCTTACTTCATTGATGTCCTGCAACAATCTCTGCCACATCCAGTCACAGAAGGACTTATCAGTTAACTGTTCTCACATATACACATGTCATGCATGTAGGTCTTGAAGTAGCACCTCTATTACTGGTACAGTGAATTTTTCTAGTCACTGCCATTTTTTCAGTCCCTTGACAAGATATGTACACATATGGGTTAGAAATGTGGGTCAATGAGTGCATACATATTTGTCCATGTCAGTCATCATTTGTCACAGTACTGTCCCCAGGCCTCTGTTACTGTGCTGTCACCATTCTGATATTATCCCATAATTCAGCAACAGCAGTGGGCATGTTAGCAATGCTTGCTGATACACCTCTCAACCTGTTGGTGTAAGAATTCTGGACAAAATCAAAATAATGTTGAGACAAAGACCCAAAATCAAGCACAGGTTTTAAATATTGCTCTTATAAACTTTTAGAATAACAGGTCTTGCATTAGCATGCATTTTCTGAAGGATATGAAATCTGAAACTCAAATGTTTTCATTATTTAGTGATGTGTCAGAAAACTACAATTTTTATGAGGAATAGACCAAAAATATGAAGAAAAGAATCTGAACATTCTGCAAAAATCTGGACATTTGAGAGGTATACTTGCAATGACAGCACATTCTGTGCCCAGTGTAATGAAGGCTTCATATCCCCTATAGCATGTCTTGCAATTCATGTGCATACAGTTCACTTGCAAACCCTACACAACGGGACTGCAAGCTGTCCTTCCCTGTTGCTTGTGCCCCATCAAGTTTATCCCACCCGCTGGACTGCAACCTGTCCTGCCCTGACACCTGTGTCCTGTCATGTTGAGCCCCCCCCAGTAGCACTGCAACCTGTCCAACCATGTTCCCTGTGCATTGACACAGTTAGCCCTCCATCAGCATGTTGTCAATCCCCTTCACCACATAAAAAAGAAACTAGGGTTTAACACCAACAGTTGGACCACTTAAATAACTTTGAAGTGGACATCCTGTCATGCCCTTTCCTGTGTTATCCCACACTCTCCAGTTTTCAGTCACTGTGCCTGTCATTTCCATGCACCCTTGTATGATCACTGTAGTCCTGAGGTCCATTACTGGTAGTGCTACCTGCTGCCTATTTGCTCTATAGCAGCATATTCTGTTATCCATTATATATTTATTCTGTGAGTTGCTTGGCATAACATGGTTTTCTGCAAAATTGCACCAAGATAGGCCTTGTACCACAGCAATGGAATGATTTAGCATGCTTTTCTTTGAATCATAGCTATTGTATTATCAGCCACAGTCAGTGTTACAGTTACCATGCGCATTTCAACCTACTTTAAGGCTTAGAGGTCACATATAGTGTGAACGTGTGCACTACCACAGCAAGACCCATATTGCCACATTAGTATTACATTGTATCATGCCATAATGCTGCCTGGTGACCCATGTCAAGTTGTTCTCAGTATATGCAACCATGCATGCAATCCTAAATGTGTCTCCTTATTCTGTAATGTAGAGTAGACATGATCACTTCAGGCCCTAAATTTAGCAGGGCACCAGCATGGTGCATCATGGACAGCAATATATTCTTATACCAGCTGTACAGTGACCATAAGGCACACCTGTCAAGGAGCACATGGGCTCTCTCTATAAAACTAATGCTTGGCACAAGCTTGCTAGAGTATTGATTAATGCCACTGGCGTCACCCACTATGGTGACCTATGTAGGCACAAACGTGTAATGACTTGAGAAGGCACCGGCCAAACCTGTTCCAACATTGGGAAGCAGAGATTAGGGAGAGGGAGCCACCTTATTAGTGTAAGCATTCTGTATTTGCTTTAGCAGTGTGCATTAGATCTATCACCTGTAGCCATAATTACCTTCAATGATTAATAAATATTCCAAGGCCATTGAGTCTTATCACTATTTACAGCTTGCCAGCACCCTCCTTCCAGATCACACCTCCTTTTTCCAGGAAAGCCATACCAGTCAGTCATGATGAAAATCCACCCACTCATTCTAGTTAATTTTTAAAGGAAGATAGTGAGTCGTTCTTTTTTACATGCATCAGAAGTTTATTCTGGTGGTTTGGGAGGAGACTGGTTATATACCTATTCTTTCACTGGATTTTATTTATTTGTTGTTGAAGATGTAATTCCCAGGTTTTAGTATTGGCAGACATATTGGACTTGTGGAGAAACAGGAGGACCAGGTCAACTGGGTTTCAAATGGTACAGTAATTGAGAGAGATCTCCCCTTTACAGACTATAAGACAGTGAATAAAGGGATACAGCTTCTCTTGGCAGCTCAGGAACTTTAAGCCTGTGATCTTTATGGTTATGAACCTTTAGAGTCTTTCTAATTGCTTGATATATTTACTGAGATACATCTCAAACAGGATGTACTTGATAATTGGCCTGATCCATTCTGAGTATAAGTGAGCAATTATCTCTTTAAGCCTTGATAATATTACTTAGGTAACTAGGTGGGCTAAATAAAAAGATTTCCTGATTCCCATTGTCACATGATGTTCAAAAGAGAGGGCACTATCAACCCAAGAACCTGGGTCCCTAACTACATTTTTGTTTTGTAGCAGTGTGTTGTCTAGACAGTATGATGAGGGGAGGGGTGTTTCTACCAAAAGTAACAATATTGCATTTTGTAGCAGTTAGCTTAGCCCACTTTTAATACACTAATAGTTAACTTAGGAGAGTTCATTCTAGAGTGTTTGGGTGTCATAAGGTGGCTTAACAACAGCTACCTAGTTTGCAAACATCTACAAACTTTGTTAAAGTCTTTGCTCTCTTTTTGGAGATCTGGAAAGTAAACACCAAAAAGGAGATGTCCCAGCACTGATCCCTGAAAGACACTGCTGATCACTTTCATACTTTCTGATGAGGCAAATGCAACTCATACTATGTGGGCTCTGTCCTTCAGCCAGTTTGCTCTGTTTATATTTAAATCAAGTTTTAGTAGCTACACAGACATATATGTTTTCCAAATGTGGGTGTGCCTCAAGATCATCAGGCAATTTATTCTTTAGACTTCTGGCATTAAGAAGAGACACCATAATGTGATTCAATTTCAGAACCAATATGTTAGTTACATTCAAATGACCATCTACTGGACTCTGCCTAAAAACAAGACATTGGAGGAGTGGGGCAGCAAAGGCATTATTCAAGTATAAAAATGCCTTGAGGCCAGAGGTGCAGGCCATCCTTAGTACAGTAAAACTAGACTGTCGAGTATCTCATCCTATGCTGACATATACTGCATCCCTGGAATTACACAATATTGTAGCCAATTGTTGAGTCAGTCGTCTTTTCCTTGAACATAGGCATCAGTAATGGAGAAAGGAGGATTTTGGTCTGTAGCAGTGTCTTGCCTGCATGTGTGACATGCAAAAAGAGCTTAGACATGTCTAACTGCATCTCCTTCAAGTTGTTCACCCTAAGTTCATTCCCCTCCACATGCACAACTACCTATTTGTAGTTATATTTCCGTGGTACAAGGATCCTAAATGCCCTTGAGACATCTGGGATCCTGGCACCTGAATGACAACTCACTGGGGAATCTATGTGTCTCACTATGGAGTCACTGATCACTAAAACATTTTTGTTTGTGGAGTGATCTGGTGTACTGGAATTGAGACCCTTTATATCATGATGACTATTTGTTAAAGGTGAGATATCATGTGCTGTGATGTCTGATTTTGATTTTTGCTGAGACTTAAAACCCTTACAGGTTTAAGAGGCTAAGGTAAGGATTTCTTTACAGTGTCAGTATATGGCATGACATAATGTGTCAGGTTTGAGTATTTAGCATGTGGTGTGTTAGTGTGATGCTTCAGAAAAGAAAGAGACAACAGGGAAGAAACTGAAGTAGCCTGGAGAGTTTCTACTAAGAATCCTGACAAAATGAAGTTGTGTGTGATCACATTGTGACTCTAGCAAAACTGGTATAGGAGATTGAATACATTTTTGTTACTTTACCTAGAGTCTGTGTGAATATTTTCCTGTTTAATAAAATTGATTATTTTTATGGATTAGTTGTCCCTGCTACCTTTATTGATACCGCACCACTAGCATAAAAATGAAAATTGTTCATATGAAATTTCCATCACCTACTTTCTGAGAATTTTTGTTTAAATATGTCCCTTTATTCAATTCCATTTCCACAAAATATACAGTCTTACAAAAAATCTATCTCTCACAGCGTCTCAAGAAAATATATAAGTTCTTCTTTCCTTTAAACAGTCTTAAGTCAACAGCAGCATATGAAACCAAAAATATATATTTACAAAATTGTCATATGTAACCTCAGAAATAATTATTGAGTTTAAATAATGTATAAATTATCAGTTTCTACCCCACGGAATGGCTAGAGACTTCAGACTGAATTGATTATGGGACATGCCAAACAACTCCAAAGCAGTGGTGTACAGCCAAAAACAATTGCATTATCAACCTAAGCTGTGGGAGCTCATCTTATGCCTAAATGTATTTATTTGACATTTATTTACTGGGTATGAGCCCATTTTCAGCAGAGGCCTAGGGAAAAAAGCTCCACAGTACACATTAAACAGAATTAAAAAAATCAAACAATGGTTACAAATATTAAGACAATAACAAAGTGGTACAATTTGTGAATACAATAAAAGAAAATAAGAAAAATATATTCATTATATACAAGATAGAAGAGAGCTCCTAATAGGCATGTTACATAATGATGTATGAAAAATATACAACAGAAGAATTAACAGGTCATAAAAGCCATATACTCTTTCTGGCAAAACTAGGTAGTAAATTTCAGTCATAAATTCCAGGATAGATAAATGTTAGTGTAAGAATAAGTTAAGGAATTAAAGACAGGTGAGGCTAGAAACTGGTAAAGCAGGAAGGAAAGTAGGATATATCAAGTGAAAGTACATTAAGAGTGGGGAAGAAGGGCATAGAAAGGCGTACTAAGATGGCAAGGAGCATGGGCAACTCCATTTATTGGTTAGATGTTCTTTCAGCCTAGATTTGAAGGAATAGTAGTGGGGTATAAGTCTGATTGCTTCTGGAATGCTAATCCATGATTTGGCAACACAATGAGAGCACAGACTAACCCTATTAGATCTTTAAGGTTTGTAAATAGATAGTAGATACTTTTGAGAGGACTGTAGGTCATGAGATGGAATATAGTGTTGATGCAGTGATGATGCAAAAATGAGGAGTTGTAGAGTATTTTGTGAATTAATGGTAGTTAAGTAAAGGTGAGAATGTAAGGTAGTTTGAGCCAACTTAGAGATTTGAGAGCAGAGTAATGGGGAGAGTAGTGGGCCTGCCCTGTGGCAAATGTAGCTATTTTATTATAACATTAACTAAGTTTTACTTTGAGGGAAGGGTAAAAATTGGTTAGAATATGTGAAGTGTATAGAAGGGAGGGTAAGAGATAGGTGGTGGCAAGGCTTATTCTTGTAGAGTTAGAGATGAATTTCTCAGCCCTATACATCATGCTCAATTTTTCATTAGTTTTTTTTTATGTTGTTGTTGATATGTAGGTCAAATGTAAGATTGTTGTCAATAGTTACACCTGACAGTTTTGTATGTGAAACCACATTGATTGAAGTATTGTTCAGAGAAGTAATAGCAAAGTTAGAGGTATCTGGAGAAAATTGTTTTGGTAAAATAGTAGAAGTGAGTAGTAAAAATGGTTGTTGGTGAGCCAAGACTCAATGGAATTGAATGTTTCTTGAGTTAAACTCTGTAGATGAGAGAGAGTCCTAGCAGAGCAGATTAATGCAGAGTCATCAGCATATTGAATTAGGGTGGCTTGTTTGATGGCAGTATTAAGATGGTTAATAAAAATATTGGAGAGAAGTGGACCTAGTACTGAGCCTTGGGGTACCCCAGTGCTAATGGTAAATAAGGAGAGAAGTTAGAGTTCCATTTGACAGATTGATGTCTGTTAGAGAGATAGCTAGTGAACCATTGTAAGGATGTTTTGGTTAAACCCAGAAGAGATAGTTGGGATAAGAGTTGGGGGTGGGAGTCAGTATCAAAGATTTTGGATAGATCTAAGAACAGAAAAGAGACAAAGATTCCTGAGTCATGAGCTTTGTTGACAACATCATTAAATGATAGTAGAGCAGTGATAGTGCTGTGTGCTGGTCTGAATCTATGTTGGGTGGGAGAGAGAAGATTATTGTCGAGTAGGTATTGAAGAAGTTGTTTATTGATAAATTGTTCTAGAATTTTTGATAGTGGTGAAAGAATAGCAATTGGCCTATAGTTAGAGATTTCTGTGGAGGTGCCACTTTTGTGGAGAGGAAGGCTGAAGAATTTTTTTTCTCAGGGAGGGGACATAAGCCTCCTTGATGGATCTATTAATGATTATTGAGACTGGATAGACAACGTAGTCAGCAGCCATTTTTAGGAATTTGTTAGGAAGATTTTCTGCAGAGGGGGAACATGGCTAGAGCTTGCACAGGAGAGATTTTATGAAGAAGTAGGAACTGGTTGAAAGGAAAATGTGGAGTGACAGGTAATAGGAGGCTGAGAAAGGATACAGGGAGATGGAGGGAATTTGTTAGTGATGGAAGCTATGCTATCAATGAAGTAAGAGTTAAACTGAGTTGCTATGTCAGGAGAGTTACTATCACAGGAGGGTTGGGAGGAGACTGGCTTCCTGGGTTTAGGATTTTTTTTGATAGTGTTCCAGATGGTTTTTGGACTGGGTTTGTGTTGCTTTTGTGGCTTTGCATAGAATAGTTTTTTTTTTCTAAATTAACCTGTTTCTTTCCAAGGTTAAGCAGTGCTTTGAAATGCTGTAAACGATTGTGAGTCTTATGTTTTAGGCAAGTTGTCCAAGCCTTATCTCTTTTTTGCATGAGTAATCTGGAATAGACAGAAAGCCAAGGAGTATAGCTGGTTTTGACTCTTTCCTTCTGGTGGAAGCTAAACTGTCTAAAGTGTTTAGGAATGTAGAATTAAATTGTTCAACTGCATCATCTAATGGTAAGTATTTAAGGAAGGAACAGTTGATGGAGTTTAATAAATTTGTAAAGGCCTGCTGGTCACAGTTGGATAGGTTTTGTACTGCCTTGTAGGTGTGTTGTCTACATAAATGTGAAATAAGTCTAGTTGTACAGCTGGGGTGGTGATCACTAAAAGGGGCTCAAAGTGTTTTGTATTGAAAGAAATTGTTTGGATGGGAGACTAAAATCCAATCAATTATGGAGCCATTTTGGTTTGTGGAACTGTTAAAGGTTGGGTGAGTAATTAGTTGAGAAAATCAAAATAAGTTTATGCTATCAGTGGGAAATTGTAAGTTAAGTTGATGACAATCAATGTTGACATCAACTAATATTACTGTTTCCAGAGAAATATGTTTTTATACCCAATATAGGATACTTTCCAGACTTGTTAAGTTATTGCCAGGGGGTATGTATAAAGCTATAATGCAGACATTATTATTATTTTTTATTTTAAGGTAGGTGATAAGAGTTTGGCTTTGTGAAAGGAGGGTATGGATTGGTTGTGAGGGGTTAGGGAAATAGAAGCAGGATATATTACTGCAACATCACCTCCTTTTCTTTTAAGTTGGTCAGCTATGAACATATTAAAGCCTGGAGGGAGTATTGTGGTATCCTGTATGTGTGGTTTTAGTCTGTTTTCAGTAATTACTAGTATTTTAGGAGATTAGACAGTCATCCAAGCATGCCATTCAGAAATTTTGTTGCACATGCTATGTGTGTTTACTGAGATAAATTTAAGCATATTTTCTGTACCTGGAATATAGGTTGAAGATGTGGATTGTAAGATGTTGGAACCAGAGTTAGGGTGGATGTCACCACAGAGCTGGAGGAATTTCAAGACTGTACAGTAAAGATAGGATTTCATTTTGGTTAAATTGTCAGTAAGTGTAATGTCAAACAGGTATAGCTGTGTCTGAAACAGTTTGGGTTTAAAGAACAATATACTGTCTGTGTAAAAGAGATGAGCGCTGATTGGTAGGGGGTAGTGATTTGTATTACTGGTGTAAGAGGTAGTGTCTGTAATAGAGGTTAGAATAGGTTTGGATAGGGACCAGATATGATGACAGTGAAGAGAGAGAGAGAAGAGCATTAGTGATAGGAAAGTAAGGAGAATTATTTTAGATTAGGGATTATTAAAGAGTTGATCAGACAAACTACTTAAATGGATAATTTGAGAAGAGTAATAAAGCTTGTAGAAATGAAGGGAGGGGAGTTGTATGTAGATAGGGTGTTAGTGTGATATTAATAGGACTATAATGAGAGATGAAGTGTATGGATAAAGAGGGTGGGGCTAACAGAGGAAGGGGATGATGGGGGTGGAGCTGGCAGAGGAAGGGGTGTGGTGTGGATAGGTTTAAATGTAGGGGTAGTGGGGGGACGTAGGGGGCAGGGAAGCAAAGTGAGCCCAGAGGGCAAGCAAAGCAGGATGGCACCCCAGAGGACAAGAACCAGCAGGTAAGTTGTTGTTGTTCTTTTGGCTCTTCCCGGTTAGGGGACGCCACAGCAGAACTCTGGTCCACTAATGATTGGCAGTTGGGTTTTGTTTGGTGTCAAGTTGCCAGCCTGATGCCCAACCTTCAACAAAGGCACGCCCATTCAACACATGTCTTTCAAATGCCCACTAGACCACGGGGAGGACATGCAGACTCCACACAGAAGGCATTCCCAACCCAAGCATCGAACTGGAGAACCTCTTGCTGTAAGGCAACAACGCTACCACTGCACCACTGTGGAAGTGTAAGAATCAGCAGGTAAGTACTCAGAAAAAAAAATTATCAGTGAGGCTACAGCAAATCTATTTAAAATGTTGATTATAGCGTCAGTTAAGTATTGGGTATAACATAGTAAGGTATGTAAGGATACGTTTACAGCTCATAAAGAATATTAGCTTAAGCGCATTTGGTACTTCTCCTTAACTAAGCACAGTGGACTCAGAAACTGCTGCATCTACAATTTCCAAGTAAAATAAGCTGGGAGAGGGATGGGGTGTGCACACTACACAGACAGCAAGTGTAACAAACACATATTAAACACAACTATTCAAGCCAAATAACATTGCATATTGAAAAGCCAATTAAAGGGAAAAAAACATAAATACACACTTTTTTATAAAGCATTTGGGCAGGTTTGCAGAGAGCCTACAGATGATTTTTATTGTTTGAGTCCCAAGTATTTAAAATCATCCAGGGGTGCCTTGTAGTTTAAAGATGAAGGGGTTAGCAGAATTAATAGAGAAAAAGAAACAGGAAGAAGCAGGTTAGAAGGAGAGGGTTAGATAACTTTCATACTAAGTTATATTAAGCACACAGTTTCTTTACTTTAACAATATTATTTATTTTATTATGTTTTATATTATTTATATATTATAATTTATATTGTTTATATTGTTATTTATTTTATTACATTTTATATTATTTATATTTTATTATATTTTATATTATTTTATATTATATTTAGTATATATTTATTTTATTTTATTTAACAGTTTCTTTAAATTAGCTTCAACACCATCATTAACTAATATACACACACGTTTGTGTCTTTTTAACACTTCAAAATTTAATAAAAATCACATTCATTAAAAACTTTGTCCCTTTATTATTATCTTTCCCATATTTTCCACATACATGCTTTAACTGAGAAACTGAATGAAATACTTTATCAGTTTACATACAAAACTAGGTCACAGTTCAGCCCTATATTTTATGTGTGTGACACATGTCCTGCATTTACATAAGGTTGTAGCCACTGACACACCAACCTCAGGGGTGGGGGGGGCTGGTAACCATATCTCTGGTAAGGACCATTACCAACTCCCCTGTGGGGACCTACCTGCCCACAAATGCTAGGGGCAGTTACAGACATCAGTCTACTCATCTGCACTGAAACATCTCCATGTACCTGTCCTATCAGAAGTTTGTGTATCCTGAGTATCCACAGGGAGAGAGACTGTGCCCATTGTTTGTGGAGGGAGTGATGAGATGGTCACACTCTCTGTGACAAATGTACACACTCTGCACTATTGACTGTGCCATTTCATCCTCGCCATTGGAGGATACAACCCCATCAACATCAAATGGGGCAGTTCCACAGTGATGGTGCTGGGTAAAGAATCACCTGTGAATACACCAAAGTAAAATATATCCAGTGTGAGTATGACCTAGCACCACAACTACACAAGCAACTGATATCTTTATAACTATAAATATATGACAAAAACGAATACCCCTGGCCGTGCTTTGTTCCAGCAGGTATGGCACATATACCTCCCCTATACTTATACCAGAAGTCAGACATATGAATGAACATTAAAGTTATTTTGAGTTAAGAAGGAGATGCAGATGTTGACGCTATGAAGTAGGATTATATACCAGCAGCATCTGTAGTTGAAACTCTCTGGGGCCTATACAGCTGTGGCACAACATCCATCACCACACTGTAAGACTACATGGAGGTAGTATTGCCTTTCAGTGAAAACAGAAACTCCTCCTTCTCCATAAAAGGTGGCTCAGTCGAAGGCCCACCACCAGTTACCCCCCATTTCTATGCCATGGTTTCTCCTCTGCATGTGGCAGCATGGATCATATCCATTGTCCTGAGATGGACCATGTCATATTGTGGTCCTGACCACCCACCATATTTACTTTGCTGACCATTTTAGTTGTGGCACAGTCATAGCTGGTTGGTAGCATGGGCAGCAAAGATCCATCAGCCATGGAGACAGAGGGTCTGTAGTACCACCTTATTCTCTGCAGCTGTAAATTTGGGTTTGCAGGTAGATGTGGATGGGCCACCAGATACAGTACTTTTCTTAGGGCCCTGTTTTTTAGGCATTTCTCTGTTGGTATGGAAAACAGGGGAATTAACAGCCTTGTTCTTGCACTAGAATTGCTAATCTGTACAATACTCCAATCCTACTAGGTGATATATTATGCTTAATTTGTGCCTGACAGTTGGATATCTGTGCACACAATCTTTCAGTCAATGACATGCATGGTATGTCTACTGAGCACATATACCCCCCATGGTATTGAGCCCATATACCCCCAAAAAACAATCATAGAATTGCAAGCTATCAGCTACACTCCCATCATTTACCATAACATCTAATAATGGCACAATCATTTCCCCAGAAAGTAATACAAAACTATTAGGTGTAATTGTTGACAATAACCTTAAGTTTGATGCTCACATCAACAAAACCATTAAAACAGTCAACAAAAAGCTAGGATCTCTATATAGAATTAAGGCATTCCTAACCCCAACTGCTAGGACAGTTATTGCCTGAACACATTTACTTTCAACCCTTCTTTATGCCTCCCTAATCTATACAAACCTTAGTAAATCTGACCTCAATAAATTCAATAGCTTCTACAACACCATAGCCAGATTTGCCACAGGCTCAGCAAATAGAACCCATGACTGTATTAACCTACGATCTCTAGGCTGTCTAGAGTTTCCCTCTCAAATCCAGTATAATCAATTAATAATAGCCCACAAAGTCCTCCATCAGCCCGAAAGCACACCCATACTCAAAAATATAATTACCCCTTACAGCAACCTAAAACCTCTCTGGTCTTCTGACAAAATATTGGCACAAACTGTTATATCTAAAAACTCAGCAGGTGACTCATTGTTTTGCAACTCTGTTGGAACAATCTGGAATCGGCTCCCTGCTGAACTTACAGCAAACCAGACTATTAACCAATTTAAAACATCTCTCAAAAAATTCCTAAAAAGTCACTGGCTGTGCCCCTGTACCAACCCTGACTAACCAGATTACCACTCTCTTCACTACCTGGCTATCTGAAAAATAGTCAATGTTTCAGACTTAGTCTCATTCTCATATGTATTGTACTACTGAATGACATGCTACCTTTTTCAGCCTTGTACCACTAAAAATGTCTAAGTTCGAACAAGAAAACTACAATGTTAAGTTTAAGTATGTATGTATTCCAAGTATGCATATAATCCTATAATTCTGTACTGGTATCTATATGTGACTGTATAAAACTGCTACTGTTTAACTCTTATGTAACTATCCACATGTGGAACTTTTCTCCCTGGGCCTCCACTGAAAATGGACTGTGTCCAGTCAGACTATCCCGGTTAACAAATGTAAAATAAATAAATAAATAAAAAATGAAGAACACCACATAGTCAATGCAATACAGTGGTTACTAAGGTTGTGACTGCTGCTATATATGCAAGATACACAGCAGTAAAATAGTAATGACAATTACTCACGACTATGAGCCCAGGGTGTGTCTCCCATCTATTTAACATTCCTGTGGTCTGCTACTTGCAGTACAATTGCAATGTACCCCTTAATGCAGTTGTGACCAGCACATCTAAAATTATTGACAAACTGCCATCCCTCACAAGCATTAGGGTATAAGAAGAGTCAAAGCTAATGTTCTACAACTAAATGAATGTAAACAAAGTTGTGCTTATCTTATATAAGCAGATATCCTGTGTGTGTGTGTGTGTGTGTGTGTGTGTGTGTGTGTGTGTGTGTGTGTGTGTGTGTGTGTGTGTGTGTGCATATATATATATATATATATATATATATATATATATATATATATATATATATATATAGATAGATATATAGATAGATACATACATATCTTTGAGTAAGATTCATAGATTGTTAGCCTAGTAACAATCTATGACTCACACAGGAACGCTTTACATGAGTTTTTTTTCATTGGCCAGAGGGCTATGTAGTCTGTTTAGTCAGTTTTCTTTGCCTCTATAAATTTGGTGTTGTGTTTGTATGACACTGGTCATCATACATCAGTGGTTAGCAGTGTCCTGTGTAGATGCAGGCACCTAAAATTTACATTTTCCCTATAAAACTATCTTTTAAACTTTCCCAGCACTCAGCTGCACAGAGCAACCAGTTTGGGCAGTGTCAAACACTGCCCCACAAGTTTAGTAGTAGATATTCCTGATTCTTTATACTTTTACAGCAACCATCTATTCATGTAAAAAGAGCCTATAACCATGGATATGAACTTTTCTGCTATCTCTGCAGTTAGCTTGGTGGATTTGGGCATTCTGAAGCAAAGTAGCAGTTGTCTCATGTTTAATAACAACCAATTTAGGTAGAGCTTATGTGAAACAACCCTGTTTTGGCATGTGGCTGACTTTGCAACAGCATGGGAAGAGAACATTTATTTGGCTTTATATTTTATTTTTACCACTGTTTTCACTATTTGTAAGAATAAAAGGATAGCTTATAGATAGGGAGATTTATTTTGATTTATATTTTATTTTACTTCTGATTTTCACTGTTTGTTGTTATAAAGGGATAGATTTTAGACAGGCAATCTTTAGCCATCTCGGGGGGGCCTAGCCAGCTACAAATTCAGTCAGATTGTGGAGAGGACAGTCCAGAACATACCTAAAATAATCCTGTTTTGGTTTGTGATTAACTGTGCAACAGCTTGGTAAGAGAAGATTTATTTGATTAATGTTTTATTTTTACCGCTGTTTTTCACTGTTTGTAGGAACAAAGGAATTACTTACAGACAAAAATATTTATTTTGATTTATATTTTGTTGTTTTATCTCTGATTTTCATTATTGTTAAAAAGGACAGATTTTAGTTAGGCAAACTGTAGCCGTCCCAAGGAGCCCAGTCAGTTATAAGTTCACAGACACTGTAGAGAGGACAATCAAGAGCTTATCTGAAACAATCCTGTTTTGGTTTGTGACTGATTGCGCAACATCTTGGCAAGAGAAGATTTGTTTACATTTTTATTTTATATTTACCTCTGTTTTTACTGTTTGTATGTTTAAAGGCACAGTTTGTAGACAGGAAGAATTTTATTTTGTTTTTTTAACCAAGATTTTCACTGTTTGTTGTTAAAATGAGATAGATTTTAGACAGGCAAACCCTAGCCACCTCAGGAAGCCTAGTCAGCTAGAAATTCACACAGACTATGGAGAGGACAAACCAGAGCTTATCTGAAACAATCCTGTTTTAGTTCATGATCGACTGTGTAGCAACACGGTAAGAGAAGATTTATTTGGACTTATATTTTATTTTTACTACTGTTTTGTATTGTTTGTAGGAATAAAGGGATAGCTTGTAGACAGAAAGCTTTAATTTGATTTCTATTCTTTTGTTTTACTTCTCATTTTTACCATTTGTTGTTAGAAGGGGATAGATTTTAAACAGGCAAACTCTAGCATCCCAAGGGTCCTAGTAAGCTATAAATTCATACATACTGGAGAAAGGATAATCCAGAGCTTATTGGAAACAATTCTGCTTTTGGTTTCTGATATATTTATCTTTACTGTTATAACAAGGTGTGGTTGCAAGTGACAGTGAACAGAAGCTACTGCTCACTGTGAGGGAAATCAAGCATTTGTGTGACAAGCACAACTGGTACAGTAGGTCAGAGTAATGACTTTAGTGTACTTATTTTAATATTAAGTTGCATATAGTTTGTGTGATTTTCTCATAGAAGTTGACTTAAATGTTCTTTGAATTCTGTGGTAGCAAATTTTGAATATTCTTTTGTTTTAGAATTATTTATTCATTTGTAGCTGAAAATGGATTCCTTAAATAAGTATGTCATTAATGATTTGCTAAAGCAAAAGCATCTTGTACACTATATTACATGTTCTGTATATTTAAAGGTAACAATTGGTGACTTGTATTCCTCATGTTAAAAGTTGGATGATTTGCTTAACATTATTTGTCGCAAACCTACACTTACTGATGACGACTGGACTTGTGCAATTGGAACGGGATAAAAAAGAACTGTTGTTACATATATTATTGACTGGGCTGATGAGCAATATTAGGCAAAGTACAAATAGAACACATTTGGGAAAGGAAGTGTTTATTGTCAGTAAAGATCACTCAACTCCATTTAAACATGATACTAATTATGACACGCCTGCACTGATCCAGTAATCAAGGAGCCTCAATCTAAACCACTAGCACCAGTGAGGGACATACACAATGGAAGGATGACAAGAACACACACAGTAAAATACAATTTCCCTTAAGAGCACACAGAGATCACAGTCAGTCTGGGGCCGTTTCTTTCTCTTTCTCCAGGTCCCCAGTAAGACTCCCCACTTGCACAGCTATAGGATCAACATCTCAGCTGAGTGGCCAAGCCAAAACTTCCAGCACCCTCTCTGTTCAACCAGTGCTTCGTGCCCCTGCCCCAGTAGCTGACACACACACAGTTTGATTTATATACAAATGCACCCACACACCAGGGGAAGGCTGGCACAGGGTTACTATCTATGTCCCTTCTGACCTGACTATAAGGTAGTACCAGCTGCCACCAGCCACTACTTAACTACTTTTAAGGCCCTTACCAAAGGGTGCCCAATCTTACTGTGTAATATTATTATCCAAATGATAAGTGTGTCCAAGATTTTCAAGTCTATTTAGGAGTGGCCTGTACAGCATCACCAAATACATTTGCAAGTACTCTCAAAGCTTAAATATCTCTAAACAAACCAAGCACAATTAAAAGGTTTAAATATATTTAATAAATAATAATAAAAGAACAAGACAATACTCAAACAACACAGTAACTACAGAGTTCAGAATCACAGGAATAAAACAACATTGGAGGACAGTCTCAAATAAATACAGAAAACATCTAAACTAATCTTTATTATGCTCCTATCTATATCTAAACTATACTATGCACTAACTGACTTACTTACAGAGCAAGGCAAATGTAAATGAGTGGATGTTCTTGCTAGGTCCAAGACAAGATACAAAATGCACACTCTGTCTCTGAAAGAGTTCTTAAATTAATATCACATATTACTGCTGGGTTAGCCTGGATGACATCACTCTTTGTCACCTGCCTTCAGTTTCCAGGCTAACAGAAACTTAACAAAATTTAACATTTTTTTTGGAAAAATACATATCTCTCAGATGTTTGGTCAGAACTGGAAGTTGTAAAACAAACACTTTAACATTTGAAACCTAGTAATTATTTCTATTTCAAGACAATAGGAAAACCTCTAGCTGTAGACATTGTGTCTGCTTAATGAGAGATAACACAATCATAAAACACTTTACTTTTCAACTTATTTTCTTGAAGTTTTACAAGTTAACTCTATATGTTCCAGCTTCTACTATTAAAACATACATTTGCACAGGTGTATAGTTTATATACATTTTTGTTCTTTTCCAGTAGAGTACACTGTGGTTACATTCTTGAAGCTCAGTACATAACATACAGTTCAACACACACTTCTGCACCAGTAGTTTAATATACACATAACATATAGTTCTCTTACATTTATAAGACAAGCATATGAGTCATATTAATATTCACAAATGACATATGTTTATTTACAAAATTCCAGATAGCTGGGCTGGCAGTGTCACATTTCTATATAAATCATATTAATATTTTCAAGTGACGTATATTTATTTACAAAATTCCAGATAGCTGGACTTGCAATATTTCCCTGGTGTCACACTAATGATGACATCTCTGGAACTCAGGATACAAGTATTCAGCAATTTGAGGATTCAGACAATGCAGAAGAAAATAAAAAAAAAAAGAAAGGAAGAAGTTCACAGCAAGCAAAAAGAAAGATAAAGAAACTGATTAATATCTATAATCCAAAGAAGTTTATACTAAAACGGATATTGCTTTAAGTAACACACAGATTATAGGGAATGCTAGCATTGTTCAATCAGAAAACATTCAGTCTACAGAAAAAAGGGATCATTTTTCCAACAGAGCAGGTAAAAAAAAAAAGAGACACGGAGCAGGTGGAAATGAAATCAAAACAGAACTTGGAAGGTTTGAAGAATATTACTGTAGGAAAAAAAGAGGAGAAAGACTGAAGGTGACAATGTGGCTGAAACTGTGGAAGTACAAAGACAGATGAGAACTGTATTCTTGCAACTGTAATAAGCAATGAAAACAGTGGAATTAATAAGATTAATGCTGATGAAGATCATTCGTTTTAACTATTTGATAAAGCAGATATTACTGAATTAAAAGATGGAGATTCTTCAGATCTGGTAAGAAATTATATACTTGTAATTGGAGATTCAATTATTAGAGAAACTGACACATTTGCAGAGAAGATGATGAACATCAAACAGTGTTATGCTTGCCAGAAGCAAAAATGCAGTATGTGAGAAAAGTCTTAAAATGCCTTAACATAAGGAAGTATGGAAATGTTTTTATTCATGTTGATACAAATGATCTCATCTGCAAGGACGCCCTGATTAAGGACGCCCTGATTATTAGTAGAGAACATACAGCCTTCTTGGATAGCATAGCTCATACAGGTGTTCGGATGTGTCTTTCCTCAAATCACATATAAAAAAGAAGAGTCAGGTCAGTGTGAAAAGATTTTTTAAGGTAAATGCCTAAATGAAAAAATATCCCATTTAAAAAATGGAAATGTGTAGAGCATCCAAGCCTAATTTGGGGCACATATGTGTTTAGACAGGGTGGCATGCACTTGTTAAGATTAGAGAAAACAATTTTTGCAGCAGATATATTGGAATTATTTGACTAACACAAGACATGATTTTTCCCAGGTCAGAAATTTAACATTCCACAGATAGAATCTCAAGTTCAATCCTCGGCTGGGGTACCTTCTGTGCGGAGTCTGCATGTCTTCCCTGTGGTCGCATAGGTTTCCTCCGGGTGCTCCGGTTTCCTCCCACATCCCAAAGACATGGTGTAGGTGGATTGGACACTCTAAATTGGCCCTAGGCTTGAGTGTGTACATGTGTGTGCCTTCTGTGGAAGGTTGGGCACTGGTCTGGCAACTCGACACCGTAAATCTCCACTGCCTATCATGAGCGGACAGGTGATCCACTGTGGTGACCCCTAACCAGGAAAAGCCGAAAGAAGAAGAAGAAGACAGATAGAAACATTTGATCCATCTCTGGTGATTGTTAATGCTAGAAGCATTAGTAATAAATGTTTTTTTTTTTTTTTTTGGTAGATTCACACAAGATTTATGTTCTTATTGTTTATGAAACATGGTTAAAGAACAATAACTGGAAACCAGTTCTGTCAGGGTATAAATGTTTTTACTGTAAAAGACATTCTAACAAAAACTCAGATTGAGGTGTTATAATACAGATTAAAGACTGTTATGAGGCCTGTTCTTACTACATGTTCAATGATAATGCCAATATTGTAGTTTGTATGACTGTGACAATAATGACAACCCTGAAATAATTGTAGGTGTGTATACACCATCAAATTGGAGTTCTGATTACCTAAAGAAATTCATTCATTTCTTACATGAAACGCAACAAGCAAGAATAATAATGGCTGGGGACTTTACATTTACCAGAAAAAGACTGGAATAATATTGATTCAACAACATTAGTAAGGAAATGAATTACAAAGTATGTAAAGTAGCAACAATTGCTTCAGATTGTAGAAAAGCCTACCAGAGAGCAGAACATACTAGACATTGTTTATTTTACTAAGGAAATATCTGTTCCCTCATGACACGTTTCTGCCATTGACATGCGGTAATCATATGTTTATAAAGTTTAATTTGCTGCGAGATAATTCTGCAAAACTGAAATCTAAAACAAGGCTCAAAAGATTAATAACAGACTATATGGAAGCAAAACAGTCACTCTGTAAAATTAATTGAAGTGATGCATTCAGTGGAAAAAAAAAGAAGTGATGTGGCAAGTTTTGAAAGAGAAATAGTTTGAATGCAAAGATAAAAAAAAATGTTTAACATCAGGGTCTAGGCGCACAGTCAGGAAGATATATTACAACAAGATATTTGATTAAGGGGAGAGACAAACAATACAAGAAATGGAAAAGAGGTTGAACTATAACTTTGAAAAACACTATAGAGATAAATTAAACAGAGTGTGAGACAAGATTAAGAAAAATTGAAGAAAATGTATATAAAGATATTGAGCATATTAGGAAATCACTGAATAGATACATAAGATGTAGGAGTGAAAACATATAAATGAATGAACTGTGCAGATTCTAAAATTTATTTTCAAGCACAACAAACTGCAGATATATTTACAAAATCTTATGCAAAGCAGTTTGGCTCCACAAAGGGGGAGATAACTTCCTATTAACATCCGGGTACCTACAGATACTGAAATTAAATGTGATTATATTGAAAAAGAACTACCCAAACAAAGCAGAGGGAGGTGACAGAATTAGTAATAATGACCTGAGAACACTTTGGCATGAACTTACAGTACCATTATATCTGTTATTCACTAGGTCAGGGGAGATTCTTCGAGACTGGAGACATGCACTTGTTAAACCTGTCTTTAAGGGCAAGGGGAATAGGACAAACCCAGAGTCATATAGACCCAAAAGTTTACTTTTATGGTCTGGAAAAATAATGAACAAGGTTATTTTGGGAAAAATATTGTCAGAACTGGAAAGGTTGAGACTTGAAATCATACATCAGCATGCACGTGTTGAAAGTAGATCTATAACTACCAGTAAAATGATGTGCTATAACAATACAATAACAGCCATAAATGAAAAAAGATTGTATAATGTAATTTATATAGATTTACTTTTTACATTTGATAGGGTCATACTCAAAACACTAACCCATAAATTAGGATAAATAGGTATTGATTTAATCTTGATAAGCTGGATCGCTGCATGGCTTACAAATAGGACATGGCAAATATCATGCAGCAATTGGACAGGTGAAATTCTAAGTTACAGTCAGGGTGTCCCACGGGGCTCTGTCCTAGTCCCATACTTGTTTAAGTTGTATCTTTCAGATTTTTTTTAATCTGAGGTGTTCTACAGTCTGTATGCAGATGATTTGAAAATGGGTAAACTGATCACGTGTTACAGATAGGGCAAGAACTTGACTAAAGTGACCATTTATGCACAGGAGAATAATATGCTGATTAATATATCAAAAACTAAGCATATGAGATTTGGGAGACATAAATTAAAAGGTGATTATTTAATATAGCACACAGTGATTGAAACTGTAGATTCATTTAAGGACTTGGGTATATGGATAGACCCAGCTTTGAATTTTTCTAATCATATCAACCAATTGGTTAATAATAGTTATAGAACTATAGGTGGTATAAAAAGATGTATAAAGTCCAGGAAATCAGAAATGATTAAATCATTGTTTGTTAGTTACATTACTGCCACACTTAAGTATGGAACAAGAATATGAAAACCTTATAAGAAAACAAGCATGAGTCAGTTGTAAAGAGTACAGCAGAAATACGAAAAGGGCATTCTTGGATGTGAAAATTTAAGTTATTATGAAATACTAAACTATATAAACTTGAACAGTTTCTCATACAGGCATTGAGGAGGAGATCTTAATCAGATATGCAGGACATCTAGAAACAACTGTCTCTGGGAATGTTTGGGGTTATCAAAAAGTAATAGAGAATCATCAGACAACC
The DNA here is from genome assembly GCF_019279795.1 of Protopterus annectens. NCBI lineage: Eukaryota > Metazoa > Chordata > Ceratodontiformes > Protopteridae > Protopterus > Protopterus annectens. The sequence goes on along the minus strand of NC_056738.1, from coordinate 82,172,565 downwards.
TATGCAGAAGATTCTATAGGAATTGTAAGCTACACTACACGGTTCTCTGACTGCGGTGGTGGTGCTGCGGTAGTGTTGTCGCCTCACAGCAAGATGTAGCCCCGTTCGATTCTCAGTTAGAGCGTCTTCTGTGTGGCGACATGCGCGAATGGGCGTTCCTTCATTGAAGGCTGTGCGTCAGGCCTGGCAAGTCGGCACGTAAAAATCTACTGCCAATCATTAGCGGACCGGAGTTCCGTTGTGGCGACCCCTAAGCGGGAAAAGCCGAAAGACACAACTACACGGTTCTCTGAGACAGTAGCTGATGCATAGAGACTATCAAATTGCATTAAAGAAAGCACTAGTTTAGATATTTTTAAGATCATCCTGGACACTTACTATGGCAATAACTGTTTTGGTATATTGGCAGGCTAGAAGGGCATTACTGCCCATGCCTGAAATATTTGTATGTGTATATGTATGCAACCAACCAATTCTTAAGCAAGCTGATAAGGTATGTGACAGATGTATTTACAAAATGTCACTGTAGGCAAAGCTCTCTCATAGAAGCACTCATAATACCAATCAGGTTGTCAGCAATGCACACACTAGATCCCCGTCACAAAGTATGGATCAGATACATTGACTCACTTATGCTGAGTCTCTTAAATGTAATCTTCCTAAGCTGAAAAGCCTCTCAGACATTGTCATAACAGCAAATATCCTCAGCTACCCCAAAAGCACTCTACCAAAACAACACCCACCACAACACATACAGCCACATCTCACAGAGCCTCACCTTCTAAGTCCATATGGCAAGCCACCACACAACCCAATATTTTGGTCATAGGAGGCTCAGTTGTGAGACACATAGATATCCCACTCACCAGGCTGAAAAAAAAAGAGAAAGTCATGGTCAGTTGCCTATTTGGGACCAGGATCCACCAGATCAAGTATGCACTCAAGACACTGGACCACAAGTACCAGTAAGACTCAGTCATAGTCCATGTCAGTGTAAATGACCTGAGACTGCTCTACATGAATAGAGTGATAATGGAGCTTTTGGGCTGTGTGTCTCAGGACAGCAAGAACATAGCACTTAACAGCATTTTCCCTACTCCAAGGATGATGGCATAACAGAAGATGATTGACTTTAATAAGTGCATTAGATTTTGATATCATTTCAAGGGGGTACAATATTTGTCAGTATGGGAGGATATGGTCAGCAGACTATAGTGATCTGCCAGAGATGGTCTGCACCTATCCCCTTTAGGCTTTTGAATATTGGCTAAAGCATTGTTTTCCCCAATAGTGTCTCTTTAAGGTAATGTCAAATTGACAAAGCTTCCAATATAGTAACCCAGCCCAAGAAAATCTAAATGTGTTACTACTCAGTGCCAGGAAACTCTTCTTCCTCCAGACTCTCCTTACCCTGGAGAATGCAGACATTTGTACAGTTACCAAGAAATGGTTTAAAGCCACAGAAGGAACCTCAGCAGTGTAGGGTTACAATGCCTTCCATAAATTTCGACCATTTACTGCGCAGGCAGGGACTAAAGATTGAGCCTTCTCAATTTACATCAAAAAATAAACATACCTCAAAGTTGGTCAAACAGAATGACATGCTTGAGCCTCTCTACATTCAAATTAGCATGACAAAGTCACATCCCCTAACCTTGCTAGCTATAGGTCCCCTTCTATGACCCAGCAAACCATAATACATACTCAAAATTACTGAAGACATTCACCATTCAATCCAGTGCCATATTGAAGGGTGACTTTAACTTCCCCACTATGAACTAGGAATCATATTCAACCCCACACTTGTAGGACCAGAGAGTCGTGGATTTTATAAGCACAAACACCCTGGACCAAATATCCATACACTTACTAGGGGAGCAAATATACTGGATTTGGTCCTCTCTAACATGGAAGAATGATAAACCTATCCCCCCGGCCCCACCACTATAATGTCCTCTTTCATAAGATCAGGACATAAAACTGTCTCCCTTGAAATAAAAATAAAATCTAGAACCCCCTGCTAATCATGGAACTATGATAAGGCAAACTTCATACTATTAAGTAATAACCTGGTAATATTTCAAGCTCCTTCAAACACTGACAACACAGCTGCCTATGGAATTGTTCAGAGAAACCCGCATGTTAAGAGATGCATGGAGACAGCTGAGCCTACCAGGAATAAGCTCAAAACAAACTTAAAAGCAAGCCACTCTGGTGAAATCCATATATAAATAGATTGTATATAAATAGATTGTACAAATGGAAGGAAGTCATAGCAAAAGTTAGGAAATACAGCACCCAGCAGGATAAAAACTCTGTCTCATCAATCTAAACAAACAACTCAGAGGGCACCTCAAGTCTACCAAAGCCAATTTTGAGGTCAAAAAATGGCCTTCCAGGCCAAGGTAAACCATAATGTTTTCTTTAGATTTGTGTTTAACCTCAAAGGCTGTACACAAGAATGTACAGAACTAGTTGTAAACGGAGTCACTTACATGGTGCCAAGAAATATAGCAAAGCTAATGACTGACAAATTCAGCTCTAATTTTATCCCCCTCTCCTCCTTGGCCACCAGTCAAGAAATACCATAAAATATACCCCCCCCCAATCATTGCTAGGTAAGAAGCCCTAAATGGACTCTCTAAGACCAAAAACACCTAATTGATGGGCTCAGATAATATCCCAGGATGCTATCTAAATAGCATGAAGCACAGATTATCAGGACCACTGGAGTCACTATTAAACCATAGCCTCCAGTCAGGCTTCAGGCCTTGGGAATGGAGAACTACAACAGGCATCCCTCTGCATAAGGGTGGGTCATCTACAGACCCTGGAAACTACAGATTCATTAGTTTGACTAGTTTAATATGCAAAGCCATGGAAAGAGTTATCATGGAAATGATTAATAATGACATAGGAAACTTTGAGATAGTGGATACAACCCAGTCATGTTTTGTCAAGGGCAGATCATGCCTACTCAGCCTGGATGACTTCTTTCAGAAGGTCACAAAGGCAGCAAATGAAGGCAAAACAGTGTATACTACTTACCTTGACCTGGGCAAGGCAAATGATATAGATACAATACTCAACTCAGCATTGTAAACAAACTCACAGAATTAGGCATAAACCTGTATGTTACATGCTGAACAGCCAGCTGGCTCTCAGACAGAACCCAGGAAGTTAGGATGGGGGGACCACCTCCACAAAGTGGCTGGTCATTAGCGAATTCTGTCAAGGCTCTGTGCTAGGTACACTTCCTTTTGGCATCTACTTCACAGAAGTCAAGGCCAACAGCAAAGGCCATTGGCCGACCAAGTTTGCAGATGACTGCAAACAGGGAGCAGTCATAGAATTACCCCAAGACACTAATATCTTCCAGGAAAGGTTAACATAGGGTGATAACTGGTACCAGAGCCACAGTTTAAATCTCAGTGCCAAGAAATGCATACTAGTACCCTTTGGGAAATCAGCTACCCCAGGAAACTATCTAATTGATAACACACCCCAAACAGTAGACCCAGTAGTGATGGATTTGGTTATGTATATAGATATTAACTGGCTTTTGACCAGGATATGTCTAAGGTGATAATGGTATCATTATATGTTGCTCAAATTATAAGCAAGGGTATAGCTTCTAGGTCCAAGGAAGTCATTGTCCTACTGTATTCAATCCTTATTAGGCCCCTCATTGAGTACAATGCCCCCTTCAGTATGTACCTGACCAAGCACATGCAACAACTGCAACATCCACAGATATTCCTCAGAAAAAGAATACAGGGTATTAACAACATGTCTTATGCAGACTGCCTCAAAGCACGATCCCTATACGCTGTCTCCTACAGAATACTGAGGGGTAATCTATGTATGACATACAAGGCATCCTTGGATCCCACTCTGATGGACCTCTTACATATCTACAAAGCAAATAGCACGAGAACTGATGCAGGTATTAAACCTTCCTTGCAACATAAGTGGGACATGTTGGAGAGATAAGTATGTATCTCAGAGAATACCCATTCTCTGGAAAAGGCTTTTCATGCATGTGAAGCAGAGTGCTTCCCTGGATCTATTCAAGCATAACTGGAAATTCACCTCTGCTCTGTCACCTATGTCTTTAATGGACAGAAGCAGCATGTTAATGCTTGACCACCCATGCCTTAGCTTATATATACCCCACAGAATAACTTCTAGGGCACCAAAACTTATTGGATATATTTGGGATATACTGATAGGCTTAAAAAGGCCCTTGTGATCATTAACATAGCATACACATATGAACCTACGAACCTATGAAATATTATCATTCAAACAAACTAAAATATACTGAATTACCCCACTGTTAATAAGCAAAAACTAACATTTAATTGCAAGCATAAAGAAGATACTGTCTTCATATAAGGTGAATTTTTCATAGGCCACAGTGAACTCCTAAAGCATGTAAATAATATGCATGTAAATAATATCATGCACATTTATGTATTGTACAGGTTTTCACAGTGGGTCTGGCTCTCTGGTAGGCTTATGTTAACTGTTTTCTTTGATGGATAGCTCTCAAAGCTCCGCAACACTTTGAATTAAATAATTCTAAACAACATTCTGTAATGATCTCCAGCCAGCAGCCACATATGAGGTCTCTGCTAGGCCTAACTTCTATGGCTAGAAAGCAAATGAATAGAGCACTTGTGGTTGGCATCAGATAATGGTTCTCTGCTGTAATCTGAATTAAAGAACATACAACAAATCAGAGCAATGTGTCCTGAATAGTGCCTTGCTGTCAAAAAACAGTCCAATTCCAAATGCTGAAACCAATGGTGAACACGTAGAACAATTACTGAGGAGAATCCATGCATAGGGGAACATTTAGATAATACCCTTCCTTGAAATGTCAAAATGAGTAAAGTGTCAAATTACCATTCAGTTAATTGTTTTTCTTATTCATTCAGGCAGCATCTCTGTGCAGAGCCTGGGCATCAGTCATCATTGTGTCTTCTGCCTTTCAGTGGGTGTCAGGCATCACATATAAATATATATATATATATAAATATATATATATATTTAGAGCATTCAGCCATTCATTTATTCTCAGGGAGCCATTTGATTGAACTTTAATGGCCTGTTTTCAGCCTCAAACTAGTTATAGTAAAATAAAAACAAATAAATAGGGATTGACTTAAAATAATTAAACACAGAACAATGCCTCAGCTCAGGTCTACCAAGAAATTTAGCTTCACATGAGAGGCTACTTAATATGAGCTCTTGTGAAGTCTTCTAACATAGTATAAATATTGTTTTACCCATTTCCTATTATTAATGTATAAAAAAAGTTGTTTTACCCATTTCCTATTGTTAATGGATAAAAAAGGTCATACTTAAGAATGTTTGTTATTGATATGCACTGTGTAATGTATTCGTAACGTCAGTATAAAACTATTTTACTGATTTTGAAAGCTGCTGCATTAATATTTGTTTTCCAAAAACTTCCCAGCTTGTCTTTTTTCTAACATTTTGGCAGTTACTGGCCAGGTTATATCTGAAGAGTTTATTTATAATCAACAAACTTACATGATTAAAACAGGAATAAAAAATAAGGCATGAATCTATAATGTTTCTGTTAGATAAACTAAGATGAAAAGGGACAGAAACAGGTTAATCTAAAGTGTGTAAATATGTATTATTCTAAAAGATAAGTAACTATGGCTGCTGTTAGATCAACTTCCCTTCATTGAAGGATTGGGAATCAGAGGCACATCTGGAACAAGTTTTTTTTATTTACTTTTCTGGATTGTGTTAGTCCTACTACGTAAGATGCGGTATTCATACCGATTTAGCCAAGACCTTGAGGAATCTTTCTTCTTTTTTTAACTAAGTGCTATGGGGTCTTGTCCCCCCACCCAAACTAACAGACAACACTTCAGTTTAAAATCTCATCCTAAGGATGACAACTCAGGACTGTGTACCAGCTTTGAGCCATACTGTAGTGTCAGTATTACACCAGAAATCCACGAGTTAGGGTGGGGGTAGTTGTCGACTTTGCAGCATTCTCAAAGGAAATTCACTACTTGTTAGCCACTAACACTCACTTTATAGCTATGATTAGTCACCTCAAAACTAACACTGCAGCACAGATGAAGAAGAGAAGAGTTTTTTTTACAGATGAGAGTTAAGTCAGATGCAGTGTTGGAGGCATGAAGAAAATCTCGAGGCATTGTTATAACAACAATGTAGTGCTTGGTGCACCATGATTACACTAAAAAAACTGCCAAATTGCAACACGAACAATATTCAGAGTGGTGCTTAACAATTGTTAAATATCCCATAGGTACTGTTACTATTGTGTATGCACTAAAAGCAGACAGCACTGACCAGTAACCAGCAGAAGCAGGTAGAAACAGCTTAATTTCAATTCTGTTTCTACTTGCATTCTACTAAACTACACAGGGCAGTCTGAATTAAACAGCTTCACGTACACAAGGAATATGAATGGATGTCAACCACTCCCCCCACTGCTTTACTGGTTTTAAAGCCAGCTTCACTCTTGAAATGAATTTCTTGGCATCCATGTGTCAAATACATAATAAATAAGTTACAATCAGTGGCCAAATCATAATTGCATTCAGTGTAAAAATGCAAAACTGTGTTCTAACTGGCAGATTGAGAGGAAAGTGCAGGCATCTGTGACTCTCCCCTTTGTCCCCCATTATTAGGTGCATTCAATCCCCCGAAAAATAATTGTTTTATTTTGAATGTTCTTTCTGCAGCAGAATAAAAAAAAAACATAAAACACAAAATAAATACAAAATATTCAACTGTAAATACTATCAAAATAGTAAATTACATGGGCAAAATATGATTGCTCTCATAGACTCTATTACACCCTGTTTCAGCATAAAAATGCTATCAACAGATTAACCACAATACAAAACTTCCATCAGATATACTTCAAACAACTAATTCCCTATTTATTAAATTATACAATTAATTTTACAACAACACAGACAAATTTACTTCAGCAATTAGGCCCAAAGGGTACAGTGTTGTATACTTCATTGTATGTATTGATTCATCTTTTAATAAACATTAATTCACATCTATATCATCTAATCACCCAAACTAGTCTAATGAAAGACCCAGAGTAGCTTCTTATAGTGAAAAAGGACTGTAGACTACAAACTATATGGGTCAGGATGCCCATATCTGCTGATTAAAAAATATTATCTTGATATAAATAGTGAAGGAAGCATGCATTTTAAGTCATACTTTACTTTAAGTAAAGATAGTATCACCTGGACAGAATGATCCACTGGTTCTTTAACATGTTGTTAGTATTTTAATACCATTAGCCTTGATGATAATTAGACAATACATTCAAAATGAGATAAATTATTCTATAACTTATCTGTCATATAGCACAAACCAGTTTTGTTTTTAATGAAAAACAATTACATAAGGAGAATAAAAGATAATTGGCTTGTCAGTGATTCAACAAGTATATTGCATATGCAGTGGCAGGCAAATGCAAATCAAATGTAGCCAAATAGAGTGTGACACCATATGTCAAATGCCAATCATATCTTTTGTTTACTTCTTACTTTTATTTCTTTAATAATGAATTGATTACTATCCAAATAATAGACAAGAAACTACCATATTTAAATTTCCTTATAAGATGACGTCTTGATTAGAACATAAAGTGAAAAAATATTACACAAAACGGTGCTCTAAAATAGCCACCGGCATTGTTTTTAATGAAGTACTTCAATTGAATTTGCCTCTCAGAAAAATTATCTGTATACAAATGTCATATATTCTCATCTTTCCAATAACTAGTTCAGGGATCAGAAGTCACTGATATAGCCTGAAGAAATATGAGAATTGTTTCATTGTTTTAAATATTATTTGCACTACCACGGCACATAAATTGTCTGTCAAAACAAATGAAATAGATTACACAGAGATGATGATTTTGCTACAGTTGTACTATGTTTTGCTGGGAACTTTAATTGCACATAAAAAGCCCATTAAATTGTGTATATCAAAGATGATTCAAGAGCAGAAACACAATCTGGCCTCTTCATTTTCATTACCTTTCTATTATTTCCATGGTCTGAAACACCTGCTTCCAAATTAACTGGATAATTATGCATAAATGCAATCTATCATCAGCACCGTTTTCACAGTTGACCCTGTTCTTGTTGTTTAATTGTGTTTACAGTACCATTTTTATGTAATAGTTTTCTAAATAAGATCCACTCCCATTAACTCACTGCTGCCAGAGTCTGAAATAATTTGGAAAATGTGAAAAAATGACAACCACTGTTCTTTACATGCTGTACAATAACAGACGGGTAGAACTTGATTACTCTTTGCCAGCTAAAATGATACATAAGATGACAAGTCGAAACTCCTATAAGTACATCTGCTACTGCATGGTATGCTGGCATCTTCCTTTCCCCAGGTTGCAGTAACTTCAAGGTTGTGTTATATTTGGTAAAAGATGCAGGTTTAAGAGTTGGAAATCAAATACTTCGTTGATAATCACTGCACTGATGAATTAGTAAGCACAGCAAAAGGCTGTCTTTTTTCAGCCCTAAATAATGTTTCAAGATAGTTCTTTTTTAATCAGATCACAATTCAATAGGCAATAAAAATGTACATTGAAAAAAAAAACAAGCAATATACAGTGTTAAGTTGTGAGTTAGTCTTCCATGTTTCAAACTATGTAAAACATACAGTTTTCAGTCATTCAACATTTTTAACAAGTAATTGTTCATTTTGCATATATGTGGTCTAATGTAATTTCTTTTTATTTCAAAATTGAAATATGGTCTTGAAATATACCACTTACTAAAAGCTCTGTGTCATAGAGGGATAAAGCCCTGACTATGTCCCAGACAAACTTGAGGTATGCTGTAGCAAAACCATCATCTCTATGTAATTTATTTCATTTGTAAAAGGATATCATTGAGTGACTGACACCTGCTCACCCATATGATCTATTCTGCTGCTTGCTGGCACTTGTCAGTATATAGGAGCATGACAACAAATGCAGAGAACTGTGGAGTGTGTGCTTGGTAGCCATTTTCTGTAGCCATCATGGGGCTGATGTGGAAGTTCTCATGCATCACAGATAAGATTTACCAAAGCCTAGTAGTGATGTGAGTGCATACTATGGCCAGTGGGAGATAGGTTTAGGAACACTGGTTAAAAAGCATTGCATAGTCTCTGACATGGCTCAGAGGGAGCAGGGTTTCTGGGTAGTACCCTGACCTGGAGTTAATTAAGGGTCCCCACTTTAATGGGGAAGGCCTCAGCCAGGAGGAATAAAGCCAGATGCTCAGGATGCTGGGTTAAAGAAAGCACTATGACCTGTTCACCTTCTGAAGGAAGAAAGGATGTAAGTGAAGGGCATACAAACAAATATCCATGGCTGCTTGAATGACAGAGCGCACTGGTCAGCTCTTGCCTCTTGCTAGCAATCTCTAAAGGCTAGTATATGGGGTGGGGAATGCAAAGAACCACAACCTATGCAGAGGACTGATTGTGGACATGTACAGAGGAAAAACAGTTGTTTAAAAAATAGGATTTAAATGCTTCTTAAAATGAATTACAAATTCTCACAAGCATACCATGTCAGGCACAGTTCACACAAAAGGTAAGTCTAGATCACGCATTATAAATGGTTTTATAAATCACAGCTGAAGTGCAATGTGCTACATAAGTTCTTGCTTTGCACACCTGACTTTGTTCTATTAACTAGATCCTCCACTTTTGTATGTCAGCTGATTTTCTGCTGTTCACAGCTGTATACCGTGTGCCTTTAGATACATCCTTACAAATACAGTCATTGGAATTTATATCTTATATATAAGCTTCTACTTGATCCTTTGAATTACATCTTGAGCACGAGAAAACAGCTATTGTCTCATTAAAATCTTTTAAAATATTATCTTCAAACGTCATTAAAGGGAAATATAGACTACTCCCTTAGCTTCTGTCTTTAAACACTCACACATACTTGCTATTCATTCAGAAAAGTCAAATGTTTTGATAAGATATGGTCAGAAAAGATTCTAGGCAAATTGCATCCAAAAGTTCCTCGTGTACAAGTATCAATAAGAATTCTGAGAAATATATATGTACCATTTTAAAGGATCCCTCACACCAAGTCGAAATATCCATGAACATCTTTGGGAAGGAGTTATCTTACCCTAAAACAAGTGCCTCATGTACAAGTATCAATAAGAACTTTGTGAAATATATGTGTACCATTTTAAAGGATCCCTCACACCAAGTCAAAATATCCATGAACATCTTTGGGAAGGAGTTATCTTACCCTAAAACAAGTGCCTCATGTACAAGTATCAATAAGAACTTTGTGAAATATATGTGTACCATTTTAAAGGATCCCTCATACCAAGTAGAAATATCCATGAAAATCTTGGGGTAGGAATTATCTTACACTAAAACAAACATAAGGAATAGCTATTGACCTGATATTCACAATTATGGAAAAGACAGTGGAAGTATATATCAAAATAATTTGGCATCCATATAACTCAGTATGGTAATCTTTCACATCAGAAGGTGTTCGAAATCTACAGAAGACTTAATCTACAATTACCTAAGATGCAGGAATTTCTGAAAAATCAATTTCACAGCTAGAGACCAAGTATTTGCAAATTGTAACATTATATTGCTAATGCAGAATAAATGCTTGGAATTAGAGCTGAGATGTGTGTATCTTTTAGTTACTGCTTTAGATACTGAGGTTAATTTATTGGCATCCATGTCTCAAACACATAATAAATAAGTTAAGATGTGGTCTTAGGATACATCTGGACAATGATATGCACACTTCATAGGTTCATACGTTTTGTACCAGCATTAAGGCTATATGGCCATCAAGTAATGCTGGCTACAAGATTTCTGGATCAAACATTTAGTTATCAGCCCACAAATCAAGTTGTCTCTTAAAGAATTCTAAGTTCTTACTTCTTACTGTCTCTAATATGAGGTGAAAATTTATTCTATAATATCACCAGTCTTTGAGTTAAGTAAGAGTGATGTAACTGTGTCACTCTAGTACCTAAGTCAAACTTCATAGCCTGATGCCTCAATGTTAAACTACAGTTGTAAATCTTTATGTCCAAGACAGCCTGTAAACTAGGGTCATATAAGACTTTGTGGGCAAATATTAACTTACCACAGCAATGATAATGAATAATGCATCTTTTTCTTTCGGCTTTTCCCAGTTAGGGGTCACCACAGCAGAGCTCTAGTCTGCTAATGATTGGCAGTAGATTTTTATGGTGTCGAGGTGCCAGCCCAACACCCAACCTTCAACAAAGGCATGCCCATTCACACATCTTTCAAACATCACTTGACCATGGGGAGGACATACAGACTCCACACAGAAGGCACTCCAGTCAAGAATCGAACAGGAGAACCTCTTGCTGTGAGGTGGCAATGCTACCACTGCACCACCGCGGCAAATGATAATGAATAGTAAATAAAGAGAGGTATTTGTATCTGTTATTGTAACTGAAATCTTTGTGAAGTAAAATCAGCTTGGAGGAATTTCTTTTACTCTCTCTCTTTCTCAAGATAACTGACCTGCATTGTATAAGAAATGCTAATGTACTCTAAGATTGGCCTAATATATGCTTAATATATTAATGTAAGAATCATCTCATGTCTTGTGCTAAGATTTTTAAACATGAACCCCATTTGATGCATAGCTTTATTACTTATCAATTGAGTGTGTGTGCAGTAATGATTAGCATTCATTATCTTTATATTGGATTACCTCCTTTAGTAGATGTTCTAGTGGTTACTCATATAAGTAAAATGCAGCCTTTCCATAATAGATGATGTTACATTTCTCACAACTAAAATGTACACCTATGCTGTGTGCCCAATCACCAATCTGTGTCATATAAGAATTTAAATGTTTAATATCAGATTCATTTTGTACAATGAACCCAATATTGCAATTCTTCTGCATACTTGTTTATCCAACATGTCTCAAATCTAGGAATGGAGACAAATACAATATTAAATAACTTGATTCAAGTACTGAACCTTATAAAACTCCAAGATGGATAGGAAAGAGTCAGAGCTTATGCATTGTATGATTATGCACTGGTATCTATCAGTTAACCATGAAATAATCCATTTTACCAGGAATATATTGGCCTTAACCTTGATAAGGCTTTGGTAGATTACATAGTGAAGAACGGAGTCATTGCCTTAGCGCAGTTTAAGAAAATGACTCCACACAAGACACCTAGATCCAGGGCCTTAGTTATTTTATCATAAAAACTTGATAAACTTATCAATGTAATTCTTCTCCTTACAAAACCATGTTGATCTAAGTTCAAAATGGTGATGTCTGTGTTATTATTCCCCAGTATTTCAGTAATGCATCTTTCAAAGCACTTGCTCAGAATGGAATTGAGGCTAATAAGTATATAGTTGTTAACATCAACAACAGATAACATCTGGAGCAGTCCTTGTTGTAATATGATATTGAAACTTTTCCTTCATAAGTACCTTTTGTAATAAGATTTACCCAGGAAATACCAAGGTAATTGAAGTCAACCTTTAGTATAATGTCTTTCATTTGTAAGTTATGGTTTAAGCAGGTGAGGTAATCCCAGTGTTTAAGTGCATCCATATTGGGAATACAATAACAAAGAAGAATTCTAAAGTATTTACTTGATAAAGCATCAAAAACTTAAACAATTGCATATTCTATCTCATTAAGTGAATTCACTCGTGAAGATGGAATATTGTTATGAATCGATAATATTACTCTCCACACTGGGGTTCTCTCTGACATATTCATATTTTGTGTAATTTGGAATCTGTAGTAGTGATGTGTTCTAAGAGTTTACAATTGCTGTTACTGTGCACTTATGTTCAGTAACTATAGCAACAAATTCATCAAGAGATGACATCTAGCGCAGTCTTCCTGTAACATGTTGTTCAGACTTTGTGCATTGCAATAAAAGCATTTCAAAGTTGTATTAGATCTTCTGTACGCTGGGTTTCTAGAGGTTGATGTATTGGATTGTCGAAAAAAATGTTTTCAGATATTCCTTAATTTTCTCTGATACAAGCATTCCATATTGACTAAGATGAAGCTGGTCTTTGGAAAACATGTGATTACCCAATCCACAGTCTTTCTAATAGTGGAAAAAGTTTGATGTTGTATACTGTATCAACCTGTCTTAACCAACGATTGAAAACATGGGCTTTGGTAAATAAGTAATCATTCCGGTGTGGAGATGGTATTATTTTACTTAGCATAAAGGCTAATAGAAGATTCTTCAAGCATTTCAATTGACTCCATGATGGCATTCTTCATATACTTAAGTGGTGTTGACCTCAGGTCATTGGTTCCTGCATGGACTAAGATCAGATTGTAACACATCTTTATATGAAGCAGTTTTGATATCATACATTTTACATCTGAAAGTTTTAAACCAGGTAAAGCACTCACAGTAATATTGTTCTTGTGTAGACCACTTATGCCTCTGTTTGCAAGCTTAAGCATAGAATCACTCAGGACTAACACTTCTATGGGAATAAATTAGTTAGATGCAACTAAAGGTATAATATTTGTATTTCTAGAGCTGTCCTCTCCAGTGTACATCTTTTGTATTTTTTGTTTTGTGAAATTAACATGGCATCATTAGCAGTATTACTAATATTTCTTTTTTTTCCTTAACTTTTGTGCCCATTGTGGTGTCATGAATGCAAGATATGCGAGTTTGCTCAGGATAAGAATTAATTGTGGCTTGTGCAGATAGTACACCATCACCTGTTACATCATCATGTGATTTGGGAATGCTCAAATTGGTCATCCTGCTTATTGTTTCTTTATCTTAAGTTATGATATCATCAAGACATCTATCCTGATCAATTATCTTAAGGTTCTCTGACCTCAATAACAGGGACATTGGCAACCTCCAAACACTTGACCGCACATAGTTTGGCTTTGTCAAGGGGAGGTCATGTCTGTTAAATCTGGTCGACTTCTTTGAGACAATCACCAAGGCCATGGATGAGGGGAAGACAGTGCATACCACCTACCTTGACCTGGCCAAAGCCTTTAGCACTATTCCCCACTAGGGCATAATAGATAAATTGTCTCAACTAGGCATCAATCCATATGTTATCTGATGGGTAGCAAACTGGCTCACTGATAGAACCCATAAGTAAGGGTATCTCATCCAGGGACAAGGAGGTCATAACATCCCTGTATTCTTCCCTTATAAGGCTAGTTATTGAGAGCAACACCCCCTTCGATGTGTATTTCACAAAGCACATGCAGCAGCTGGAGAGACCTCAGAGGTTCCTCACCAGAAGAATCCAGGGCCTCAAACATCTACCCTACACAGATAGACTGAAAGCCCTGTCCCTCTACTCAGTTTCATACAGGCTCCTCAGAGGTGACCTCTGTCTGGCATACAAAGCAATCTCAGACCCTGTCTTGATGAGACTGCTGCATATCCACAAGAAAGATCCACTTCAGAAACCCACACGAGCAAGCTCAACCTGGTCTGTGGCATAAATAGGACTTGTTGGCAGGACAGATTTGTGTCCTAAAGACTACCCCATCTATAGAATAGACTCCCTATCCACATCAAGCATAATTGGATGGGAAACAGAAAATGCACCCTTGGGATTCCACCTGTGTCCCTGCTGGATGGGGGCTTTGGGTGCTGACTTGTCTAAACATGGGCTAAACTCTTGGCTGGGCTTATAAGAGTCTCAGGGCCAATAGCCTAGTGACTTCCTATGATCCTATGATCCTATATGGAAGAGTCCAGCACTTTTATATGGTTATGATTGGACAAAACTGTAGGTTTTATTACTATTAGTTCTGGGTATAAGTTTTCACATAAAGCCTGTTGATAATCTAAGACAGTGTGTTGTGATGGATCCAGCAGCTGGGAAATGCAATTTTCACATGTATCTGAAGGCATACTTAAGAGTGTCTCTGTGTCAAAACTCTACATTAGGTTGTCCATTTTCCTTCATGTTTATCATGTGTGATTAAAGTGCAATTACCTCATTAACAGCTTTATTATATTGTTTGTGTTTTTTCTTGCTTGGATTCAACATTTTCCTATCTTCTTCCTTTTTTATACACCTTTGAGGAGGTTATAATGTGTGTAATATTATTTATCCCTTTCTTAGAACTACTAGACGTAGTTGATTGTAGATTTATGGGTTTGTAAAACTGAATTTGCACTACTTAACTGACAGTATACTACAAAGTACTACATTCTGTAACAGTCCTTACCACTGAAACATTATTGCAAGAACATGAAGGTTGATCACTTAATTTCTTACCTTACAAAATATGAAAGAGTTCCTTTCATTTTACACAATTAATGTAGAGGATATTGACAAGTGATATGTACTTAGTATAGACCCCATAGCAACAAGATTCAATGAGCTATTGTTTTTTAAGGAGGTCTTCCAACACAAAAGAATTAAGTGAATCCATTATGGTTTGATATATACTACAAGTCAGAGAATACTAATATTTTAACACTAACTGGGGCTATTTTAAAAGATCAACACAGAACTTAAGAATAAAAATATCAAAGCACAGAAGATAACGGTAAAGGCACATGCAATATATAGTGTAAGCCAGTAACAAAAGGTAAATTGTTGAGACTTCCTATTGTAAGGGAAGTACTACAGTGTGTTTTCAGAGTTTTTAAGAGTAGCAATTAAATCATAGTAGGTGGTCTTGCCAGCAATATAAATAGTCCTGCCCATTGCCAATACCATTCTACTATTCTAACTCATGTCCACTGATATGTAGTAGCTTTTTAAAGAAATGCAGGCTTCTGATTAGTCATTCTGCCTGTCAGTCTACAAAACCACTGCACCAGCAGCAAAATGAAAGTAATACAAAATGTCAAGTTCCCAAAGCCTTTAAAATGGCAAGGGAGAGCTCAAAAATAAAAAATAAAAAAAAAAACTAAAAAAAAAAACTTCCTGAGCCCAGATATATGTGCAGCAGAGCAAAACTGTCACATATTGTGTTGAAAGCCAGAAGTTTCCACTCATTAAGAAGATGCTTTGTAAAGAAAATGCTGGCTTCTGATTAGTTATTCTGCCTGGGAAACTAAAAAGAAAAAACTGCACCACCAGAAAAATGGAGCTAAAACAAAATGGTGAGCCCCAAAGCCTTTAGAAAGGCAGGAGAGTTTTCATAAATTAACAGAACACTTCCTGCACTCAGAAACAGGTGCAACAGAACAGAATTGTCACAGATTAATTGTTGAGAGTCAGGAAATTGCTTCCACTCACAAGCAAATGATTTTTAAATAAATGCAGGTTTCTGAGGAGATATTCTACCTGTCAGTCTACAAAACACTATACCACTGAAATTGTGAGTTCCCAAAGCCTTTAAAAAGGCAAGGGAGAGTTCACAAATTAATAGAAACATCCTGAGCCCAGATTTATGTGCAGCAGACCAATACCATTGCATATTAGTTGTTGAAAGCCACAAAAATGGCTTCCCCTCTTAAGAAGATGCATTTTAAAGAAAATGTAGTATTCTGATTAGTTATTCTGCCTGCCAATCTACAAAATCACACCCACCAGGAAAATGAAACAAATACAAAAAGGTGAATTCCCAAAGCCTTTAAAATGGCAAGAGAGAGCTCCCAAATCAAATGAAGAAATTCATTGATGCTAAAAATAGGTGCAGCAGAGCTGCACTGTCACAGATTAGATGTTGAAAGTCACTTCAGTGAGCATATGCACATTGTTCCACCTTACATTTTAAGCAAGAAGTGGGAGGGACATATCTAAAAACAGTAGGTGCTTGCTTCATATTGTTTGTTTCATTATGTGCTTGATATGCATAATAATCCAAACACTAGTACTGGATAATTAAATAATTCTATTTCCATGTTTCATGCCTTTTCAATTACATAGTTTCATAGTATGAAAGTATGCATTTGTTAATTAAGGAAAGTAAAGACTAAACACTTTGATAAAGTATTAAAAAAGCTACAAATACACAAGCGAATTTCTTTCTTAAATTGGAGTGGTCCTGGTACCACTAATAAAGTGTTTGTTAATGGTCAAGGTAAATTCTAACAAGTTAGTAATGACTTCAGAACATATTTTAATGCATATTTTAATGGCAACAATGCTGACATACTTGCTGGTTAGCCCTCTGCAAGCCTGATATTTTAGCTATCACTGAGACTTAACTATGCCCTTTTATTGAAGATTCTAAAAATCATTCTGCCTGATGACTTTGTCCTTATTTGTGACAGATCACATAAAGACATAAGGGGAATGGCCATAATATATGCAATTTATTTATCTGTCACTCTTTCTAATTACCTCCCTGCTCCTATGTGGATAAAATATTTCATCATAGGGATCACAGTTCAGAAACTGAAGTCTCTCTCTCTGTCATTGCTATGTGTTTATATTTCCCCTGATTCCTCAAAGTGTGCAGATGAAGGAGTATTTCATTGTGAATTTCTACTCCAGCCATTCAAGATGAATGACATTTCTCAAGAGATTTTAATATAGGCTTGAAAAGAACTTCTAGTGGTCACAGCATTTATTGAGATGCCAATTATATGGCTTGACCCAATGTATTTAGTTAAAAACCTGGAAAAAGACAGCATTCCATACTGAATGGTAGCCTCATTTCCAAGTAATGTTTCAACTGTGGGGGTGATTGCAGACTCGCTTATGCTTATTACTCCTTCTGTAGAAATGCTAAGATGTTTAATCAATCTGTATCAATACACACCCTTAAGTAAATCATCTAGTTTCTTTCTGTTCTGGTTGTTCTACTCTATAAAGAAGAATTGCCCTGTTCATATAATAAATATCATCCGATTTCAGTGTTATCTCTATTCTCAAAAATGTTATTTTATTTGAATTTATAACTGGGGTATGGCACTGATCCCATTAGACCCATTTCAGTCTCAGCCCAGGGAAAGCACAGTAGTTACTTAGTAGTTACATCACATTATGTACAGAGTGAATGAAAATATATGCATAAATTACATACATAGTGAATATCAAGGTTGGCTACTAGATAAGCTAGACTTAGCAGATTACACAGGCACTCTTTTTTGATATATCAAAAGCATTAGGTACTGCAAACTCTTATCTTTACTTTCACTAGTTGTCAAAATGAGGGGTATCCACAGGCGTCATACATTTATTCTCTAGTTATCATCAAGGTTAGATCCAGATGGTGATATGGGATAAAATAGTCTTCTCTCCATGTCTCTCCTAGTGTACCACAATATTATTTGATAGTTCTCTTTATTTTCACTGTTTTTGTAAATGACATTGTCTTACAGTGTGGTCATTCCAACATTGTCCAATATGCAGATGACTCAGGAATATTCTTTTTCCCATTCATGAATATTAGATGACACCAGCAAACTTCACATAAGTTTGATAACTTCTAATCAAAACTAGATATCTTTGGCCTTATAAAAGTACCATCAAGGCTAAATCAATTATTTTTACTTCTAGTCCCTTGAATGGGTCGCAAAATTCTCATTTCCAAACATTAATAATGGATCAGTCTACATTAGAAGTAACTACCTTGGGAGGGAGTTGTGGCCAAGATGGTGAGCAGTTAATAGCACTGTTTTAGCTCTGCCTCATTTTAACATCTCTGACAAGAGTTTTACTGAAAAACGCAAAGAGAACATTTCAAAACTTGACAGATTAATAGTTGAATAGTTGCTGAAAGATTTACTGCAAAAGTAACAAGTCTAAAACTCTTTTAATTGCTTTTTCATGTCAAGAAAACTAGAAAGAACTAATTGTCTCAGAATGAGCCACTCTAAGCCCAGAGTACAGGACAGTACTACGAAAAAAGACATACATGATGTACTAAGTAACATCAGAGAGTTATCTGTAAAGATAGATAAATTAGAAAGCAAAATGGACAATTTTTAAGAGGAATGTAAAAAACAAGTTGAAGTGCTGAGTGAATATCTTAAACAATCATCACAAATCTCGAGAATAGAAGAGGCAATGTCTGATTCTGACGGAAGATTACTTGAAATGAGAATAACACTGAATTTCTTCTGAAACAAAACTCCTTATTCTGGGATAAAATAGAAGACTTTGAGAATAGATTTAGAAGGATTAACATCAGGATTTACAGGATTCCTAAAAAAGAAGAGGCAAACAATATGATTCAATTCCTTAATAACTGGCAGTCTAAAACTTTAAACCTGCCTGAAGCTTTTTCGTTGGCATCAAAAGGGCAAATAGATCACTTTCTAACTCATCTTAAAAAAAAAAAAAAAACACCTTCACCAAAGTCATTGATCGTAAGATTTTTCTCAAGTCAAGATAAGGATTTAGTCTTAAAAGCTGCATGGACTAATTATCCAGTTAAAAGTAAAGGAAGTACTATAAGATTTGACAATGACTATTCTACATTAGTGATATCCAAGAGAAAAACAAGTATGCCACTTGTTAAAAGTTTAAAGATCAGCAATATTGAAGCACAAATCTTATATAAGGATTTACCTTCCAGAGGGAAAGAAGATTTTTAACACATAGGCAGATGCAATCACTGAAGAAATGGACTGGAATATATCAACTTCTTTAAATGGAAATCCAACAAGACATGTTTGGTTAATAAAAGACAAAAACAGTAAAAAACTGAAAGAAAAATGAAAATCAACATATTTCGTGGTCATTAATTCTTATTAATTTAAATAAGTGCTTGAATACTTATGAACAGGAGCTACGTATTACTTTTTACAAGGTAAATCATTTCTTTCTTTCTTTCCTTACTTCAAATGGTTACTAGTTCCCCTTCTAAAATGTTAGAGTTTGATTCTTTTAGCTATTGTAGAATATGAATGACCAAAGCATGTGTTTAAGGAAATTGAGTTAGTGACAATCTGTTTGCATTAAGATGGACTTTGTACTGTGAACTCTGAGTAAACTGTGAATAGTGGAAAAGTACTGAAAAACAAGAGCCTGCTTGAAAGCAGGAAATGTGCCTTATATGGAAGTGCATCCGATTTTCTTTTTCTGCCTAGAGATGTAGTAATGTGAACTGCTTTAAGCCTATGCATAAACCACTGATTGGTTAATTGTCTTTTGTACTGATCTAATTGGTCCAGTCTATATTTTTGTATTGTCAACAAGTATTGCCAGTATATAAGCTTATGCATTCCTTTGTTCTGGGAGTCTCCCTGGTACTTTCCATGAGGCTCCCACACATGTGTAATAAATACCACTGAAAGAGGAAAATCTGTCTTGTCTGTAAGGTAAAGGCTAACGCAACAATTGGTGCCATGACTTGGATCTGAATTGACAACAGCTGCAGCAGTCGGGGATTGAACGAAATACTGCTAGTAAAAGGGCCCATGACAGAATTTTCTGTTTTTGCGGTGTTTCTTTCATTTCCTGTACTTGCCTGCTTTAAAATGTGGTATTGATAACTTTGCAGGAATAAAATAATTCCTCTCATTCAGTCATTTTGAGGTAAGTGGCATGTATTTCTTTTCTGCTATTGATTGTGCAGTATGAGTGTGGGTTAAAATGAAAAACTGGCAACATAAGAGTGAAAGGAGATACGAGAGTGGGGAAAACGACACTTACAAAACGTCACAGCTAAATCTATAAAATACAGTATAGCTTATTGTGTGAAAATGGGAGCGACTGTGGGAACCATAAAGGAGCCAGAAAGAGGTACACCAGCTGGTTATATGTATTTTCATGTGTCCCGGGACAGTTGTATGTTTATAAGTCAGTGAATCGCCCTCACTAAGGGTGATGGTAAACTCGCCTTCCCAGAAAATGGCAGTTTTAATAAAAATATTTTGCTTAATCTCCAGGGAAAGTTAAGGAAAAAAAGGAAAAAAATACCAGGGTTGTGCTGGGCAGCATTTAATGATTGGATGACAGAGGTGAAAGAAAGAGAAAACGATTCGGTTATCAGTAGTCTAAAGGATAATCAGCAAAAACTAAAAGAGCAATTGAGGGAATTACAACACACTGCCAGTAATTTAGATATAGTAAACAGAAAATGTTTGAAGCACCCACCTTTTAAGGGGCTTTATCCTGTAAAGGAATTAGCTAAATAGCAAATAACTGAATCGTCATAGGACGATAATGCCTGGTTTCCCCCACCATCGACTGCACCACCGCAGTATCAGCCCCCACCTCGCTCAACAAAGAGCTGAAATACAGCAGCCAGATTCCACCACTAGGGATGGAGAACAAGCTGCGGGCAGTCAGTCTAGTGAATCTGATCCAGAAACAAGCAATAAAAAAGAGGGACCAAGAACTCATAGTAAGACTCATAAGGAAGCAAAAGCTGTAATGTACTTTAAATCTAAACCCTATCATAAGGGAAAAGGGAGGCGACATTTACACCAACAAAGGCATTTTGGCCAGTTCCCCACTATAATTGACAGTGGAGATGGATATTTTGGCCAGATAAATTTAATCCAGACTCAGAGTCGGAGTCGTCAGATGACGACAGATTGTCACCATTGAAGGAGGTACCTAACCCAGCCCATGCTAGAAACGCACAGGAACCACCGACTGTTGTAGCACCAAGGGCATGGTCGGCGGTTGTATTTCAAGCCATTACCAAATCACTACCGTCCATCCGTACTAATCCAGCTAAGTTCCAGCATGTGCTGGCGGGATATATTAGTCTACAAAATCCTACAATAGAAGAAGTCAGGGCAGTTCTTCAGTATGCCGTGCCAGCTGATCTGATGAAACGAATTTGGGACCATGCAAATGTCCCTACTTCTTCTTCCGGCTTTTCCTGGTTAGGGGTCGCCACAGTGGATCTTCTGTCTGCACATGATTGGCAGCGGAGTTTTATGGTGTTGAGTTGCCATCCCGGCGCCCAACCTTCCACAGAAGGCATACACACACACTCACACCTAGGACCAATTTAGAGTGTCCAATTCACCTATTACATGTCTTTGGGATGTGGGATGAAACCGGAGCACCTGGAGGAAACCC
The DNA here is from genome assembly GCF_019279795.1 of Protopterus annectens. Lineage (NCBI taxonomy): Eukaryota > Metazoa > Chordata > Ceratodontiformes > Protopteridae > Protopterus > Protopterus annectens. The sequence goes on along the minus strand of NC_056738.1, from coordinate 82,150,536 downwards.
ACGCGACCACAGGGAAGACATGCAGACTCCACACAGAAGGTGCCCCAGCCAAGAATCGAACTGGAGAACCTCTTGCTGTGAGGAGGCAACACTAACCGCTGCACCACCATGGCCGCCCATGCTAATGTCCCTACTCCAATTCCAAAACATGATGCACAGGGAGATAATGGATTTGAAGTGGTCAGACAGCGTATAGTAGATGCTATTATGGTAATAGTCCCACCCACACACAACTGGTCTAAAATCAAGTCATTTCTTCAGAAAGAAGAAGAACCTGTGGACGAGTATTTAAATCGTCTCACTGAAGCCTTTGAGACTTATTCTGGTTACCCAGAACTCACCGAAGGGCCAGCACAAAGTGGATTGTCAGCCACCTTCGTAGATGTGTTATGCCCACAAGTATGGGACAAGTTAAAGGAAGTATTTTTAAACTGGCCTAGTCTTGGATTGCATGAATTGGTCACACAAGTGCAATACCTCTCTGACCACTTAGCAAGGGAGAAAAACGAATTACAGGAAAAATTGGTTAAGGCACAGATTCAGATGTGTACTGCCTTTGGGCAGAGTGGGCAGGGAGGACGAGGACAGGGAAGAGAGAGAGGTGGACACCAAGGGGCGGGAAATCAAAATAGACAAAACTGGCAGAAAACACGATCAGCCCAACCCCAAAGCTATAATAATCAGACGGAGTGTTTCAATTGTGGCCAAGTAGGCCATTGGAGAAATGAATGTCCGTATCTGGCTGAACACCCTGCCCCACCCACTAATACGTCATCTCAGTGGAATTCTAATTGGACCCCATCCAATCAGCAGCCATCACAATAAAGGTTCCCTGAACAAAGACAACAGCAGTTGTGCCCTTTCATTCATGTGGATTAAGATGGACCACATGTTATGTTGCTTGTCAAAAATAAACCATACCCATTTTTAATTGACACTAGAGCAACTAAATATATGTTAGCTGGTGAAGCAGCAATAAATGCCCCCCCCCCCCTCCAATAACACAACTAGAGGGATAGGTGTCTCTGGTATCCCTATTGAATATTCTAAAACCATCCCAGTCCCAGTAACTTTGGGACCTTTACAGGGCAATCATGCATTTTTAGTAGGACCCTGAGCACCTTTAAATTTATTGGGGAGGGATTTGCTCTGTAAGATGGGAGCAACCATTTTCTGCACAGCTGATGGAGTATATTTACAAGTACCTTCAGATAAATAAAATAGTATTTTGGCTACTTTAGACAAAACTGTCATTCTCCAAACAATATGTATGCAGTCTGACCTCAATAAAAATAAGCATTTAAATTCATTACCCTCTCATCTATGGGCCACTCATGATAATAATGTTGTATTTCTGACTTCAGCCTCTCCTATAAAAATAACCTTAAAACATGGGGCAAAGTTACCTCGGGTGCCACAGTACCCTTTGACGACTGAGGCTACATCTTGTATTGCCCCCATCATTTCTGCTTTGGTACAGCAAGGAATCATAGTACCTACAACAAGCCCATGTAATACTCCAATACTACCAGTAAGGAAACCTGGTAAACAAGCTTACAGATTTGTGCAAGACTTGCGAGAAGTCAATAAAGCTGTTTTGCCTGTTTTTTCCAATCGTACCAAACCCAGCTACGATTTTAAGTTGTATCCCACCTACAGCACATTGTTTTACAGTTATAGATATCTCATCAGCTTTCTTCTCTAAATTCTGATAGTCAGTATTTATTTGCATTCACTTATCAGGGCCAACAGTATACTTGGACCCGACTACCCCAGGGATATGTAAAATCTCTAACCCTATTCTCTAGAGAGATGCACAGACAACTACATGATTTACAGTTACCACCAAGTTCAGTTTTGGTCCAGTATGTAGACGATATTCTTATAGCTTCACAAGATACTAAGTCTTGTATAGAGGACTCCCTTCTAGTTTTAAAGTTTTTAGCTGATTGAGACTTTAAGGTAAACAAATCTAAACTGCAGTTCTGTCAAGAAAAGGTACAATACTTGGGACACATCATTTCTATGGGTTCACATCAAATACTTCCAAGTAGGATCACCTCCATTCAGACTGCCCCTCACCCTGTAACTCAAAGACAACTCAGGGGGTTCCTCAACCTGGCAGGTTATTGTAGACAGTGGGTGCCTAATTTTTCAGAAATTTTGGCCCCTCTGTTACAGCTTCTTAATAAAGAAGTCGCAGATCCTCTGCCTTGGTCTCCTGAACATGAAAATGCTTTTCAGGCTATTAAAACAGCACTGATAAACCCACCTGCCCTGGGGCTCCCCGATTATTCTAAACCATTTGTTTTCTTCTGTTGTGAAAGGAGCAAGACTGCCCTGGGTTTGCTAGCACAAGCGCGCACAGGGGGCTATCGACCTATAGCATATTACAGCGCTCAGTTAGACCCTGTTGCTTCTGGCTATCCACCCTGTTTATGAGTGGTGGCAGCCGCTGCTGTTTTGATTGATATGGTGGCACCATTGACTTTAGGACATGATACTATACTAGCAGCACCTCATGCGGTGCAAGCGTTACTCTTAAAAACAAAAACATAGTATCTTTCTAGTGCTCGCCTCACTAAATATGAGTTAAGTTTATTAAGTAATCCTACTGTGCAAATTACACGTTGCCCACCACTAAACCCTGCTTCATTGATTCCGACTAGTGACAAGGGCAAATCACATGACTATGTGTTTGTAGTTAACACTGTTCTTTCTCTCAAGTTAGATTTGCAAGATGTTCCTTTGCTTAATCCTGATTTAGTTCTTTTCATGGATGGATCCTGCTTACGAAATAATTCTGGTGAACTCCAGGCTGCATGGTCAGTCTGCTCACCATGTGAGGTCTTACAAACTGGACAATTACCACCTGGCACCTCCGCACAAGCCGCGGAATTAGTTGCACTTTGGCATGCATGTACAATGGCCAAAGATAGATCTGTTACTATCTATACTGATTCACGTTATGCCCATGGTGTTGTTCATGATTTTGGTACCTTATTGAAAGAAAGGGGGTTTTTGACATCCTCTGGGGCACCTATTAAAAATTACCTGTACATTGATCACCTATTACATGATTTGTTGCTACCTTGTGAAATTGCTGTTGTTAAGTGTGCAGCTCACCAGTTCAACAACTCCCTAGTAGCTAAGGGAAATAATTTGGCTGACTGGGCTGCCAAACAGGATGCTCTTTCACACACAGATCCGGGAATATTTCTGCAGCCTATTTTACAAACGGTTACTTTTGACACTACTGTTTTAAAAACTTTACAAAATGAAGCATCGGAATCAGACAGAAAAGCATGGCTGGCTCAAAGCTGTTTCAAACGCTCTGATTCAATTTGGCAGCATCCTGATGGCAGATTAATTTGCCCTATATCTATGTTAAATTCTCTTATAAAAGCATATCACTTGCCAGCTCATGTAGGGGTACAAGCATTAATCAAACAAATCCAAAAGGATTGGTTCTCCCCAGGACTTTCTGCTTCTGTGCAACATTTTTTGAGCATGTGCTCCATTTGTTTACAGCATAATATTTCGAAAGGCACTATGGCTCCCGCTCAACCAGTGCCAAAACCAATGGGACCATTTTTTGCCTTACAGCGGGACTTTATTGAACTCCCACCTTGCACTTGTTTTAAATATGTTTTGACTGTTGTTGATATTTTTTTCAGGGTTGTTAGAAGCCTACCCATGTGCTAAAAATGATGCTATTGCAGTTGCAAAAAAAATTGTGTTATGAACTGATACCTCGTTTTGGTGTTCCCTGTCAAATATACTCTGACTGTGGAACGCATTTTACTGTTCAGTTAGTTGAATCATTGTGTACAATGTTAGGCATCACTTTGAAATTTCATTGCCCATATAGGCCTCAGGCATCAGGTATTACTGAACGAATGAATCAGACCTTGAAAACTAGACTTGCTAAAGTCACTTCAGAAACAGGCCTAACTTGGGTGCAGGCCTTACCACTAGCCTTACTTTCTATGCGAGCACAACCGCATCCTACTAAGGGTCTTTCTCCACATGAAATTTTCATGGGTCTCCCACTGCATATGCCCATGACACCACCACCACCACTTTCTGAATATGATGCATTTGATAATGATGTTCTTTTGTACTGCAAATCTCTAGTTTCCTTTTTACAGTTTCACCATCGACAAGTAGAGCTGCTCAGCATCTTCCACATCCTTTCCTGTCATCTGCCCTACAACCAGGCAATTGGGTATACATTAAGTCCTTTTCTAGAAAAACTGCACTTCACCCACACTGGAAGAGGCCCTTCCTGGTTCTTCTGACAACATCATCTGCTGTGCGACTACAAATATCTCCTACTTGGATCCACATTTCACACATCAAAAAAGTTGTGCCATCCGAAGACCAACAGCCTGTACCTTTTTCAACTCCAGATTCTCCTCCCATTGCTACTCATACTCGAAGTAGAACTGTTCCAGTACCTGATGATGCCTAACATCTACCCCTTTGGGAAACTTCAAACTCCTGAGACCACGCAGGCGCAACAACCATTTCCACAAAAATATTGGACAGCCATTCTACTGGTCATTCTTGTTGTACTGTTATTTTTAATGTGGCCATTTCTATTTCCTGCTCCATCGACACATCAAACCAAGTGAGCTATTTGGCATCCACCCTTCAACACCTGTCAAGCCATCAAATATGCTTATGCTTCTACCTTCAACATTTCTGATTGCTGGATTTGTGCAGCTCTTCCCACTTCGCATGATGGCCTGCCAATGGCAGTTAGTCTTTTACCTACTGAGAACTATTCCACCATCCTCTTTAACATTTCTGGGGGATTGTGTAAAAAGATACATTCAAATCGAACTGTAGCTCTGACTTTGGATATCGACAGCAAGGCATTTTATGCCTAAAACAAAAGGGAATAAAGAAAGTTGGCTCAAGTAATTGCACTATAACAATTCAGAGAGTATGTGCCATTACTACCTACACAGCCTTACAGTCAATTAACATTACGGCATGGGATAAGTCTATTTCCTATTCAGTGTGGTGGGCCTCTGTATCAGCACCATTCAAGAATTATTCGGATTAGCAGACCTGTAATGTGACTGGAATGATGCTGGGGCCAAAAGAGGTATGGATCTTTGAAAATAGCCCTACAAGGACAAATTATTCACAACTCTCATGACTTAAGTTAGATTTATATGATGTATTCTCCCAAGTAGTGTTCAATAATAATGTTACTACAAACATTTCCACTATGCTCTTGGAAGAAGGATTGTATTTTATATGTGGTAGAAAAGCCTATAAATGGCTACCAGGAAACTGGTCTGGTAGCTGTTTCTTAGGTTATTTAGTCCCAGCTATCGACGTGTATCTGCTTTACCTCAAGGAAAAATTTGGAAAGTTCGAGAGGTCAAAAAGCCTGCCAATCCAGTAGGCCAAGTTGACGCTTCATGGATTTATCATCATGACTTGGCTCATGCTGGCATTAAAGGACTATCCCATAAGGACTTGGGTGATGACGTCATATTTGGGCTGGAATAATTCCAGCATACGAGCAGTAAAATCAATTTGGGAATTGAGAAAGCTGTCTAAGCTGCTTGAAATACTAAGCAATGCCACATTCTCTGCTTTGGAACTAGTGATTGATGAACTGACTGCTATGAGAGCTGTATTCCTCTAAAACCGTATGGCTCTCGACTTCACCCTAGCGGCAAAAGGTGGAACTTGCGCTTTAATCCAGGAGGAGTGCTGTACGTTTATTCCTGTCAATCAGCACAAAATTGAAAGTAATCTTGAACTCATTCAGAGAGTCTTCGAACTCTCTAAGGCCAAGGAGGCCAATAACTCAACATGGGCATGGTTAACCAACCTATTTTCAGGTTGGGGTGGTGGACTATTGACGTTAATTTTATTAATTGCAGTATTAGCTATTATTGTCTTTCTTGTTGTGTTTTTAATCAAAGCATTGATTTGAAAATGAATGTCTTTCAAAACTACTAAAAAGGTACCAAAGTTTTAAATGCCTGCATCTATAAATATAGATGATGAAATAAAAATGTGTGACAACGTTGAAGGAACCAGCCACATGGTCATGTTAGACTTAGGGCAAATGTATGATAGATTAAATGGTGATGCTTACACAGCATCAAATGGGGGACTGTAGAATATGAACGGCCAAAGCATGTGTTTTAGGAAATTGAGTATGTGACAATCTGCTTGCATTAAGATGGACTTTGTACTGTGAACTCTGAGTAAACTGTGAATAGTGGAAAAGGACTTAAAAACAAGAGCCTGCTTGAAAGCAGGAAATGTGCCTTATATTGAAGAGCATCCGATTTTCTTTTTCTGCCTAGAGATGTAGTAATGTGAACTGCTTTAAGCTTACGGGTAAACCACTGATTGGTTAATTGTCTTTTGTACTGATCTAATTGGTCCAGTCTATATTTTTGTATTGTCAACAAATATTACCAGTATATAAGCTTATGCATTCCTTTGTTCTGGGAGTCTCCCTGGTATTTTCCATGAGGCTCCCACACGTGTGTAATAAATACCACTGAAAGAGAGGAAAATCTGTCTTGTCTTTATTTAAAGTAAAAGCTAACACAACACTATATATGAATTAAAGTCACTTATTTTCAGTTAGAGATTAAAGTTAAACATTATTATGATGAAACTTATGTTAGGTGGCACGATTTCTGATATCTTGGCATAGTTCACTAATGTTAACCAATGTGTGTAGCAAACCCCAGCAAGAACAATTCCCAGAGCCACACTTTATTCAAAACAAAGGCAGTTAAGCACTTTCATCCTGAATGGGACTTCTTCAGAACTGCCATTAATTAACAAAAATCCACTTAAATGCAGCCCTTCAAATCACATGACGTTACTTAAATACATCTAATTAAATAGAAATATTGCAAACAATGGAATTGTTTATTAAAAAAAGAAATAGATTAACAACTAAATGGACAAGCCGTATACTCACATTCATGATATAAATACCTAAAAACTTTAAAAAATATATATACAATTAGATATCTTATAATTTAAACTTACACTTGTAAGCTTTTAAGTTTAAGTACTGAACTGATACAGCAAGCCTCATTAAGACCCGGGGCCACCATGGCATTTAAATTCAATTTCCACATTAGTTCTCTCACCAACAAATTTTCTTCAACAACATAACCCCTGGAGTCCCTTTTGACCTGCTGAATAAACCTAAACTTAAAATTATGTGTTGGATAATTTTGAACATGTCTATAAAGCGCATTGGTAACTTTACCCTTTTTAACTTCCAATTTATGCTCATAAATGATGTCTCTTAATATTCTGGAAGCTTTTCCTATATAAAAAGCAGGACAGGAGTTACAGCATGCTACATAAATCACCCATTTAGAGTCACAATTGTAGTACCCCGGGACTTAACATTTTGTCCATTGATATAAAAAGACTCTCCAACTAAAATAGAACTACACTGTCCACAATGCCCACATTTAAACATACACTGTTTAGTCCATTTCTTATTATTGTAATGTCCTTTCTGTAACAATTCCTTAAAACATTTGTTTTTCCTATTGACTATTTTAGGCTTGTCCCCCAATAGTTTTTTCAGTTGAACATCCATGGAAAAAACAAACCAGTTTTCAAAAATACAACTCACTATACTATAAGTATCAATGGAAAAGGTTGCTGTAAAAGATTTACCAAAATCATCATGTATATCTGTTCTAGATGTAATAAAGGACTCACTAACCTGCTCCATTTCCATTAAATGAGGCTTAGATAACAAAGGGTAATAAGTACTACTATGCCTCTTATCCACTACTTCATCCTATATTTCTGAAAAAATTTCACAAGGGAAACCTTGCTTTATAAACATATCCAACAGCTTATCACATTCTATAATAAACACAGTTTCATCTGATACCATCCAGGCTAGCCTCACTAGCTGGCCTTTGACCACAGATTTTTTTCTGAAATTTCAGATGACAGCTGTGGAAGTGGAGGAAGTTGTTGGAAAAAGTGGACTTTCTGTGAATATTTGAAACAAAATGCTCCCTTTCATAATCCTTGTGTAATTCCACATCTAAAAACACTATAGAATCAACATTATAAGAATAAGAAAACTTTAAAAAGGAAGTAGAGACATTAATGTATTCAAAAAATGCCATGAGTCTTTCTTCAGTATCTGTCCACACAATAAAAATATTGTCCAAAAAGCGGGTATAGTAAGTCCAACATCCTTTGAAGGGGGTGTTAAAAATAAAATTAATTTCCCAATAGGCCATCACCAAATTAGCAAAGCTGGGGGCACATGCCACCCCCATAGCTACTTCTCTAACTTGCTTAAATAATTGTCCCTCAAAAACCAAGAAATTGTTAGCTAAAACCATGTCCATCAAGCTCACACCTAAATTAATGGCAGGCCTTTGTTCAGGGTTTTCTTTTGTAGTCTAAGGAATTGATTCTGCATGGGTATCTCAGTGCAGTGACAGTTTTAACACCTCTGCAGTAGTGTGGGGATAGGGGATTCTCGGTTCCTCTTGAACTACAAAAGAAAACACTGATCAAAGGCCAGAAATTTAATTACTTTTCTGGCTTTTGTTGGATAACTTCTAAGTATAGTGTAAATCAAGGTCTGAGCTAAACATAAATGAGGGTGATTAGAGACAGAAAAGAAGCAGTCCTTTTACAGAAGGTAAAGAAAATAAGAGTGACCCTCCCAAATTCCATTATTTGTCAATGGCATGGGAATTCAAAGTTACTTCCTTATATCTGGCATGAGTCATACAAAGTATTATGGGAAAGAGAAAGGCTTTTGGGAGTACAAGATCACGTTGATACATCAAGCCCCTTTGGTAGCCATGTTGTGGAAAGCAGGCTAAAATTACAACTAAAGCACTTAACATTTTTTTTGAGATGTTAAAGTAGGTCAGGAAACAAAGATAGAGTGAAAAAAAAACATTTTGTTTAGTTCTATGGTGGACTTTTCCTTTAAATTAGAATCATGAGCACTTTTGTGATACTGCAGGAGTTCAACACTTCTAAGAATTGCCCAAGTTACTACTTCTTGTATAAAAGAAAATAATAGTAATATTTTGAATCATATGCTAAGATGTCAATGAATGCAACTTAGATAATATGCAAAACACAGTGTATTACATTCTAAGCCACTGTCAGTTATTAAATACTTCTGAATGCTTGCAGTATACCAAAAGGATAGTTTATACACTAGCCTATAGAATGACACTTCTGATAAAAAAATAGGATTATGTTTCTTTGTTATTGTCTCTTTTTAATGATAGTAAAACTTAGTATCTCAGAACAGTTTATTATGGAAAGTTTGAATCTTACAATGCAGGATTTTTCAGATGTTTGTTCAGATACTATTAGACATAACTTTTAAGAAAAAAATAGGACTGATTCTAACAGTAGTACTAAATTAAAGAATATCAAATATATAAGGGAAAATATAAAATTTCTATTATATGACACTCTATACTAGGATTATAGCTAAAATATAAAGCCTAGAAATATAGTAATAGTATAAGACATAGTATACAAACAGAAATAGAAGGAGATCAGCATAAGTAAATACATATGGAGTTAAAGAATATAAGCATATCTGTAAGTGTGGGAGGTTGGCATAGTGGTTAAGGTGTTCGCCTTACAGGCACAAGGTGCAGGCTTTGATTTTCACATAGCATAATTGGCTGAGCTGGAATGGCCAACAGGGAGAGTTAACCTGGTACTAATTTATAAACTTATGATCCTATGAACAACTTTACACATAGTAAGTAAAACAGAAAAAAATATAAAATCATCTGACCTATAAATTAATAAATATGAAAGTAGCAACTTGACTTCCTTCCTACAGTAAACCAGGGAGATAATGTGAGGTACAGGGAAAGATGGTTGTAGACATATTCAGTTGGGTCAACTTATAATAAAGATTCTGAATACCTGTTTAACTTTTCTTATTCATAATAACCCACTAACAGGCTTTTTTAAGATGACACATACTAAAAATATGAGACACATTGATATGAATCAGAAACATGAGCTAACTGTTGTTAGTCAAATGGAGAGTTTGACAGGTAGTTTGTTCTTCTTTTTCAACAAACCAGAAATACGTTATTCCATGGTAGAATGTTTTAAGGTTATATCATTAGGTAATTTTCTATTTGTTTCAAAAGTTTCGTCCACAGCTTAAGATTTCATATTGATATATATAGTATATAATAATATCTTTACATAAATGTGATTTCATTATACTTGTGTTTTTTTTTCCTCTCTTATAAAATATCTGATTTTAAATGCATATCTATTAATATTATTGGATTAAATAATCCAGAAAAGAGGGGCTGTCTGTTCAAATACTTGCAATTACATAAAGCTCAAACAGTATTTCTACAGAAAACACATTTACTTAATAAGGAAGTAAATAAGCTTTCATTAAAGAATTATTTGGTTTCAGCAGATTCTGGCTTTTGAGCTAAAAGAAGAGGCACACTCATTTTATGGAAGAACTCACCAGTAATGCCTAAAGTAAAAGATATATATGTTGATACAAATGATATGTTAAGCATTGTTACAATTGAGTGAAACCGATCACTATATAGATTGAACTCTTATTGGATTCTAGGGTTTGGAGCTAAGGATGCAAAAAAATATTTATTTAGACACTATAGCTTATTACATGAAAGGTGAAGTCATAATGGCTGGTGATTTTAATTGTATTTTATCAGACAATGATTCCACTGCATATAGAAAGCTGAGAATCACATCTTCCACCCAAATACTTAACAGATTTTGTAAATCTAATGGATTTAAAGGATATACAGTATATGAGCTAAGGAAAACAAATTCACTTCAATTTACTCATTATTCATATAGATATGGAACACAAACATATATTGATAAAATTTTTGTCTCAAACTATCTGTTATTACATATCAGAGAAGTTTCAATAGTTTGATGTCCATTATCAGACCATAATGCTATAATCATTAATATTATTTTAAAAAACAATCTAATACATCACAGGAGATTACCAGTATACATTATTAAAACAGAAGTAACTATGTTTGTTAAACTCTTGATAGACTCATGAATGTTATACTGGATCAAAATTTAAAATTTGATCTCTGTATCAGAGCAATTACCTAATAAAGCAATGAAATGTTTGATATGCCTTAGTGGACAAAATAATCTCTGACTCACTATGCTAGATGTAGCTCAACACAACCTGCTCTGCTCTAATGTTCAGTCATCTTTACCAGTTTTCCTCTTCCCTGCTGCTGACAATTTATCAATGCAGCATTCAAATAGCTGGGTTTGCTATCGGTGAGGCTTATAGCGATAGTCACTGTATTTCTCTGAAAACTCTAAAGTGGATAGAATTTGCACAATACATTAAAATGTGCTGCGACTGATATTGCAGAAACACTCTGTTTCTTTCTGTCCCACGGGCATCCCTCAGTAGTGTACACAAATTCCCTTAAACACATTCAAAGGTCCAACAAAAACAAAACAAAAAAAAAACTGAAGCAACTGTCTGCATTCAAGAACACGGAGAGTGGAACCCTGTACAAACCAGTAAAAGCTACTGCAAGTCCCACTTTTACCAAAGTGTAGGTCTATTATAATCTTCTCTCTGTGATACTCCTACTGATTCTTCAGTTGTGCACACTACTTGACCCCCCCTTTTCCTCCCATTTATTGTAACAAATATATACATTTTTCCAAAACGTTGTCTTTATTTTATTTATCTTATATATCACATTTATGTTATATTCTTATATTTTATTATCCTGTTTATTGTAATAAATATATATAGTTTCCCAAAGCTTTACATTTATTTTATATTCTACTTCCATGATGCTCTATTAAATCTGCTTTTGAATTTACATAAATAAACAGATGCCTTTAGGTACTGACCTGGGCTAGCTGGTTGATTGTTTTTCTCTTCTCACAGCTTTCTTCAAGTCCTGGTTCATAGCCTTCCCCCTTTTCTTTTTCTCCTAACATAATTCTTTTGTAAGTTTCCTAGCCCTGTCAAACCTGTTTTCTCATAGCTTTCTCTAAGCCCTGACTCTTAGCCCCCTTCTCTCCATCTCCTAACATAATCTTATTGTAAACTTCCCAGCCCTCTCAATCCTGTCTATTCCCTTCCTCTTCCTCTTGACAATTTACTTATTCCTCCCCTGAGCTTTGGCACCATCTTTAAATACTTAGACCATCTGCTCCCCCTCCAGATTTCCTACCTTACTCATAGTTTTCTTTCCAGATAGCACCTCTGCAGTTGGTTTCAACCCACCCCATTCACCCTCGCTACGCTCCCCTACCCTACCCTAATTCCCAACCCACATCAATTACATTTATACTTTCTCTAACTCCTCCTTCCTACCTCACCACCCAATTATCCCCTCCAATTACCCTATCATTATACCACTAGCCATACCTTTTCACATCCCCTCACATTACACCATTAACCACACCTCCAACCAAACCCACACATCCCCAATGTCTTAACTCACCTCATCATTACCCCATCAGTACAACCTCTTCTCCACCACCACATCTCACTATTGCACACTAATTCTCACTCTTTTAGTCACCCACATCCCAAACAACAATGTCCATCTCTATCGCTACTCTACTTACCTTATCACTCTCTTTCAATATCCTACTACATCTAACCTCTCTACATCATTCTTCAACCTCTTGCTTCCACTGCCTATTATTCTCTCTCCCCATACAGTCTAAACACATGATTTCCCTCCCACAAATTTCAGCCAGCCTTTACAACACAAGCATATTATTGTGCCAGAGTAAAAATACCCCCCCCCACCATCACCACAACAATAATATTTTCTCTCTAAATTATCCAAAGTAAAACAGAAACTTGAATACACTACTCTCACATATCCTATAACAAACGTATTACTATGCAGAGACATACATCCCAATCCAGGCCCCATCTCCTCTCCTCTGCAACCCCCCCCTAACTCCCATAAATCAATAAACTTGACTACAATGAACCTACAAAGCATCAGAAATAAAATATCTGACTGCCATGCATGGATAGCCCACAACAAACCCAATATTTTTGCCGCAACTGGGTGGTGCAGTGGTTAGCATTGTCACCTCACAGCAAGAGGTTCTCACATTCAATTCTTGGCTGGAGAACCTTCTGTGTGGAGTCTGTATGTCCTCCCTGTGGTCGAGTGATGTTTAAAGACATGCAGGTAGGTGCGTGCGTGAATGGGTGTGCCTTCTTTGAAGGTTGGGAGTTGGGCTGGCAACTCGACACCGGAAAAAATATCCACTGCCAATCATTAGCGGACTGGCGTTCCACTGTGGTGACCCCTAACCGGGAAAAGCCAAAAGACATTTGTCTTTTATTGCCGCAACTGAAACATGGCTAAAACCCTATATTAAGGACACCAAATTCCTTCCCCCAGATTTCATCTGTCTTAGGGCCGTCAGACCCTGAAAAAAAGGTGGAGACATCTCTCTAATATACCCCATGTCCTTCACTATTGTCCCATACACAAAACTCATCTCACAGTTCTCCACAGCTGAATTTCTTTCCTTAAAATGAATAACTGCAAAAACCTTTGTGTGATAATCATTTACATTCCTCCAGGCAATAACATCCTAATTCTTGAGGAAATCCTTGCCTGGGCATCTACTAACATAAAAAATGAGACCATCATACTGGGAAACATAAATATCAGCTGGCTAGACATATCCCCACACCACTCTAACTGCAACATCAGTCTAAACAAGTTCACCCAGCTAGTGAACACCATAACCAGGCCTAATAAAATTAATACTGATGGCTCAATCCCAAACTGAATTTTAGTGTCCAACCCAAATAAGATCACGTCTGCTGGTATACTCTCCAATAGTATAAGTGACCACTTACCAGCCTTTATACAATGTGAATGTACCACAACAATTAAGAGACATCAATACAGGGTTACCAGAGATGAATCCCAGTTCTGTCCATCTAGCTTTAACCAAAGGTTGCTTAGTATCAACTAGGATGCACTAAAATCACTTCCACTTGATGAGGCAGTTGAGTTCTTCAAGTCAAACTTCCTCAGCATACTAAACAATATTGTTCCCCTTAGACAAAAGAGAGTGAAGACCACCCATACCATTTAGCTAACAAGATCCATTAAGGATCTTAAGAAACACAGGGACAAATCATGGAAAATCTGGCGAAAAAAAAACAAAAATCCATCTGACCTCACCCAATACAAACAGCTCTGAAACCAGGTTAAGTACCTAGTACTACAAAACAAAAAAGAACACTACCTTACATTACAAAATCAACACAAGCAAAACCCAAAGAAATTATGGAGCTCTCTCAACTCTTTATTAAACCGAGGCTCTAGTAATAATCCTTGCCCAGACCCAAATAAAACACCCATTGAAATTGCTGCAACCTTCAACTCCTATTTCATAGATACTATAGTCAGTCTAACCACTACCTTTACCAAGACCAACTTGCCACCACAGACCTCTCCACAGCTAACAGCAGTACACCCTCTATTCACAACTTTACTCTGTCACCTGCACCCACCTTGATTATTGAAAAAATTGCTTCTAAAACTCAAACCATGTACAAATGCCCCTGACAATAAACCTGCCAAAATGCCTGCAAATCTCAGCCAACTCAATCACTTACCCTATCAGCATACTTCTCAACAGATCTCTCCAAGAATCCTGTATGCCCATCATCTGGAAAAAAAGCTTATATCCTCCCTCTACACAAGTGGGGCCCAACATAGACACCACCAACTTCTGCCCCATTGCTATACTATCACTTATCTTTAAGATTCTGGAAAAATGTATTCATTCTCAACTTCTTCACCATCTGACTCACAACCACATCCTCTCCCCCACCCAACATGGATTTAGGCAAGGATATAGTACCACAACTGCCCTCATATCCCTCATGGACACTGTCAACTGAGCCCATGATGCTGGTAAAATCATATCTTCACTATTTCTTGATCTTTCTAAAGCTTTTGATACTATATCCCACTCTTTCCTTCTAACAAAACTTTTTAACATAGTACCTCACCTCAAACTCTAAACTGGTTCACTAATCACCTCAATAACAGGCAACAATCAACTAAATGGCAAACGTCTTACTCCACTTTCCTAAACACCACCACTGGTGTTCCTCAAGGATCCATTTTAGGCCCACTTCTGTTTAGCATATTTATCAATAACTTCCACACCACACTCTCTCAAGGTTCAGTCATCCAGTACACAGATGACTCCACTATCATTTGCACTGCAAACAGCTCCCCAGAACTACACCAACTCCCCCAAAACACCCTCACCTCCACCGAAATTTGAATGTCTAATAATCATCTTGCCTTGAACCCCAACAAAACCAAACTTGTAAACTTTGCCCCCCAAAATGTCCACACCCTGCAAAAAGAGAACTTCACCATTCAATCCCTTAATGGTATCACCATTAACATTGTACCTTGCACAAAACTCCTAGGTGTCATCATAGATGAAAACCTCACATTCGACCTGCACATCCAGTCCAATGTCAAAAAGACACATCAAAAGCTTCGGCTTTCTCTACAGTCACAAACATCTACTCAGTGCATCAGCCTGAATTTCCCTTGCCTCTTCTTTTCTATTACCTTCTCTTTTATATGGTGCCCCCCTCCTCACCAACATTCAGTCCTCTCTAAAGTACAAACTAGACTCATGCTACAACAAAATTGCTAAGTTTGTAACTACTGCCTCCTACTCATCCCACCACTGCTTATCATTATGCAACCTAAAATGGCTTGAACTCCCCAACTATCTCACCTTTATCCAACTAACTACAGCTCACAAGCTCATTCATAATCCATCCATGTGCCTTGCTATACTTACTTTATACCATCCTAACAGACCACTCTGGTCCAACAACCACTGCTTGTAAATGTAGAAAAACCCAGACTTTTGGCTGGCCAGATGCTTTACTCCTTTACCATATCAAAACTTTGGAACTCACTCCCCCCAACACTTAGCTCCACCTGCTCAGTAACCCTCTTCAAGACATCTCTGAAACAACACCACTCATCATCTTGGCTGTGCACATGTGCTAACACCACATCTCATATAACCTAACTTTCCATCACAACTATTCTCATCCCCACTCTACTACTCTGGCATCCTCCTTTCACATCCACCTGTCTTTTTACTTACTCCGCCTCTCCAATCTGTCCACTTCCCTCTTCTACTAAGTCTCATTGTCCTACTATTGATCCCTCCTGTCTACTTCCTTCTCTTCTTAACCTTTTATAGACCTACCATTGAATCAGGTGAGATATTCAGGTAGTCTCACAGCCTACCTTAATATCATGCCACCACTTATATCATCAACAATATCCACCAACGTTGCTGATTCCTGCAACAGGACTCCTATAGCCTATCACTCAGCTATTACACCTCCTAAAGATGTGAAAAGTTTAAGTACCCAGTTTCTGATTAATTCCTATATCTGCTTTGCACCCACTGCATGAAGTGTCCTAGATAAATGTTGCTATCTGAAAACTACTCATATGGAATATTCTCATGTATATACTCTGTATTGCTTGTATAATATCTTTGATTTGAGAAAGATTACTTATGTACTGTTTTTTTTTTCACCAATTGTATACACTGCCAATAATGTGTACTAAATATCTTTATTAATGTAAATTCTGTATTGCATGTGGAATATATCATATGTGAAGCTTTTCACCCCAGGACTCCACTGAAATGGGCACTTCTGGCCCAGCTGGACCATCCCGGTAAACAAATGCAAATAAATAAATAAATAAATAAATATTGGTGCATATTCTTCTCAAATGGATCTGTTTTTTAATCTCTTACTCTCAGTAAGATCTCTTTCAGTGAGATCAATGATAATTCTAACTTACAAGCAACACACAAATGTAGATGTAAGTTCAACAAAAACAGCTTTGTGGAATGATAAAACTAATAAGACATATAAAAGAAATGCTATGAAAATAGGAATGCTAAAACAGGTCATGCAGGAGGCGGAGAATGAAAGGGTCATTCAGTTCAGGAGGAGTATGTCTGTATGATGGGGAGAGTCTATATATGTGTTTGTGTGTGTATGTGTGCTATCTACCTATATTTAGTATATAATTCTATAAAGAACATATAAATTAAGTATATATATATATATATATATATATATATATATATATATATATATATATATATATATAAAAAACAAACAATATATATATATATATATATATATATATATATATATATATATATATATATATATATATATATATTATATATATATTAATATGTCTGATTTATATACAGCCACACACACTTCTGGGAAAGGCTGGCACAGGTTTACTAGCTGTGCCCCCTTCTGCCCAGACTATAAGGTAGTTTACACTGCCACCAACCATTCTTAGCTACTTTTAAGGCCCTTATCAAAGGATAACCAATCCTACTGTGTAATGTTACTATTAATCCACATGGTAGTCTGACAAAGAGCAAGGCTATTTCAGAGTGGCCTGTACAGTGTCACCAAATAGATATGCAAGTACTCTAAGAGCTTAAATTTGTCTCACAATATCAGCTGGGAAGACAGGGTTCAATATATTTAATAATAAATAAAAGAACAAGACAATACTACATATATGTTCAAAGTGACGTAAGAGTTCAAAATCACAGGAAATATTTAAAACAACATTGCAAGACAGTCTCAAATAAATACAGAAAACATCTAAACTAATCTTTACTACACTCCTAACTATATCTACAAGAGTTACTATGCCCTAAAAACTTACTTACAGCAAGGCAAGTGCAGATGTGATGATGAGTGGATGTTCTTGCTAGATCCAAGACAAAATACAAAATGTAAAGTCTCTCTCTGAAAGAGTTCTTAAATTAATATCAAATATTACTGCTTGGTTAGCTTGGATGACATCACTTTTTTTTTTCACCTGACTTTAGGTCCCACACTACCTCATTGTCAGAAGGTACAAGCATTTTTAGCATCTATCTGTGAAAAATACATATCTCAGATGTTTGCAGATCATGAAAGTCATAAAACAATAATACACTTCTGCATATCAAACCTAGTAATTACTTCTCTTCTAAGACAATACAAAAACTTCTAGCTCTAGACATTATGTTACACCGAAACTGAGACATACCTTTTTAGCACAATCATAAAACAATTTAATTTCAACTTATTTTCTTGAAGTTTTGCAAGTTAACCTTTTATGTCCCAGCTTCTACTGTTAAAACCTATACAGTTACTCAATTACAATACTTCATATACATTTTTATTCTAAGCCAGCAGGGCATGCTGTGGTTACATTTTAGCTCAGTACATAACATACTGTTTTGTATAAATCATATCAATATTCACAAATGACATAGAATTATTTACAAAATTCCAGATAGCTGGGCTGGCAGTGTGAAAACATATAAAGCAGAAGCAGTACTATGATACAACTGCTAGAAATATATTTTGTCAGCAAGAAAATAAGTTAGATGATAGTAAGTGATAATTTTTGGCAGAAATATCACTTATAAGTAACTGTATGACATTATATTGTGTTCTCTCTTTGTTCCTTTTGTTAGTATTTGCATTCCGGTGTTTAAAAGTCTTAACCACTCCAGTATGTAATTGTTTATACATGCTGTTTTCAAAGTGTCCTTTACCTTGTGGTTGTCTACCTCATTTACTGTTTTACTTGGTATTTTTACACTTACAGTTTTCTTCATTTGACTGCAGTGAGTTATCCACACTAATAATCATAATAATTGTTATCCTGATTTTATGATAAAATCTTGACAGTCTTCTGCTTGTGTGTTCTTTGTGCACTTAAATTGTTAACTGTTTGTCTTGTCTTTATGGCTCAGATCATGACTTAAAAGGGTCATGGAATCAGCCCACCTACCTGGTTAACAAAAAAAAAAGTAAATCATTACCAGAGCCAGGCTCATGCATTGTGTAAGAAAGCATGTAACAGTACAGACAAACCTGAATACATTTGAAGAAATGACCAGCTCAGGGTTATGTACCAGAGAAACTGATACCTAAGATGTATGCAAATGCTGTGAAAGTATCTTTACCTGACCAGAGGATAGGCTTAGGGACAGAGTTAAGGAACTGATATAAGTCCTACAAGCAATGCAAGCAAAGAGTTGTTATCTTCCAATTCAGTTGCATTGAGGGGTGTTTCTTTACCTTCCACTTATGGCTACCAAGCAAGATGTGAGAGATTCATAAAAAGCCACTCAGATTTCATAGCTGCAAATGATGCTCATAGTTAACTGCATTTCTTTTAATGAGTTCATTACAGGTGTATCAGTTACTTACATAGCATACAGCTAGCTATGAACCAAATTTATAAACTGTTCAAAAAGTACATAGTTATAGTTTATTGGAATATATGTAGTCTTTTTATATTTAATGGGCTTGTATGAGATTGATATCACCCTAAGAGTTTGGGAACTTCAAAGTGAACCAACCAGCAGTATGCATGTCTTTTGCATCTTCATTTATAAGGTTTTATACTCATTGTGTTATGTTAGCAATGCTACAATGTGTAAATGTTAAAATATGTAGAGTAAACAGACTCAGGACTCTAAAAGGGGATCTTGGAGATTGTACACTGGAACTGAGAGGTTTATAAGCTGTAGTAGTAATCCAACAATATAACTCTTTTTTTAATATTTTAAAGTAATTGCTTCCTGTTAACTAGGTCAAAATGCAGGCTAATCTGAAAGGATAGAAGTTGTTCTTAAATTTAGTGTTGTTCTAGTTTGGATCTTGGCTGGGGTGCTTTCTGTACAGTCTGTAGGTTCTCTTTTGAATTCATGTGTTTTTTTCTGGTGCTTTTGCTTCCTTCCTCACTCTAAAGACATGCAAAAAGATGGATTGGGGGCACTAACCTGCAAGTATGTGTGAGTATGTGCATTGTGATACAGAAGAAAGAGCTAGCAACCTACTTCCATTTCACCATTTGCCTTGTTCAATGTGAGACAAACTCTGGGCCTCAATGGAAACAATAGATGAATTTGCCACCCATCAAGTGTTTTCCACTTATCAGTAAGTTATTGTTTCTTGTTACCAATTGATGGGACATGAAAGTTAACCCCATTAGTGCTACTGGCATCCTAATACCTTGATCAGAAATTGAGTATGAAAGAACCAAGATTGTCACTAACAATTATCTAATGAATTCTTAAAATTGTGGTAAGACTTGTTTAGCAAGATGGGGAGCTTATTCTTTCATCTGTATAGATGCAATGGCAGAACCCAATCCCAATGCTTAGACTTAGTTTTAGTTGCAAGTTACTTCACCTGGTGTTTGCCTAGTAGGTTGTATGATCTAGACACAATGATCAAAATTAATCATGTCTGACTAGGAAAGCTAAACGTAACTCCTATGACACCAAGTGCAGTGAAAACTCCTTTAGCCTGAGTGTTTAGCTTTTATTGAATTAATATTAACAGAACAATAATGTGTTATAATGGATTCACTATATCTGTTGATATACATAAGCTCTTAACAGCTAAAGTATACAAACTCCTGTAATGTATGTACTTAAACTAGGCATTTTATGAGTAGATATGAAATGTTAAAGGAAGTGTTTTATTTATTTATTTATTTTTTTGCAGGAAGTGAAGTGTTTCTACACCCTCATGCCCTTCATGGCCCACTTACTTTATTGTCACTCTATGGCTGATAAACCACAGAAAACATCAGCAGGCAGTGACAGGTAGTGAAACAGGTCTCTAATTCTCAGTCATACACTGACGTCCCACATCAACCAGAACCTGTCACGATGTAAGTATTTAGCAGCTAACTTCGTCAACAAAATATGTAAACAAATGCCAGCTTGAGTTAGTTTGCTCAGGCAACTGTGACTTGAGCTTGGTGTTCAAAGCAAATGACTGTAAGCCAGTTAGATTAGTTTGGAGGCATATATTAACAGATTGATAAATATTTCTGGCCAGATCCATCTCAACTCTGCAGAAGTAAGTCTAAGACAAATAGCCATATGTAATTAACTAGATCAAGTGAGTATTTGTTTTCACTCATAACTTCTATAGCCAGCTGGTGATAACCAGAAAAAGGAAGGATTAGTACATGGGCAGAAGAAGAGACCAAGAGATGTATGACACCTTAATCTGTCATCTTTCATCTGTGAAATGGAAGACATTAATACCAAGCAAATAGGTAAAAACAAATAGTAGAAGATCTGATGAAAGCTGGACTTAAGTGGAAAGTACCACCTCCAACAAGGAAGCGGAGTATCCTTGATTTAGTCCTAAAATTAGATAAAGAGTAATAGGACTGAAGGTGAGTCACTGGACTGCAATGATTATCCCATAGTGTGATTTTATTTTATTTTTTCTTTTCTTAATTATTTGTTATGTAGGTAGGTGACAGTTAAATATAAATGTTATAAAGCGTAATTGAAGAACTCAAGGTGATTTATACACTAGAGTAATATCAGACGGTCTGTAAAATAACAAATCATACATAATAATTTAGTACTTCTACAAAGAATATACTTATATAATATATATATATAATATATATATATATATATTAAATATATATATATATATATATATATATATATATATATATATATACTTATATATAATATATATATATATATATATATATATATATATATATATATATATATATATATATATATATATATATATATATATATATATATATATATATATATATATATATATATTATATATATATATATATATATATATATCTTCTTCTTCTTTCGGCTTTTCCCGGTTACGGGTCGCCACAGCAGATCACCTGTCCGCTCATGACTGGCAGTGGAGTTTTACAGTGTCGAGTTGCCAGCCTGGCACCCAACCTTTTACAGAAGGCACACACATGCACGCACTCACACCTAGGGCCAATTTAGAGTGTCCAATCCACCTACAGCATGTCTTTAGGATGTGGGAGGAAACCAGAGCACCCAGAGGAAACCCACACGACCACAGGGAGGACATGCAGACTCTGCACAGAAGGCACCCCAGCCGAGGATTGAACCGGAGAACCTCTTGCTGTGAGGCGCATATAGATATATATATATATATATATATATATATATATATATATATATATATATATATCTATATATGAGTGAGTGTGTGTGTCAGCTACTTGGGCAGGGACACAAAGCACTGTTTGGACAGAAAGGGTACTGGAGGTTTGGGATCGGCCACTCAGCTAAGATCTCAACCCTATAGCTGTGCCAGTATGGAGTCTTACTGGGGATCTGGAGAAAGAGAGAGAAACCAGCCCCAGACTGACTGTGGCCTTTTTGCGCTTTTGGGAAATTGCACTTTATTGTATGTGTACATGTCATATTTCCAGTGTGGACATCCCCTAGCTGTTGTCAGTGCTGGGGATTGAGGCTCATTGATTACTGGGCCAGTGCAGGGGTGTCACATATTAATTAGTTGGCAGTGATGGGATAGCCACATCACATATTAATTGGTTTGTAGTGGTGTGGATATTGAATTCCTGTAGCCTGTGAACAGTGGTCACTAAGGAAGGTGTTTGTACTTTCAATCAGCCACACAGTAAACATTCAGAGTTTCATATCACAATTGTTTTATTTTTTTGGTAGCTTAGTTAGTCAGAGAGAGTAGGCAAGCATGTCATCAGAGGAGTATGGCAATCTGACAAGGAGACAGTTGACTGAAATGTGCCATGCTAAAGGACTGGTGTATGCCAATCTGACTAAAGCAGACATAATTGCAGCTTTAGTCACAGCTACATTTCAAAATTGCAACCAGGAGGACAATCAGTCTGGCCTTTGAGATGTACAACTCTCAGAAAATGGACAGTTCAACCTTTCCACAGAGGACTTAAAAATCCAGCTGGAGTTAAAGCGACTTGAACTGGAGGCCAAATGTTTGGAAATAGAATCAGCAGAGAAACTGTGGCAGAAAAAATAAATGGAATAAGAAGCAGCCAAGAGACTGAGATGTCTGGAAGCTGAAGAGAATGCGAGGTAGAAGTAACGTGAGAAGGAGATGTTGACTCTTCACCAGAGTTATGGAGGTAATGGGGAAGGGAGTAACCGAACCCCAGAAGTAACAAAGGTCAGTACATTTCTTCCACAATTTACAAAGGGGGATAATTTTGGTAGTTTCATTCATATGTTTGAAAGGGAATGTAAACTGTGTAATGTTGACCAAGGGCTCTGGGTACGGTTCCTGAACCCCTTACTCCATGGCAAAGCTGTAACTGCTATTTTTAAATTGTCTGATACTGATTCCATAAATTATAATATTGTAAAAAACTGTCTTTTAGAATGTTCTGTTAACAGCTGAAGCTTATAGGAAAACGTTTTGTGAGTATAGACACAAGTCAGTTGAAAGTGTATGTGAATATGTTGTTAAACTAAGCACTTATTTTCATAGATGGGTGAGTGGATGTCAGGTCACCACTTTTGAAGGGCTGGCAGACCTTTTGGTGAGGCAACAAACCCTTAGCACTTTGCCTGATGACATGAGAATCTGGTTAGCTGATAGACAATGCAGTCCTGCAGATGAGTTGGGGAAGAAAGGAGACCCATACCTAGCAAGTAGGGCATCACTGCACAGGAAAAGGACACCCAGTGCTGCTCATGGATCTAAGGGAACCCATGGTGGGCAGCCCAGACTGCCCCAACAGTGTCCACCAGTAGCAGGGGAAGCCATTACTCCAGGTAAACATCCAGGACCAAAGGTTAAATGTTTTAAATGCAACCAGTAGAGCCATGTAGCATATAAGTGTCCACAGAGGCAAGGTGGGGAACAAAAGGTGGGAGAGCCAGTAAGTGGGAATGACAGAATGCCAGCAGTAACTTGTTTTGAGACAACAAGGGTACCAAACTACCACAAGAAGGTATATCCTATCTTAGTAAATTGAAAGAGGCCATTGCTAACAGAGACACAGCCTCTGACCTCACCATTGTGAAGCCTGCAATGGTTAAAGAGGAGCACTACTTGCTTGGACTGTCAACTCCAGTCAGAGCTTTAGGAGGGACCCCATTCCAAATATCTTTGGTTAGGGTTCACCTTGACTGGGAGGTTGGAAAAGGAAGCAAGCAAGTAGGTGTGTTTGAGGATATCCATGCAGATGTCCTGATAGGGAATGATTTTGATAATGCAGTACCTTGTGTGCATGCAGTTACACACAGTCAGGCTTAGAGACAAGCACGTGGGTCTGGTAGCCTGGGGAGACCCAGACAGACTGCACACTTGCAGCCAGGACTGGTGATGTGGTTACTTCAGGGAGGTAGCTACCCTGTAGCAGTGAGACTGAAGGTGAGTCACAGCTGCTTGTGGGTACTGATGTTCCCTTGGACAGAGTGACTGCAAGGGCATAGGTGAGTAGTAGTACCCAGGCTGACAGTGAAACACTGCTGTCAGAGGATGCCAGACTTCTTGCAGAAGGGGAGCTGGTAAGGGTTACAAAGAGAGAGTTGAGACAGGCTCAGCTGTCAGACCCTACATTACAAGACCTGAGGGAGGTAGCTAGTGAGGCACCTGATTGTCAAGGAAAAGGGGAATCTGTATACTGGGACAAAGGGTTACTGTATACAGAGTGGACCCCTGAGGGAGGGCTAGAGGGTGAGAGAATACAGCAGTTGGTAGTGCCTAGAGCCTACCATCTGGCACTTCTAGCCATAGCCCACAATATTCCGTTTGCAGTCATATAGGCATAAAAAGTACAAAGAGACATATTATGTAGACCTTTTTTTGGCAAAGGATTTCCAGAGATGTAACAGGGTACTGCAGGACCTGTGAATAATGCCAAAATGTAGGCAAGGCAGAAGACAAGTTGAAAGCTCCTTTGATGCCTTTGCCTGGGACTAAGGAGCTGTTTCAGAGGGTAACTATGGATATTGTGGGGCCTCTGAGTACCCCAAGTTCCACAGGGAAAAAGTATATCCTAGTGGTAGTAGATTGTGCTACCAGATTCCCTGAGGAGGTAGCTCAGCCCTGCATTGAGGCAGAAAAGGTGGCAAATCCTTTGTTAGAGATTTTCGGCAGTGTAGGTTTCATAAAAGAAATACTGACTGACAGAGGTGCCAATTTCATGTCAGACCTGCTGGCTTGTCTGTGGAAGTACTGTGGGGTGAAGCACCTAAAGACCACACCCTACAATCGTCAGATTAATGGTCTTGTTGAGGGGTTAAGCTCTACACTCAATATGATGCTACAGGCATTTTCAGACCATTTTAAGGGGGAGCAGGGCAAATATTTGCCCCATCTGTTTGCTTACAGAGAGGTGCCCCAGGAATCAGTAGGTTTTTCATCCTTTGAGTTGCTGTACAGGCATATGGTGAGGGGACCTCTAGATTTGATTAGAGATGAGAAGGAGGGTGAGTGTGAATCCCACAAGTAGTCTGTTGTGGAATATGTCCTAAACCTCAGGACAAGGCTTGAGGAACTCATGGGCTTTGCCCAGGAGAACCTGGCAGAAGCCCAACAGCAGAAAAAGGTCTGGTATGACAGGAATGCTTGAGCTAGAGAGTAGGCTGTAGGGCAGTGGGTAATGGTTCTCATTCCTGTCAGACACAACAAGCTGCAGGCAGTTTGGCAGGGACCCTACAAGGTCATTAGGAAGGTCAGTGATGTTAACTACATGGTAGAACTGCTTAGTAGGAGGCAGGCACACACATTTTTACCATGTTAACATGATGAAGCCTTACCATGATAGGGAAGCCCTTGAATATTTGCAGTGAATGGCAAGAGGAGTCTGAGGGTATTCTGGTGACTGATCTCCTCAGTGAGACTTGGACTGAAACCTCAGTGGAAGGGTTAGCAATGTCTCAGCAGCTATCCCCTACCCATGTTCGATAAATCCAAGCAGTGTTACAGGGGTTTGTGGGCATGTTCACTGGAAAACCAGGGTGCACCCACCTGGTGCAGCACCATGTGGTTACAGGATCCCAAAGGCCTATTAAGCAGCCCCCTTATAGGGTTCCTGAGAGAGTCAAACAGACTTTAAGGGAGGAGATACAGGAAATGTTGGAACTAGGGGCAATTCAGGAGTCCAGCAGTCCCTGGGCCTCCCCAGTGGTGCTGGTACCAAAGAAGGATGGCAGCACTAGGTTCTGTGTGGACTACAGGAAATTAAACAGTCACACAGAGTCAGATGCTTACCCCATGCCTAGGACAGATGAAGCCCTAGAGAAGTTGGGTGGAGCTAAGTATCTTACCACTATTGATCTTACCAAGGGTTACTGGCAGGTGCCCTTGACTCCCAGTGCTAGAGAGAGGTCAGACTTTGTGATTCCTTTTGGCTTGTATGAGTTCATGAAGATGCCCTTTGGGATGAGAAATGCCCCAGTGGCTTTCCAGAGGCTGGTAGGTCATATCCTAGAAGGAGTAGGAGATTTCACTTTTGCTTACCTGGATGATATTGCCATCTACAGCCATTCCTGGCAAAAGCACCTTCAGGGAGGTGCTGGGCAGACTACAGAGGGCAGAGTTGACTATTAAGCCCAGCAAATGCCAGGTGGGTATGACAGAGGTCTCCTACCTGGGACATAGTGTAGGCAGTGGCAAGATTAGGCCAGAACCTGCCATAGTGGAAGCCATGCAGGCATGGCCTGCCCCTGTTACCAAAAAGCAGGTTAGGGCATTCTTAGGGACAGCAGGGTACTACAGAAAGTTTGTCTCCAATTATAGTACTGTAGCTACTCCCCTCACAGACCTGACAAGGAAAAATAAGCCAGATAAGGTAGTGTGGACTTCAGCATGTGAGCAGTCATTCCAGAAGCTTAAATGAGCTTTGGGAGGACTCCCTGTGTTAGCCAGTCCAGATTGTAGCAAATAGTTTGTTGTGCAGGTGGATGCTTCAAACCATGGGGTGGAGGCTGTACTCAGCCAGGTCTCCTCAGAGGAAGAAGAGCACCCAGTGGTATATCTCAGTCGTAGGTTCCAACCCAGGGAAGAATGCTATGCAGCTGTAGAAAAGGAATGTCTAGCTATAGTGTGGGCACTGCTGAAACTTCAGCCTTATCTGTATGAAAGGAAATTCACTGTAGTTACAGACCACAATCCCTTAACATGGCTACATCAAGCCAGCCAGCAAAATGCCAAGTTACTAAGGTGGAGCATAGGGTTGCAAGGATATGATATGACAGTGCACCACCGCAGTGGGGTTAGCAATGAAACACAGATGGGCTCACAAGACAGGGAATGGGGTAAGGTATTCCCAGATTGGCTCAACCCTCTCAAGCAACACTTCTCAAGGGTCACTTGAAAAACTAGCTTTCGTTTTCGGGGGGGGGGGGGTGTTACACTGCCAGCCAAGCTGTCTGGAATTTTGTAAATAATTCTATGTCATTTGTGAATATTGATATGATTTATACAGAGCTGTATGTTATGTACTGAGCTAAAATGTAGCTGGCTTAGGTTTGAAATGTATATAAACTATTGTAATTGTATAACTCTATATGTTTTAACAGTAGAAAATGGGACATAAAAGGTTAACTTGCAAAATTTCAACAAAATAAGTTAAAATTAAATTGTTTTACGATTATGCTATAAAAGTTATCTCTCAGTTTCAGTGTAGCAGACACAATGTCTAGAGCTAGATGTTTTTTGTATTGTCTTGTTAGAGAAGTAATTACTAGGTTTGAGATGCAGAAGTGTTTTGTTGTTTTTATGACTTTCAGGATCTGCAAACATCTGAGAGAGATGTATTTTTCACAGATAGATGCTAAAAACACTTGTACTTTCTGACAATATGGGTAGCTTGGGAACTAAAGTCAGATGACAAAAAGTGATGTCATCCAAGCTAACCAAGCAGTAATATTTGATATTAATTTAAGAACTCTCTCAGAGAGAGACTGTGCATTTTGTATTTTGTCTTGGACCTAGCAAGAACATCCACTCATCATCACATCTGCACTTGCCTTGCTGTAATTAAGTTTTGTACGGCATAGCAACTTTTGTATATATATAGTTAGGAGTATAGTAAAGATTAGTTTAGATGTTTTCTGTATTTATTTGAGACTGTCCTGCAATGTTGTTTTAAATATTTCCTGTGATTTTGAACTCTGAAGTCACCGTGAATACATATTTAGTATTGTCTTGTTCTTTTATTATTTATTATTAAATGTATTTAAACCTATCTTTGTAGCTGATATTTGTGAGACATAGTTAAGTGCTTAGAATACTTGTACATCTGTTTGGTGACACTGTACAGGCCACTCCTAAACAGCCTTGCTCTTGGTCAGACTACCATTTGGACTAATAGTAACATTACACAGTAGGATTGAACACCTTTTGTTAAGGGCCTTAAAAGTAGCTGATAAGAGTGGTTGCAAGCAGTGGAAATTAACTTATAGTCTGGGCAGAAGGGGGCATAGCTAGTAAACCTGTGCCAGCCTTTCCTAGGAGTCTGTGTGTGTTTGGATATAAATCAAACCTCAAAGAGTGTGCGTGTGTCAGCTACTTGGGCAGGGGCACAAAGCACTGGTTGAACAGAAAGATTACTTGAGGTTTTGGCTTGGCCACTCAGCTGAGATCTCAACCCTATAGCTCTGCCAGTGGGGAGTCTTATTGAGGATCTGGAGAAAGAGGGAGAAACCAGCCCCAGACTGACTGTGGTCTCTGTGTGCTCTTAAAGGAAATTGCACTTTACTGTATGTGTACTTGTCATCCTCCAGTGTGTACATCCCCTAGCTGTTGCTAGTGTTGAAGATTGAGGCTCTTTGATTACTGGGCCAGTGCAGGGGCATCACATATGTCTTTTCTTAAAGAATTCTGAAGCTTGCATTCTGCTTTCTGGTAGTAATAGACAATGATATAGGCAAATCAGACACTTCTTCCTATCAAAATGAGTGAAGGTGATAGAGATATAGCTTGCAAAGGCATATTTCTGTAGTCCCCAGCTCAAAATAAGTGTCTGTTTTAACATTTCAAATTTTTATCATATTTTCACAGTTGGACAGCACTTGCCCATTTGATTTCAGGTATTTTGGTCTTGAGGTAATATGCTAAAACTCATGGGTTTTTACAATTTATTAATACTTGCTTTACAAATTGTGGACCAGTGTGTGGCATCACTTGCTCAACTATACCAAATTTAGCAACTCTACTTATCAAAGTAGATGCTGTAATATTTTTAGTTATACATCTTTGGGACACAATACACAGCAAAAAAAATGAGATTATTGTGCTGAAATAAGTTCAGCTGTTTTTGTCAGCAAATGGAATCTTATGAGGCATCATTTCCTCTTTTTAATTTGGATTTCTGTAATGGATTTGCACCATTTCCTATGCTTTTACTTTCAAGTTAGGCCAGCAGTACATGACATCTCATGCTCTTTCCTTTTATTTATATATTCCCAAATGAGACCAGAGTATTTTCAGAAGTATTTAAGTTTTTTCAGTAGTGACAGAATTTTGATTTTCAATTCTTTAAGAAATAGACCTTGAATACATATCAGTTCCTCTCTGAATGTATTGTATGGCTAAATCAACGAGCGAAGATACTTTGGACTCTGGTCATCTAAGCATTATCACTTGTCTCAACAGTTGCTTTTCCATATATTCTCCAGTAACTGCCATCATTTCCTTCACTTTCTCAGGACTTAATGGAATTTGTGTCACAACTTATAACACTTCCGGATCTTGTTACTAAGTTTTCTTTGTATTCATTC
The DNA here is from genome assembly GCF_019279795.1 of Protopterus annectens. Classification (NCBI taxonomy): domain Eukaryota; kingdom Metazoa; phylum Chordata; order Ceratodontiformes; family Protopteridae; genus Protopterus; species Protopterus annectens. Next base: position 82,120,806 of record NC_056738.1, on the reverse strand, counting down.
TGATATGCCGGACTTTGCATGTCAGCAATCTACATTGTTCTACCTTGCATTAAGCCAGTTTTCTCATCATATTTCTGACTTTCTGTAGTGATTATCTAAATATGCTTTGGCAAGGCTTGTGAACATTTTCAATTTTAATATGTATTCCATGTACACAGTTATTGAAATTCTAACAGCCAGTGTAGGGGCATCATATTTCTACAGTCTGAGCACATCTAGCTAATAAAAAAGGTATTAACACTTTGGACACATAAGCAATTTGTCATCCTTCATGCAGTAGTACATCTCCTAGACAATTATGTCTTGTGTGTATTCAAAATATTTTAGGTGATGTTACATCAGAATATCTAAGTGCAGTTGCAGTACCTTTAGCCTCTTTAGAAGCTGAAAACAATTAGCTTCTCCTGCAGCACAAGTCCAAATCACACGCTACTTATTAAGCTTTTTGAGACATCTGGCATAAACTTTGGCTGGTGTTGACCAGACCACAAGAATCACATAAACGATTACTTTTCTGTTTGAATTTGCATATTTACAGTAACACATACCTTGTCAGCATCTAGTTGCACCCAATTAGCTGCAAGAAGATGGCCCCAGTATTTCAGAAATAACACAGCAATTTTACATTTTGCTTTCATTAGTTTCAATTCTTGTGACTTAAGTCTGAATAATAGCCAATATTATCATGCTATTGCTTGGTAGAACTCCAGACTAAAATGCCATTGATTATGTTCACAACTCCTTCTAACTATTCAATTATATCAGCTACAGCTCTTTGAAAGTTTTCTGCATCAAAATAAATTTCACATAGTAATATCAGAAATCTATATCTGTCGAAATGTGGCTAAAGGTACATACCTTACAGTAGCCTCATCTAGCTTGAGTTTCTAAAATTCCAAATTAACACCCAAAACTGAGTAGAATTATTGTACTAAGCACCATTTGCCATCACTGAGAAGCAGATATGAAGTCTGCCACTGACCCCTCCAGGTCACCTCCAGCATTGGGATCATTGTCTACATGCTAAGCTGTAGATGTGATGGTCACTAGTGACCTAGCACCAGATGCATTGGTGAACACAACTCAAAGTGGCCATGTCCTTACTTCTTAGTCTCCCACAACTGGACCTGCAGAAGGATGACCCAATGGAAGAAAAATGAGTATATGCATATGGTACAAACACAGTTGTAGTTGTATAACAGAGTGGCACACACTGTATGCACAGCCTGCTGCCAGAAGAGGTATTCCCACCTTCTGTAACTCCCAGGTATATTTTCCTGTTGCTCCCTTGTCACAGGTAAACAAAGTATGTACACTTAAGTATACATATAACAGTTTAGATAGTAGAAAATATTAGTACAAGGAAAATGCTTTTAGTACATTTCAAGCTCCCTCTTCTGCCTCTGCCTCTCACTGATGAAGCAGGTTGGGGTGACACCACCTTGGGTCACTATACCCATGCTCTCTCTGCTAACCAGAATGGGCAATGTCAAATGACATCACTCACCATCCCAGCAAGCTTATGCCTGGTATCTACTTTCCAAAGTGGACCATCATACTTTCACAGTATGTGTCCCATAGATTTCCTCTGCAGGAAGAACAGGAACGTCCTGCACGCCCTAGCACATCACATCAGAGCCTGCATTGTATAGTGACTAAAGCAGCCATGGTGTCTCACTTAGGTCTGCTCTAGGAGAAAAATCATAGCTCTTTTTGCCTGAATGCATGCATCACATGTCATGCAACAGTTCTGTAAGTCCATAAAGCTGCACCAATGTGCTAAAAAATTGTCATTGCCCTGCTCCATGGTGAAAACAATTTATATAGCACTGGACTGTGGAGCTACACTTGTACAAATGGTGCAAATGCCAAATGCATCAGCCTACTCATCACATATTTCATGGTCACTGTGATGTGCACAGCTATTGCCAGCAGTTTAGGTGGCACATTGCCCACTGGCAGTGCCTCACAGAGAGTGGTACTAACTAGCTTCATTAGCATAATCAGCATGCAAATCGGTTCTTGTTAGCATGACATAAAGCATTGGCTCCATTTCTGTGCAACACTACTTACTACCATATAACTGTGGAATACAGAAAGACTTGGAGATTCACAGAGTGAGAAAAGGAGTCCTGTCTGGTAAAGATCATCAGTAAGAACAACAATCCTTGTGGTAAATAGCAGTGACAATGAAGCAGATGGAAGTGTGTGTGTGTGTGTGTGTGTGTGTGTGTGTGTGTGTGTGTGTGTGTGTGTGTGTGTGTGTGTGTGTGTGGGTGCAAGAGTTTGTGTGTCTGTGTGTGTTTGTGTGTATGTAAAACTGAGAACCCAGGAAACTAGCATAGCACTAGCATGGTACTACACTGACAGTCTGTGGTTGTGACAGGAGCAACCATGTACAATGGAAACCTTGCAAAGGACATGTCCCAATGTATATGAGGTTCCAGGACCATATGTTGAGGCATGGCTACAATATGTAAATGGGAGATGCTGTGCACAACACTAAATACAGCGGATAAGCAGGTACATATAGGGGGTGGCTGTGGCCATGGTTATGGGCATCCCACAGCATACAATACATATCCAGTTATTGACATATATCCCAAAAAGGGGCACATGTACTGGAATGGCCACTCAAGGGAGGCAACAACTGGAAAAAGTTCACTAACCAAGGAATGACACATGGTAGGTAACTCCTTGGCAAAGGTGCTGCAGGCAAACATATTGGAACCAGCTTTGGCAAGGACTGGTACAGAACGTGAATGTTGCTTGAGGTCATAATAACCCTCTACAACAAGTCTGCCAAAAGGTTACTTATATGATGTGTCATACAATGGAAAAAGCATTTGACATTGCAACAGTTAGGTCCACTGCAGGGGACACACCACCAATACTGATTACTCACTAAGGTTAATGAGCTCTGGTCTCACTCAGCTTCTAGGGGGAGTGGCCCCTCATAGCTGGGTGAGGCTTGGATGTGGGAGTTGAGCTGACACTAGCTACCCTTATGTTAGCTGGAAAGCACCACATTTGCAGCAACTGTTACAGGACAACATAACACACTCTAATGCATGTTTGAAGGGAAGGAGTGACCAAGAACCATCTGCATATCTGCCCTTCCATGCACTACTGCTCTGTAACTGAAATAACATGCATGACAATGTATGTCTGTTAACATATTCTATAGATGTAAATTAATGTGCAGTAGTCTACGTGCCATAGAGAGTAGTAGGAAAGTACATGTGAAGTTGATAATGGTGTCATGTATGTTTTTACTTTTAACGGTTCAGCTGGTGGAGAGTTCAGCACAACAGGTCAACATATGGCTGAAATCACCAGAGTGCCTGTGGCTGACAGAGATGGCAACATGCAAGTGGTATGGTCTGATGACATAGTGATACAGTCTGCAGCAGTATGGTAGGGTCTTTCACAGCTAATATAACAGAGGTCCCGGGAGATATACAGGCTATGCACACAATCTCATCAGAGTAAGAAGAACAACTTGTACGTGAAAATTCCTCATCCCATCACGGTCGGAGAACATGGCCCTATAGTTTTACATGTTCCCTGCCATGCATTGCCTCAAATCCTGTCACAGCAAGCCAACACAGTGGACACTGCCAATGGTTTTGTCATAGCAACTTCTCTCTACAACTGGAGGATGTGATTCATGATTCCCCATAACCTCACAGAATATGTGGCTACTATGTTTGCCTCCCTTAACCCGAATCCATCATGTAATATTTCATTCACTTGTCACTGTGTTTGCCTACCAGTACAAGTCATGATGAGTGTATTGTACCTGGATGCCAACCTGTATAGACATAGTGATCTCTGATACATAGGGTGATCTGGCTATGCACTTTTCCACATAACGCAGATGTGATAACACATGCATCATTTTATTTTCAGTTATATGTGTCATGACCCATAGTTATGGATGTGATTCTATTTTTTTTTGTCATTGCTGAAATGTACTGCACTTGCCTCTGCCTCAGCTATGGCACTGCTGCTTTGTGCTCCTCCCCTGACTCTCCACACTTCCCTTCTGCTATTGCTGTGCCTGGTGTGGAATGTCTTGTAAAGATGTTCATGAGCTGCTCCATCAGTTGTAGCAATGCCACATTGTGAAACATAGCACACACAGCAAAAATCTCGCTGCAGATATTTGGACTGTACTACAATACCCCCTCTTGATATGTATACACAATATATCACGTTTCAGTGTGGACTGCATTACAGGCCAATTTCTGCATGGCCTGAGGGTTGCAGAAGTAGACTATCAATAAGGGCTCTAGAGAATATCTGACACTGCTTTTAATACATATCAAGCAATTTACATTATCTGTGGCCTGCTGCTTGCATGTATGGTACCTGTGTATATATAGTGGCTTATTTGGTGTGTTTGTCTTCACCTACAAACCGGGTGACACTGTAGGAAGTCACTCTTAGTAACTTTTATTATAGGTTGGCCATGTGACAAATGAGTCATAGGAATTACTTAGGTGGTGCACAGACACATCAATAACCAATGTCCTGGGCATTTTAAACCACCAGTTAATTCAGGGAAAGGAATATCTTCCAGTTGATGTATTGCAGGTTTTCTTGAACAAGAAGAACCTCAGAAAAATGGAGTATGTTTTAAAATTCCTGCATGGTATTGATTATTTTCTCTGCTATCCCAGATAAGCAAATATGTTTCTCTGCATGCTATAGCAAATAGCATTATGGCAAGGAACTGGTTTAGCATTCATGAAGTTGACACCTGTGATATTCCTAATGTGTCTCCTGCAGTTTGCTGAAAGTCCTCTGTAGCTTAGATAGTTAAAGTTACACATATCTTAGTATGCATAGCAATGGGCATACCATGAGTACCCCTTGATTTCTCTTGATGGTAACACAATTTGACTAGATCCCTTACAGTCTCCTTGTCCGTATGGAATTGGTCCACAGTCTTCTGATCTGTAAGTTGCTGATATGTCAGGCTACGTCTGTACATCATACATTTTTATGGGGATGGTGGCTATATGCAACACTGTGGACAATGAATTTGATAGTGGGTGCTAACTCATTTTGTTGAGGCTCTGCTGCCTGATTCACCCAAGTCAGATTCATGTGTGTGTGTGTGTGTGTGTGTGTGTGTGTGTGTGTGTGTGTGTGTGTGTGTGTGTGTGTGTGTGTGTGTGTGTGTGTGTGTGTGTGTGTGTGTGTGTGTGTGTGTGTGTGTGTGTGTGTGTGTGTGTGTGTGTGTGCAGTTAATCCAAAAGAAAGAAAGCAATGAGAGAGCAGTAGAAACAAGCCCAAAAGATGAAACCAGCACCAAATATTTAAATAACTACCTTTAGTTCTTCAAATTAGATTGATAGACCATAGTTTCATCTCAAGGGCTTTTGCAATGCTGATCAAAAAACAGAAAACAAAAACTTAAAGCAGGAAATAAATAGCTAACACTAACATAACTTTGCAGATGACTCCGGCCTAGAAGGTATCATTGGTTAACAGTTTATCTTGTTGCATAATATAGAACAAAAATGAAAAACCTAAACTTCTGAGTGTCAAAATAGCTCATAGCTTGAACCCACGAAAATAGCTCATATAAATTGGTAGCCTACCAAAATTTATTCAGTAGTTGTTTTCATGCCAAACAAATTCAAATGAAGTCATTAGACTGTTTACAGACATGACATACAAAAATGTTTACTTAACTTTTTTCTGATAAATCAAGCCTAAAAATGTAACACCAATTTAACATTTTGTCTTGTTGCAAAATGCAAAACAGAAATGAGAAACCTAAACTTCTGAAAGTCAAAAATTGTCATATTAATCAATAGCTGACTATGTTTTAAACAAAAAGTTGTTGCCACACCAAACAATTTTAAAATGAGTCATTTGGCAGATAATTCAAAAGCATAACAGCTAAAATTGCAATGAATTGACAAATACATATCTAATATATTTGAGCAATGAAAACACATTAAATAACTGGCCTTGGGATCATAGTAAGCTTATCATACCTGGAAAATGTAATCCAAATGGATTAAAAATGCCACACACAGAAAAAAAAAAACTTTCCTGATGGGTTAAGTATCCCTTTTATAAAACTATACTGACCTGTAGGGGTAAAAGCACCAAAAATACACTAACTAAAAAGCAGGAATGCAAATGAATTAAGTGTCCCTGTTATGTAACTGTGCTGATCACTTATAGTGAGGGAACTCCAAGCTGAATGGTTAAATACATAAAACTGAAACTAAAGAAAAATATACTATAATATATAATATTATAAAATAATGAACCTCAACATATGCAAAACTAAAAGAAAAAACACAATGTTTTGCAGGTGGCAAGCCCCGCTGCACCTCTCTGCACCCTATACTAATTGTATATATACCAATTGCAAGATCACAAACCAGTGATGAAAGGGCATAATCCCATTACCTACTGCATAGCAATCCTGTAAAAGAAACTGGCAGTTTGACAAAACAACCCAGCTAACTAAACATTCAATACAAGGAACATATGACCAAATACACTGCACTCATATATAGACTCATTTAGTCAAGCAAGATTTGTGTTTGAGAAATTGGTTTAAAGTGCATTTTGTTGCATTAAGGGTGGGAGTACATGTGTGTGCACTAGTTTGCAGGTTAGGGTTAGACTAAGAGCAAGGTAAGGGGATAGATTTAATGTTTTGCATGTCCAGTGATGTATGTGGTGTGTATTTGAATGTTTTGTGTAGTGGCTGTATTACATAAACAGGTTTTCTAAGGTAATGTTTTGGGTTGGGATTAGAAGCAGTGACAGAGATACGGTTACCATGCATTTGTAAGACAGAACAGGGATACTTTTTTTAACCAATTGGAAAATTAAACTTTTGGTTTCATTTTTCAGTCATTTTTAATGTGTTTTTAGTAGGGTGTGTTTCAACCACTAACATTTGATTATTTTGTAATTAAACATTAATGCTTTTGAACTTTTAATATGTATTTATGCAAATAGATAGCTAGATTAGATGTACAGATAGACAGATAGATATAAGGATATAGATACATATGCATTTTATTATGCCAAAATGTTTCAGTGCCTTGACCCACTTCTCCTTAACTCTCTCACTCTCCCTTCATTTCTAAGTTCTTCTCTCTCCTTTGTGGCTGGATAGTTTTGCAGGCATAAATGCTGGCACGTAAGGAGGCTACATGATAATGTTCCTTTGTAAAAAAAATGTGTGTGTGTGTGTGTGTGTGTGTGTGTGTGTGTGTGTGTGTGTGTGTGTGTGTGTGTGTGTGTGTGTGTGTGTGTGTGTGTGTCTGTGTGAAATCAATGTCATTATGTATTGCATTTTGTTATGGTTTATGAAGGAGACAGCAGGAAAAATATTTTGTACTAGGGAAGCTTTGATAGCTCATAAGTCACTCCAATTTGTTTCTCCAAGATAGTCTCAAACAACATTAAAAAAACATTTAGTGGCTAAGCAAATACAAGGATATTAAAATTTGTCTTCAGTGATAATATTATAGATTATTTCTTGTCCCTCATAAATATGCATTTTCATTTTTCACAAAAGAAATAAACTTTTAACTGTTAATATTATTACCAGATCCAGAAAATACATGTGTAATTTTGGTAGCCTGGGTTTGCATAGAAATAAGATATAAATATCTAAAATTACATAATGTAGTCACTATTTCTATAAAACATTTTTTTTTAATTTTATGGCTATTACCAGACTCTGGAAATCAAAGCAAAACTGAAATTAATTTAATTCAGTTAATTTCTTACAATGTTTGTATAAACCAATGAAATATAGCAATTGTAACTTTATTTAAATGCATGCCTCTCAACTTTCAGAATTTCTCAGAATGTTCAGATTTTTTTCTCAAATTTTTGATCTGTTCCTCACAAAAATTTGTGTTATTCTGGCAAACCATTGAGGATCAAAGTCAATAAGTAATGGCAGACATTTGACTTTCAGATTTCATATCCTTAGGAAAATGCATGCTTACATAAATCCTGTTATTCTAACAATTTTCAAGTCTTATAAGAGCATTATTTAAAATCTGCCCCTGATTTGGGGATCCCCCCCCCCTTTATCGCTGGCTTTGTCCATTATTCTTGCTCTAAGAGGTTGAGATGTATGAACAGAAGTCTTGTGAACAATTTGTCATAGCCTTAACTTCTTCTGTGTTCCTGACTTTCATGTGACATAAGTCAAAGAAACAGTGTAAATACTCAAAATGGCAGAGAGCTCCTCAGGTTGGCAGCCCCCACAGTATGCTATAACCAAAGTAAAATATGTCTACTTCATGTTTATCATATCTGCAGGGAAAGTGTAAACAATAAAAAAGTATTCACATAAACCATACATCTGTAACACGTTATTGAACCCATGGTATAACTCTGTGAAAACAATAACATGAAGAATTCTTACTTCATTTACTCAGTTTTACAGATACTTGTGAACTCAGTTATAGGTGATAAAAGGCTTTTAACTAATTTTATTTTCCATCAGAATGAAAATAATGCCATAGATTGTGTCTTGGAAGCATAGTTATTTTGTTCAGATGAAGTATCAAAAGCATAACACTGAATTCTAAATGAAAATATGCCAGATCAGTTTAAAACTCATTTTAATAATGCTTGGATTTAAAATACTTACAAAATCATGTCACATGAAACTCTGGGTGACATTTTTTTTTCTGCAAGAGTGTAGGGCAGCTTTGTCAAAAGCCATGCTTCCTGTCCCCATTTTATGATTGTGCTTTTAGCTGTTATCAAGTTCCATGTAATTATTTTACCACAAGTTGCAGGATGATGCAAAGTTTAAACAATAAAATATAAGTAAAGAATATTAGTGCAAATTTTCAAGCTATGAAACAAAGCAGCAAATGCTATGATCACAAAGTTTACATGTAATGTATATAATGCCCTGACTGTGAAACACTACAGCATGCTTTCAGCCCCCTGGCTCCCACAGTCACATGTAAGCATTATAGTTATCATTTGTAATACTTTGTTACAAAATGGAGCTGAGGCATGAATACAATATTGAACATGGTTGTACCAAAACTTAGAGTGACTACACCTGAGACAACTTCCATTGGAAGAAACTGGGCACCAACGTAAGGAATAATATGAGCTTACTCGTTTACAGACACAATAAACTATAAAAAAACAAATAAAATAAAATAAATGACAAAGTAAAAATTAAAAAAAATAACAGCAAATAAATCTATGACAATTCAGCATTGTAAGTTTCCTTTACACTAAGAGTCAATATAATTTCACTTAAATGCTTAAACATATCATACATACAGGAAATAGTCTAACATTTATTGAAAATGTTTCTTCATTGCATATATATTTATATATATTATGTATTTAGTTTCACTGGGTCATCTCAGCAGAAAACAGTGAGATTCCAGTTCTCAGATAATTTCTGATTCCTATTGTTATACAGACAAATGCACATTTCTGAAATATGCTTCTAAAATCTGGTCTAGCTCACAACTGAAAACCAACAGTGTTCACCTCTGAATATCAATGATAAGAACTGAATTCCATTCATATCTAGGTGTTATTATTTATAAAGGTGCAAATTCAAGTAAATTCTTGGGTATGAAATAAATGACAGCCTATACATTTTATAATTAATTGTACTGACAAATATTGTTTATATATTTATTACCTTTATGGTTACTATATTAAATATAAATTCCACTAAATTTCATTTTTTTTCTTTGGCTCACAAATACACTAAAATACAATAAACATTTTTTTTCTGAACTTACTTCATTTATATATAAATAAAGATACATTACAAATGGAAGAAAATACTAGACACTTCTTCAACACTTGAAATTCCAGGTTATAAATAATTAAGTATTTAATATACTTCTAATCTGACAATTTTCATACCATAAAACTATTACATTTATTCCTTTTTCACAAAGATCTTAATATACACAATCTACACAAAATTGCTAAAAACACAGCAATATTATACTCTTACAATGACTGTGTTACTAATTTCCCTAATATCACATATAAAGACAAAGTTAATATGGAGGACTTGGGATTTCCTTATTGTGCTGACTGCAAGAACATCTACACTAATGCTGTTTAATACTGCACAAAAATGTACCTGGCCTCTACACTCTCTGAGCATTTCAGCTATGTTAAATAGTTTATAGTCAGTTATATAGTCTGATTGCTATGTCATAAAGGCATACTGTATAATCTGGAGTTGAGTTCTATGTGTTAGAATTATAGGGAAACAGCATTTCTTGTATAATAGTAATTTAGCACATTGTTACTAGTATTTAATTACTTGTTAATTATAAGGAACACTTAAAATAATGATTTACAGTACACTTTAAAATAATACAATATAGTCTTCATATTACTACAACTTGTAGGCAGATTACTGACAATTGACTAAAAGGCATCAGAAACATAAATAATACTGGTGTCTGCTGGTGATTTTTTATGTTACTATAGCACAAGCAATCACGTTTTCTAAAACAGTATTTATGGGTTAGGAAATACAACTGCAAATGCTTATTAGTGCCTTTGCCTAAATGTGTTTTGAGATACTGGCTGGAATAATATTTGCTAGCATGGAGTGTCTCCACTGTATAACCTATTTAAGTATGTATACTACAGCAATAACTTCATATATATATATATATATATATATATATATATATATATATATATATATTTGACAATTTGTTGGAGAGTTTAAACACTTAGATTCAGTATACTTTTATTTTCTAAATGTTTATCTAATTATAATTCTGAAATTTTAGAGATTGTTTAGAAGACTATGGGAAGTAAGCATTTCTAATAAGAAAGGTAGGTTATCCTGTTCTACAGGTCTTGTTAAATATTACCAGCATTGAAAAACATAACAACTAACACCTGCAATATAACAATAATAAATGTATTATAAGTCCTGTCCCAATCTCTCTATTTCTTCTATAAGGAAGTCAATGTCAGATTTTGTAGCAGCAGGATTTGAGATAACCATCCGGAAGAAGTTAACTTTTTCTCCCTGAGGTTGATATCCAACCATTGTAGTTCCAGACTCCATCATTTGTGCTTTAATTTTAGGAGCAACCTTTAGAAAAAAAAGTAATAATTTAGAAAACATGTTTATTTAACATCACAAACTGAATCAAAGTATATAATTGATCTGACAGAAAACAGGAATATATATATAAAGAGAGACAGATGGGTATGTTGAAGTGAAAAAATGTTTACTGTAAACTCTTTTTATCTAAGAATCAGATTATTAATACTGCTTAAACAATGCTACACAAACCTGTATTTCTTTCTGAAATATGTTTTTCCATAGGAAAATATTTTCTAATAACACACAACTCCTCTGTACATCTTTGCATTTTCATAGCTGCCCAATATGCCCTGAAACGTCTGCCATACTAGCAATTACATGGAAGCATTCACATTGTCATTTCTGAGGTAACTGTAAGGTTAGGCAGACAGAAAAAGATTATTTCAGCTCACAATTACCATGGAAAAGCCAATGCTAGTGTTTCTGAGACATACTGACCAAGTTCTCTTGTCAAAACATTTGGTGAAAGCCACAAAATAACAGGGGAATGAAAGCTCAAACATGGGACAATTTTTAAACATTACTCATTCATTTAAAATGTCAACAGAACAGGTTTTACATCAACATTATCAGAAGTATGAAACATTAATGTCTAGCATTAGTAACTGACTGTAATCGTCTACATACCTTTCAACTTTTGCTTAAGAATTCCAAAGCCAAAAATGATGGAGAGGAGGGATAGAGGGCCAAAATCATGGGAAGATTTTAAATATTGCTATGATAAACTTAGAAAGCTACTAGAATAACAGGTTTTGCATTAGCATGCATTTTTCCTGAAGAATGTCTCATTATTTAGTGGGCACTGACATCAATGGTTTGCCAGAAAAAAAAAAACACAAATTTTATGAAAACCCAGACCAAAAATATGAGGCAAAAATCTGGACATTCTGTGAAATTCTGGAGAGTTGAGAGTTGTGATCCTGACTGAGTGATTTACCAGAAAATCAAACATTTTACAAGGGACAGGTCAAAAATATGAGGCAAAATCAGGAATGTTCTTCAATATTCTGGACAGTTTATTTATTGATTGCTGTTTATTTACCAGGTAAGATGGCCCTTTTCAGCAACCATCCAAAATCAATAGCATAAAGATAATTTACACAACTACATTAAGGCATTAAATTCATGTATATTCCTAGTACACTTAAGAGACATGTTTAATTTCCATAAGGCCTGTGTGTTTATTGCCGTTCATCTACTGAGTACCAGGATAGGGTTTGGTTTTACTGTCTAATAGCCTGTTTTAGGAATAATTTGCCAAAGAGGTACATTTTACTGAAGCAAGCCTGACTTTTATTATTTATCATTTGTTAACCAGGAAAGTCTGACTTGGAACAAAGCCAATTTTCAGCGGAGGCCCTGGGAGAAATGCTCCAGATGCATGTCTTTGTAATGTGGGAGAAAAGCAGAGAACCTGGAGGATACACAAACACAGGGAGGACATGCAGATTCTGAACAGAAGGAGCCCCAGCTGAGAATTGAACTAGAGAAGTTGTTGTTGTGAGACAACAATGTTACCACTGCATCACTGCACCAACTATTTCCCTACACTAGTTATAATTTTGCTGTATTTAATTATTCATTTATTCTCTTACATCCACTTTATGCTATTCAGGATCACTATAGAAGTAGGCAAAGATTTCCTGACAAGTATGGGAGTAAGCCGTAAAAACAGTTTACAGTCATAAATTCATAGATATTCCAAGGCTAACAAATCTTAGATAAACTTACTAAGCTGGGCATAAATCCCTACGTCACTCCATGGGTTAACAACTGGCTTACTGACAGAACACAGACTGTAAAAGTAGCCGACTCCAAATCCAGCTCCAGACAAGTGACAAGTGGAGTACCTTAGGGTTCAGTCCTGGGACCACTCTTGTTTGGCATCTACTTCTCTGAAGTACAGGCCAACACTAAGAGACTCTGGCTAACAAAGTTCGCAGATGACTGCAAACTGTGAGCCATTATTGAATCCCCAAATGATGTGGATATTCTACAAAATGGCCTTACAAAAACAGATGCCTGGTGCCAGAGCCATGGGCTCAAGCTTAATGCCAAGAAATGTATAGTTATCCCCTTTGGAAAAAAACATGTACCCATGAATTACCACATAGGTGGCAGGACACTAAACATTGAAAGTGTGATGAGAGACTTAGGGACACAGGTGAACAGTGGTCTCACTTTCGATAACCACATTGCCACAACAGTCAGAAAATCCTTCTATGTGGCACACCTCATCACTAAGGGCTTTTCATCCAGAAAAAAGGAGGTCATTGTCCCACTGTACTCATCCCTCATTAGACCAGTTGTAGAGTATAATGCCCTGTTTGGTATGTACCTCACAAGACATCTGCAACAGTTGGAAAGACCACAGAAATACCTCACTAAAAGAATCACAGGCCTAAAGCAGATGCCATATGCTGACCGTCTAAAAAAACTCCAGCTATACTCTGTGGCATATCATCTACTCAGAGGCAATCTCTGCTTAACATACAAGGCCATGTCAAACCCTGAGCTGTTGGACCTGCTCCACTTAAAGAAATCCCAATCCCTCAGAGCCACATGCTCCAGGGATCTAAACCTTGTCATTACAATGAACAAAACATGCTGGAAGGATAGGTTCCTGACCCAGAGACTCCCCATATTCTGGAATAGACTGCCCATACATGTCAAGCAGAGCGCCTCAATGGCCCTCTTCAAAAGGAACCTTGATGATTGGATGGGAGATAGGAAATTCACCCTGGGGATCATGTCAGTCACCCTGCTAGATAGGGGACCAGAGAAGTAAATATTGTGGGAAGAAATATCCAGGGAATTGTTATGGCTACGCTTGCATAGGCCCTAGGACCGATAGCCTAGTACCAACCTATGAACCTATGAACCTATGATGATTCATGCTTTGCAAGTATCCTCCCTCAGGTAGTACCGCCTTTCTCCAAAAGGACCATACCAATAAAACCCAGAGTAGGTTTGTGGATGCCCATCCAGCCACTATTTTATGTTTAAAGTAAGATACTGAATCACACTGTTTAACTTGTATGGAAAGTTTATTCCAAAGGTTTGGGAAGTGCTGCCTTATAAGCATGTATCTCCACTGTGCAATATTTATCTCTTGGTGAATATTTAGGTCTCTGTTTTAGTATTGGTGGGGATATTGCACTTGTGGAGAAAAAGGGTAACTGGGTCTCTTAATGGTGCATCAATTAAGCAACACAGATCTCCCTTCAAAAGTCTTTAAGACACTGAATAAAGAAATAGGGCTTCCAGCATATCTTCATAGCTCAGAAATTTTAGACCTGTGATCTTTTTAATTAGGAACCATTAGCATTTTGATAATTGCTTGATATGATTAATGAGATACTCCCCAAAGGGGGGCATTATACTCAATAATTGTCCTGATCAATGCTGAATATAAGGGAGTGATTACATCTTTAGAACATGAGGATATTATTTTGGCAATTAGGTTGGCTAAATAAAAGGATTTCCTGACAACTGTTGTCACGTAATGGTTAAAAGAGACAGAGCTATCATCCCACATATCTAGGTCACCAACACATTTTTCATTTTGAAGTTGTGTGTTGTCTGTACAGCATGGTGGGGGAGGGGTTGTCTACCAAAAGTGATGCTACACTTTTTAGCATTTGGTTTGAGTTTATTTTTCGTACATCAAGGCTTTGCTGGTGAGGGTTCATTCAGAAGAGTTTGGGTATTAGAATGGGATGAAAGTGAATGAATAAATGGCCTCAGTCATATATTTCAAGTTGCTGGTGTCACACATCATACAGCTTGCCTATTCATCCCACTCCTAATTGACAGCTACAACCATCAGTGTATCCATCTGACTACCAGATTATAGTGATGTATTTTACTTGTCGATCACCAATGTATATTTACAACAGGCCTCCTTATCCTTGCCTCCCAAAGTTAGCCATCTGTATACATTTCTGACGTGATTGTCAGGAAAGAGAAGAAAAATGATCAATTATCACAGTTATGTATTCCATCCTGTTGCTCCTAGACAGTACATTGCCCCTACACAAGCTATAGTGATGTTGTGTGCATACCTGTGAGGTATGATTGTGTGAAAATTTAAGGAAATAATGATTACACTGTTACAGGCCCAAAAGAGGCACACTGACCATCTCTCCATAGTACCTCTGACATTTAATTGTGAGGGAAATTAGAAAAATAATGACCACACTTTCCCCAGTCCCAACATATTCTGTACACACCTCTGAGATTTGGGTGGAGAATTTAAGAAATAGTAATCTCACTGTTCCCAATCCAACATCTGCACACAAACACACGAGCTATAGGAACCTTCTGTGTTCACATCTGAGCAAAGGCCAGTTGTAGAACAAGTGGGACCAGGGCAGAAGCCCTAAATAAGCCTGTGTCAAATTCCATTTTTACAACTTGAGTTGTGGGTGCTGACAGGATCTAGATGTTCCGTGATGCATTTTATCTGTTATTTTTTAAAAATAATGACTTGTAGTGTATGGATCACTTTAACTATGCTCTGAATTTGAGGAAAAGTATGCTTGTTAACACCTTTCTGACATCAGAAAGGTGTTTTACAAGCTTTAATTAAGTACTTCTTACTACTGTTAAGCTCTAGTCCAACACTAGAGCATTAACAGCAATCAGAGGTCACCACAAAACAGCCATGGAAAGCTGTTTGATACTTAATTTGGACTTTTTTCTGGAGTCCAACTGAAGTGTTTAACACTATGAATTAATTATTTAACAGCTTCCTACCAGTATTCTGTGATGATTTCTCACTGTGTTGCTGGGGTAAGTGTGTTACAGCATTACTGCACTTTTCTCTCTAATGTTTGAATATATTGCTCCAGATTACATACCAGGCAGGTACAGCATTAACTTCATTTTTAAATGTCTATGAAATTTCTGTGCAGTAATTCAAATATGTATTATGCATCTTGTTTTTAAATTTGATGGCTTTTGAGCTACCTGCCCCTTCTGTAAATTTGACTTTGAAAATTCTTCCCAGGCTCATCTCATCTGCATATTCTACTGGACACTGAAAGTTCAAACTGGGAAGTCTTTCCCTTTAAACTCTTAAAGTTTGAGTTAATTGCTGTCTCATATCATCCCACACACTACTGCACACTACAATATTCAGAGTATTACTCTGAAAATGGGCTCCTGAGCCCAGTGGACCTCCCCGGTCATCAAACTGAAATAAATAAATAAATTAATTAATAAATATTAGTCTCTTTTTTTCCATTTTACTTTTAAAATTGGTAATAATCTGAAACAAAATGGCCTATCACTGGACAGCCTAGGAACTGATTCTCAGGAATCATCTTGGGATTAGTGCTTTTGTTTTGCATCAGTGAGACAAGGAGAAGGAGAGAAGGAGAACATTACTTTCTATATTCTTCTAGAGACTACCAGTCACTGGAAAGCCTGCAAAATTGCTTCTTGGAAGTCAGCTTGGGATTAATGCTACTGATTTTCTCCTGCTAAGAGAATGAACATAGTTGCATTGATTCCTGCTGGTTTCAGAATGGAGAGGGTGTATTTGACTTCACTGATTGGCCTGGTTGCAGTTTTGGTGAGACCCTCTTCAGGGTCTTTGTGCAGCTTGATTTTCTGTTGTGTCCAGGTGCTGTAGGTTCTATATAGTGAATCTACTAAGACAAGACTATAACAAGTGTATTAATGCCAGGAACATCTGAGTTAATACATCTCAGAGAGCAGCTTAGGTTAGTGATACTCTTGCTTTTGGTGAGAGAAGGAGCATAGGATCATTGGTTCCTATTACCAGACAGACAGTATGTCCAGTAATCAAATCCAAACCTCACAGGCACTAATCAACACCATACCTCAAAGGCACTATTCCCCCTTTAGTCTTCAATAGTAAGCACATGGAACCATGGATTTGCACTTTCTAGCCATCTCCTACCCTCATTCTGGTGAATGATCAGGTATTTAATTGTAATGAGCAATGTAGTAATTGTCTCATTTTTACTGACAAAACACCTACTACACAAACAAACTGACACAGTGTATGACAGATGCCATTATATAATGTTATTGGAGGTAAAGTTCTCACATGAAACTATGACAAATGATATGCAGGTTGTCAATACCATATAACACCACACTAAACCATTCATGCAGTTGAGACCAAACACATAGAAGGAACTACATATACTGAGACTCTTAAAAAGTAACCCATCTAAATCACAAACACCTGCTAAATGTAGCCCTAAGAAACAACCTCATAAACAGACAACACAGGCAAAACCCACCATGAAACATACATCTATCAGTCACACTGCTACAGTTCAAAAGCCTATGAGGCAAACCTCTACACAATCTAATATTCTAGTTATGGGTGACTCCATAGTGAGAAACATTGATATGCCACTCACTATTAGACAACATCAGATAAATTAAATTATTTACTGGTGAGAGGTGGAGTAAGACTTTCCTTTGAGTGGACTTGGCTCAGGTAGCTGTGAAGATCTGGACAATGGGCACAAGTTACAACTAGTTGGCTTTTTCTTTTTTTTTTCAGTTTTTACTTCCCAGGCACTCTGGTCACAAGACAAGTGTTACAGGAGTGCAGAGGTCAAGATGCTGATGCCCATAACTGATACAGAGGGGGATATATTTAATATTAAACAATCCCTGGAAACATTAACAGGGCTAATGAAGGAGACTGCAGCAGATGTAACTACCAGCAAAGCAGTGGTAGTTAAGCAAGATCGACACTTGGAACAATTGACTAATACAATGTCAGAGCAGCAGCTGGAGCTTATTTAACAGGGGAAAGACATTGTTGCCAATACCAAGGAGCACACACATGGCAGGTGGAAACAAACTGGATGATTTAGAGAATCTCTTAAAATGAAATAATCTATGGGTACTGGGGCTTCCAGAGAGGGCAGAAGGTATGGATCCAGTTACTTTTATCAGAAAAGAAATGTGTAAATTGCTTAATGTGGGTACTCCCATAATAGAGCAGTCTCACAGGATAGTGACTAGACAGATGAACAGTCAGCATCCTAGACATTTGATATTCCTATGTCTGGATTATAGTTTCAGGAAAGAATACTCAGAGCAGTGAGAACACAAGAGACTAATCTGTGTTTGGGAAACACCTGTTGAAAACTGTACCAGACTACAGCAGAGCCCTTTGTTTCTAAAAGGAAGGCCATGGCACCATTTCTGCAATGGGGCAGGGAGTTGGTGTTTGGCATATTGCTGAGATACCTGGCTTCCCTGCTGTTTGTTAAAGGAACCCAGAATTTCTCTTTTTAGTTTCCAGCTTTTTTGAGAGACAGAGAGGCAAATCATAAATCTTCTTACACTGATATGGCAAAAGGAAGTACTACAGAGAATAAAAACAGTGAGAGACAAATGTCTTTTGCCCCTCCAAGTCACCCCAAGGAAGGAAGGACAAATTGACTTTTTCCTACCTAATCAAACCTACCAATCAGGGGGTGGGGTAATTCAACAGAGGTTATTTGATTTAGACAAATCCTGATCCATAGTTGAGTCTGTCTCTAATTTTCAGGGACTGGGAAATTAACTTCCTGGAGGAGAAGGTTCCTTGCCTGAGATGATATTGATGGCTGAGGACATCTGACAGATAAAACATAGCTTGCTCCAAAAGGGGCAGAGTTAGGGAAGGACTAATGATAGGACACAAAACTGTGATTGTGTAATGCAACATTGGAGGGGCAGGGAGTTGTATAAACTGAATGTTGAACAATACATAATCTTTTTTTAAATTATTGTAACTAGGGACAGATGGTAATTTGTAAATTCTTATAACCTCAACACGGGGAGTTCGTATTACTGATAAGCTGTCACGTAAGTGAGATTGACCTCAACACGGGGAGTTTGTATTACTGATAAGCTGTCACGTAAGTGAGATTGACCTCAACACGGGGAGTTCGTATTACTGATAAGCTGTCACGTAAGTGAGATTGACCTCAACACGGGAGTTCAGATACTGATAAGCTGTCACGTAAGTGAGATTGACCTCAACACGGGGAGTTCGTATTACTGATAAGCTGTCACGTAAGTGAGATTGACCTCAACACGGGGAGTTCGTATTACTGATAAGCTGTCACGTAAGTGAGATTGACCTCAACATGGGGAGTTCGTATTACTGATAAGCTGTCATGTAAGTGAGATTGACCTCAACACGGGGAGTTTGTATTACTGATAAGCTGTCATGTAAGTGAGATTGACCTCAACAGGGGGAGTTGGTATTACTGATAAGCTGTCACGTAAGTGAGATTGACCTCAACACGGGGAGTTGGTATTACTGATAAGCTGTTACGTAAGTGAGATTGACCTCAACACGGGGAGTTGGTATTACTGATAAGCTGTCACGTAAGTGAGATTCACCTCAACACGGGGAGTTGGTATTACTGATAAGCTGTCACGTAAGTGAGATTCACCTCAACACGGGGAGTTGGTATTACTGATAAGCTGTCACGTAAGTGAGATTATGAATGAGTCAACGTTCATTTCTTCATCACATGCAGTGGAAAGCCATAGTCTTGCTCTTACTTTCACTCTGGTGAAGGATCAGGTGGGGAGTGGAGTCCTGAGGATTGTGTGTCAAGGTTCCAACGAGGACACAGGGAGGTGCCAAGTATGAATAGTTGTTGCTGGTTCACAGCTAGATATATACAGATAAATAATAGTGATTACTCTGTGTGATTTGGGCTGTCTGGTTTACCTAGTATGCATTTGGTAAAACTTTCATTTTTAAGAATTTGGATAAATAAGATGGTAACGGGGATGCAGGGCAGGTTAGCCCTTGTTTGGATAAGTACCCTCAATGTGAAAGGCATCAATGGCTTAGCCAAACTAAAGCAGTAGTTACACTGTTTTTTTTTCCAACAAACATCTTTATTAAATTTTCATACATGACATAGGCAATCTTACATTTATACAAATGAAAAACAAACATGACGCCACTTTAGTTGCAAACAGTATACATCACAGACACCAGTGAAACAACTGCAGTTGCAAAAATTATACAGCACTTATAATCTATGCAGTCATTGTCAGTTAAGCATTATATGGCCCATTCAAATCCTGCCTCTTAAACATCATTCCTGCTCTGCATATATTGTTCCCACAACTCCAATTTTTTCCTATGTAGTTTGCTCCCTCCCTTTTCTAAAGATCCCAGTTAGAGTTATCTCTGTTACTATATTCACTATTTCTAGTAAAGTTGGTCTAGACATTGATTTCCATTTTCTAGTAATTGTTTTTTGGCAGCCACCATAATTAGACACAGCAAGGCTTTACCAAGCAATTCCGATTCTATATCATAACTCAAAATCATCTCTCAAGTCAATCCAACCTGCTCACTCAGGATCTCTGACAGAGCTGTCTGCAGGGAATCCCTAAAGTCTGCCAGCTCATTACAGTCCCAAAAAATATGTTTCCAGCCTCTTTCTTGCCCATCACACCTCCAACACTTGCTATCCACCTGAGGAAAAAATCTTTGGAGTCTACTTAGGGTATAAAAATACCTATGCAAACACTTTCAGGCAAAGATCCTAAATCCTCTAGACTTTGTTGCATATCTGGGAGACATACATATATCTCCCATTGTCTCTTTGTGAATTAATTATCCAATCTCTCTTCCCAATCCTAAGCTCTTTTGATTGATTCTCATAATTATCATACAGTATTTTATATGCTTTACTAATTATTCCTTTTTAATGCTTTACTAATTATTCCTTTTTAATGGCAGCTTCTTTCTAGATTTCTATTCCAGCAGTAGTTACATTGTTGAATCAAAAAGTGATCAAAAGAGCCTGCTTACAGGAAACAGAGTTAAAAGATCATCTCCCTCAAATTAAAAAGTGGTGGAAGGGGACATGTTTTATAGCTACACTAGATCAGCTAAAAGGGGGTAGGTATCTTGATTCATTATTCCTGGGAGGGAAGGTAATCAAGTGCAAGGCAGATAGGGAAGGGAGATGGACATTGGTAGTGACACAACAGGATATTAGAAGTTAGTCTTAGGGAGTTACTATGGGCCAAATGAGGATTCTAAGGGTTCATGGAATTCTATAATAGCCTATCTTAGGGCATATGCTCAGCAGGAGTATTGTTTATGGATAGATGAAGATTTTAATGTCACAATGGACTCATGGTTGGACAGGATTCTCCAGGGTATAGAGAGATATCCACACAAAGCCAGTCCATTGAAACAGACCCTGGAAAAGCTGAATTTAATAGACTTGTTTCCTGACACACCAAAGTTTACATTTTATGGGACTGGAGAAGGGGAAGCTAGCAGACTAGACACAATTTTTGGCCACCAGAGTACTGGCATCAAATTTATTGGGGGCTGAAATCTCACCAGTACCACTTTTATATTATTCTCTAGTTACTAGTGATATGAGTTTGGAGGAGACTATTAGGCCAGTCATATCTTGGAAATGTGGCCCTGCCCTACAAAATCAGGAAAGGTCTTAAGATCCTCTGAGCTTGGGTGAATAACATCTGGAATGATTATTTGGATTGAAGGGGATATATAGAAAAATGGGTAGGATTTAAAAGTTCATTAATGCACTTCTGACAGATCCCTCAGAAAGCAAGGCAACAAATGGAAAGGATCCATCAGGAGGGGATGAAAGACTAGTTAAGGAGATTAGAAGTCTGTTATGTAGAGACTCTCACTATAGGGATCATTCAGTCAGAGCCCAGATAATAAATGGCTTTCATCATAGCAACCATTGTATGAAATGACACTTTCAGTATGTATCTGTCCAAACACATATCACAACTGGAACAACCACAACACTTGCTCACTAAAAGAATCAAGAGCCTAAATCATAAAAACTATGGAGACCATCTCAAAGCCTTGTACCTCCAGCTGGTATCATACAGGCTATTAAAAGGCATCTTCTGCCTCACTTACAGAGCCTCTACGGAACCCTTTCAGATCTACTACACACTTGCCAGTTGAGTGATAGCATGAACACCCACTCAAAGGATCTCAGTCTCTTTTGCAACATACCTAAATAGAACATGTTTGACAGATGCGTTTGTATCACAGAGAATACCTCTTCCATGGTACTGTCTGCTACTCCATATAAAGTGATGTATTTCTTTTACTCTATTCAAATGTAATTTTGGACAAATGGATAAGAAATTGCAAATTCACCCATAGTTCAGCAGCCATGTCCTTCATGGATAGGGCAACAAGTAAATGACCCAACAATTCCTTGTTCTCAACTTCTCTGGATTATTTGCACGCACAGTATAAGGTCTACAGACTACCATGGAATTGTAAGTGTAGCTTCTTAAGATCCTCACAGATCAATTGCCTAGTAAGTACCTATGGACCAATGAACTCATGATAAGTGACCATTATATTAAGATGCATCCATCTATTAGGAATATATTTTTAGTATCCAATCAGTGGTGGAATGGTTGTTAGCAATATTAAAGGGTTTATGTAAGTTCTAGATCAGAAATGCACTACCTTAATTGGGGCAAAATATCACAGTATATGTAGGTGAACAAAAGCAGAATATGAGTGCAGGGTTTTAGCTCAATGAGGAGTCAGGGAAAGTTGAAGAAGGAATGTAATGAGAAGAAATATACCGTTTAATAAGACCTCAAAAGAAAATGTAAGATGTCTCCTAGATTGTCTGTACTCATCGGTAGATAGATCCTTATCAATTACCAGAGCTTGCTAACATTATTTAATTAGGACTCATCTCTGACCTCCAACCTTAGTTTGTCATCTGACAATGTGAGTAAAGTGATGAGAAAAAGAAAAGTCTGACTTGAATCAGGGTTCTGAGATGGCCAATGTATTTTTATTTCACATTTGTTAAGTTCAACTGGGACTAGGCTGAAGACCTGGAAGCTGACTGGAATGAAAGCACACGAGTTCTACCACCTCAAGAGGAAGAGACAATAGGCAGAGTTGAAGAAGAATGGCACAGTCTCAAAACAGTGTATATAAGGACTACAGAATAGCTATGTATCTAACCAGAAATGGAAAAGGGAAGCTGGTGATCATAGGATCATAGTAAGTTACTACTAATGGCCCTATGGCCCTTACAAGCCTAGCCAAGTTCTCACCCTTATTTTCACTATCAGCACCTACTGCCCCTGTCCAAGTGGGACACAGGTGGAACCCTCGGGGTGAATTTACAGTCACCCATCCAATCATCCAGATTGCGTTTGAAGAGAGTCAATGAGGTGCTCTGTTTGCATGAAGAGGGAGTGTATTCCAAAGGTTTGGTAATATCTGGGAGACAAATCTGTCCTCCAGCAGGTTCTATTAATATCACATACCAGGTTAAGGTCATCAGAGCGAGTAACCTGTGTACCATTTGCCTTTTGGATATGAAGCATTTCCATAACGCAGTGTCAGTGATTGCCTTATATGCAGAGATCACCTCTGAGTAGTCTCTATGAAACAGAATAAAGTGACAGTGATGTCAGACAATCCTCACAGGACAGATGGTGAAGACCTTGAATTTTCCTTGTGAGGAACCTTTGTGGTTTCTCCAATTGCTGTAGATGCTTAGAAAGGTACATGCAAAAAGGGATGCTGTACTCAATTATTGGCCTGATGTGGGAAGAGTACAGGGAGGCAATGCCCTTACTTATGAGATGAGCAATATAGAACACCCTTCTTATGGATCTATATCACTTTAGCAAAAAACCTAATCCACGAGTAACTATTTATCAAACACTTACCGTCGACAACCCTATCCATCGAACATGCATTTAATTGAAACTTTTCCAAGGGAAAAAAAAAACAATTGGCCATCATCAGGAATTTTCCCATTTCCTCACTATAGTACAATCTCAGAATTGGTATATTTAGTTGGGGGGGGTAGAGCCCCCCCCCCACCTTTGTGGATTTTCAGTTTTGGGATTTTCGTGACAGTAAGTAGGTTGCCTAGGAGTTTTTTTTCCCCTTGAAAAATTTTAGATTACACGCACCTTCAATGGATGGAGTTTTCAACAGTAAGTGTTTGGCAAATACTTATTCACGGATTAGGTTTTTCACTAAAGTGATATAGACCCCTTCCTAGCACTGTGGAGACATAGTGGTCAAAGGTAAGGTTGCTGTCAACCTGTGTGTCCAGGCATCTCACCACTGAGTGCGTACTTAAGGTGTTGCTATTGATATTGTAGTTAGCAGGAACATCACTTTTACTGAAAGGAATGATAATCCATTTTTTGCACTGAGTTTAAGGCCATGATTTTTGGCACCAGTCATTTGTTTGTGTAAGAGCCTCTTATAGGATGTTGGATTTGGAGATTCTATGACTACTCCCAGTTTGCAGTCATCAGCAAACTCTGTCAGCCACAGACCTTTAGTTTTTGCTTGTACTTCGGAGAAATAGATTCCAAACAGTAGTGGTCCCAGGACTGATCCCTGTGGAACACCACTGGTTACAGGTCTGCTGTTGGAGGTGAATTCCCCTATTTTGACTATATGTCTTATATCAGTGTGCCAGTTAGCAACCCATCTAACAATATATGGGTTGATGCCTAGTTGTGTGAGTTTGTCAATGATGCCTGAGTGGGGGATAGTGTCACATGCCTTGGCTAAGTCCAGGTAGGCTGTATGCATAGATTTCATCTCATCTAGGTCCTTGGTGACTGTCTCAAAGAAGTCCACCCAGATTTAACAGGCATGATCTTCAGTTGACAAATCCAGACTGAGTAGGGTCAAGTGTTTGGAAATTACCTATATGTTTGTTGATAAGGTCCATGATGATTCACTCCATGGCCTCTCTGATAAGGCTAGTCAGGCTAATAGGTCTGCAGTTCCTGGGGTCAGTGGAAGCACCATCTTTGTGCAAGGGAATAACAGTGGCTGTTATCCATTCAGCTGGTATGAAGCTGGTGTTTAGATTATGATTGAAAAGAGTACCCAATGGTGTTGCTAATTCCCGTTCGAGTTCATGTAGGATGCAACCTGGTATGTTATCAGCTCCCATAGATGCTGTGTTTTTGGCCTTAGAGAGGGCATTTCCAATCAGAGATACAAGGTAGGGGACAGGTGGTAGGGATGTCAGCGGGCACGTATGGTGGGGACAGGGGAGCGAGGTTTTCACAGAACCTGTCAGCCAACAGGCTAGCTATGTTTACAAGCTTAGTATATAATTCTGTTACAAAATGCTGGAGTCTTTCTAGCTGGGAAAGCTGTTTACAGCTATAAATGTCAAATGGCATAGTGAATGAGAGTAAAGTGGCATGAGAAGTGACTGGGATCTGGATGAGAACCCACAACCACATAGCAGATAAAAGAGGTAGAAGGATTTTCTGCCTATATTGGAGATATGCTGATTTGGGTGGCCACGGTGGTGCAGCAGTTAGCATTGTTGCCTCACAGCAAGAGGCTCTCTGGTTCAATCCTCATCTGGAGTGCTTTCTGTGCGGTGTCTGCATGTCCTCCCTGTGGTCGCGTGGGTTTCCTCCGGGGTTTCCTCCAACATCCCAAAGACATGCTGTAGGTGGATTGGACACTCTAAATTGGCCCTAGGCATGAGTGTGTGCCTTCTGTGGAAGGTTGGGCACTGGGCTGGCAACTCGACACCTTAAAACTCCACTGTCAATCATGAGCGGACAGATGATACGCTGTGGCGACCCCTAACCAGGAAAAGCTGAAAGAAGAAGATTGGAGATATGCTGATTTAAGAACACCTTATTGTCTCTTTAAATTCAGATATCCCAGATCATGGTTTTATTCCTAAGATGTTTGTTTTATGTGATACTTTGCAGAAGCACTAGTTTTACCATAGACAAATATCATACATTGTTTTGTGTTGAAGTTGAGACCATGATTAGAGCTCCAGTTATTGGTGTAATCAAAGAGAATCTGAGACGAAAGTTATGGTGATTCTTTGCTTACCATCATCTGCAGATGTAGTTAACCAAATGTTTTTATTATTTGCCTGCACTTTAGAGGAGCAAATTCCAAAGAGGGGAAATCCTAGGGCAGGGCAGAGCCTTCAGGGAAGCCACTAGTTACATGTTGCTTTTTTAAAAGGATATAATTTATTTTATCAAGTGAGTTTTCTCTGATTCTCATTTAGTAATCTAGTGAACTACAAAAGGGCTGAGGTTTAGTCAAGTTAGCTTATTTATGATGCCAGAGCACAGAATGGTATCAAATGATTCAGATAAGTCCAGATAAGCACTGTGGAGTACAAGTCCTTTATCCAGCGTTATGATGACTTTTTTTTTTTTTTTGAGAAGGCACAATCTACCTTTGACAAAGACAAATGAAAAGGGTTTAGTCTCTGTAGATCTTGTATGTCCTTACTGATTATTTGTAAAAAAAAATTTACAGATAAACCAAGTAAGAGTGATGAGCCAATAGTTACCAGGGTCATTGAGGGACTATCCTTATGGAAGGGGTAAACTATTGCATTTCTCCATTCTGCAAGTATATATATCCACTGGAGAGACTTTTATTGAAGACATTTAGAAGGGAGTTGGCTATCATTAAGCAGATGGGTTTGTTGTCTTGATCCACAAAAGTATTACTTGTTTTGTCTGGAGAAGGCACCTGAGACTTCCTCTATATTGGCATTGGGTAGTTTAGCCTGAGCTGTATGGAGGGAACCAAAGGTATAGCAGGTAGCATGAAATTAGAGCTGAAATTATTAGCCTAGCCCTTAGGGGTAGATTCTGGGTCACTCTGGTAGTACCATTTGCAGTAAGTTCACAGCACATTAGGGTATTGGTGTGGAGTCTATGTACATAGCTAAAAAAGCCTTATAGTTGTCTTAAGGGATGGTGGTTATCTTGTGCTCAAATACAGCCTTGGTTCATCTCATAGTATTCTTGAGTTCCTTCCTAATTTAGATTAGCTTTATTTTTATGAGCTGGAAGGGGACAATATGTATATTAGGCTAGAAGCTTTTGCTTCTTTTAACAAATTTTATTGATTCAATTATCCCTCCAGATAGGACATTTGATGGATTCATTGTTTGCTTCTGAGAATAGGGGACATTGTCTCTATATAGTGATTACATTGTTCATAAAATTCATTGGTTAGGGCTGTGGTGTTAATATTCAAGGATTTGGGATTATTAGACCAAATATGTTTTTGAAAAGATTAATAAAATCTAATACAGTGTATGCTCATAGGTTTATTTATTTATTTTATTTATTATTGACATTTGTTTAACGGGAAAGTCCACTGGGCCACAGAGACCCCATTTTCAGTGGAGTCCCAGGGAGAAAATCTCCAAAAAACTTAAACAAACAAAATACAGTACTGAAATACAATAATTGTATTAAGGCAATACAAAAGAACAATGAGCTTCAAGACAGGAGATTAAAATACAGTATTAAAAGTACAATAGATGCAATGAGACAATACAAAAACAGATAATGAATACAGTGATTGTAATGAAGTACATCATAATAGGTAAAATGCAACAAAAGTAATGGAAAACAATTTGAAAGAGCAGGTTGTGAAATTACAGCTTCTAAGACACAAATGATTTAACTGAGAAGGCTCAAAGGCACTTACTAAAATACTAATCTGTGAAGATCTTAAGAAACCTACCCTTACATTCCCATGGTAGTTATAATTCCTTATACTTTGTGTACGAATAAATCAGAGGCAAGCAGGACCAGGATATGTTGGGGCATTTACTTGTCGACTCTGTAAGGAACATTGGTGCTAAACTGGGGATGAATTTGCTGTTTCCCATCCATTTGTCCATATTACATTCAAATACTTAAGAGAAATACTTCACTTTATGCAGAATATAAGGTTTCATAGAAATTATATTCTCTATGATATATACTTATATCTCCAACATGTTCAATTTGTGTTGCAAAAGATATTGAGATCTCTTCTGCTTAAGCCTCTGAATGCAGATGGAGTGTGACTAGGAAGGCAGGTCTTAAGGCAGAAGGTGGAAGCTAAATGGACTATGCTACTAGTAGTCCTGAATGAGTGGTAGATGGTGAACCACAAAGTAAAAGGAGTGTCTCCCATCAGAAGTATAGCTGACTCAACTAGCACCATGTGCTAGTACCATGAACAAGTGGGCTACCTCCTCAGCTCTTTAAGTGAAGTGCAAAAGAAAAAAATGGCCAGTTGTAAAAAAAAAAATGCAGATAAGTCCAGTAAGAGTGATGAGCCAATAGTTACCAGGGTCAGTGAGGGACTACCTATATGGAAGGGGAAAACTATGGCATTTCTCCATTCTTGAAGTACATATCCACTGGAGAGACTTTTATTGAAGATGTTTAGAAGAGGTTTGGCTAGGAAGAGCTTTAAGCTAGCTCAACAAATTCATAGTCTATGGAAAAGTTACAGGTCAAGCAATGTACTACTTTGACTGCTTTTAATGCTAAACTTGACAACTCGTTGGGTAGACATAATTTTATCCAGGGTTATCATAAACAGCCCTGCTTATTTGGGAGGTGAGCATTATTAAGTGCTTATAAAGGGTGACAAGAATTTTTAAGTGTGCCTGCTCAAAGGTATATATGGCTAGACATATCATGGTTCCTGTAATAACTTATCTAGTATTGTTCCTAATTTCCTATGTATATGCAATGCTGTTTATCTGCAGCAAGGCTAGCCACCTGGTGGTGTAAACCTTGGCTCGAGATGATTGTCACTGTTGAAGAGACACCCTGAACTTATGTGCAAAAATGGGAGAAAGGGGTCGAGGAGGGATGGATGCAATGTTGTTTACATGAATTCATATATTGTTTACTATCCTGACATTAGCCTGGATTTTTGCTCACCAGAAATATGATTGAAGGAATAAGGGGGAAAAACTGCCAAATAAATAAGTAAACAAATAAAAATAGCAGTGTTAGAGGCATTATATCAATTAAGGTGATCTTTGTGGGAGGCAGCCTTAAGGATCTGTGGTCTAAGTTATTTATTTTTATACAAATAATAGGGATGCATGCATTACTTAGATATTTTGTTATCCACTTCAAAGATTTCATACAACTTTTTATACACAGTATGTATGTGAATATGTTCAAACAGAGCAATGTAGGCTATAGCACTTCCACAGAAAAGAAACATAACAGTACTTATCTAAAACCCAAAAAAGAAAGAAACAAACAGACAATATATAGCAGTAAATGCCTTGTCCACTATACCTTGTGCAATTTTTCTCTCCGTTCATCACAGTCAGGCATACCTCTGAGACTTGGCGGAATGTACCAGAAACAAACATTTGTGTGCTGAGGCTGCAAAGATATCAAACACAGAAAGGAATATAGACATACATTTTATTTATTGAATATTTGCATTAAAAATGCATACATTTAAGCATTTTCAAAAATACATATTTCTAACTGTATGGACATTTTTTAACAATTAAAAATAAAATAAACTCTTTTTCTTTAAGGATGTTTTATAGGATCATAGGTAACTACTAGCCAAGCCTAGCTGCCTTTGTGGGCTATTTTAAGCCTAGCCAATGTCCCTTTTTGTGCTCAAAATAACCTGTTCCATTTGGTTATATATTGGCCTTAGCCATCCCATGATTGATAATTATATATTACATCGAATGAGAATAACTGGTATTATAATTATATATTACCTCTAATGAGAATAACTGGGATCATACCATAGATAATTTGTAAGGACCTATGCATGGGATAAAGCACTCAGGAGCTGTCTATCAGTAGTACAGTGGGCAGCCCTGGGATAAATTTTCTGATCAACATCCATATATCTAAGTTGCACTTGGATATGGATGGGGATGACCTTTGATTTAGGTAGATGGAGAGCCTGTTCCACAGCAGAGATATCCTCTGTGAAATATTCCTGTCCCTCAAAACCATTCTATTGATGTTTCAAAAGAGGTTTAGATCCATAGACAGAGTATTTCTGATGACATTTGATTTGCTGGTTTGCAGTAAATCCATCAGTAATGGGTCAGAGGATACTGTGTATGCCAGGCACAGGTCAACTCTTAGCAGTCTGTAGGACACTGAGTATAATGACAGGGTTTACATCTTTGCTTATATCACTCCATCTCCTCCATTTCCTAAATAATACAGTGCTTGCCACACATTCTGTACCTAATTTATATTTCCCAGTTCTTCTGCAGGCTCATGTAAGGGCAGCCCATCTGACCTCTTGAAGAGTGTCACTGAGCTGCACCACAGATGCACTGCACTCTCATCTGGCAGAACTCAACTTTAGCTACAAACTCCAATCAAAAGTCATAATTCAATAAAGGTGTTTAAAAAATAATTTATATGAAGGCAACTCAGCCAACCCTGCACCTTTGGCACCCATCTTTGTCCAGCTAGCTGATATACAGCAACTTCATAGGGTATGAGGCTATCTCAGGCTACCTGCCCGCAGTATTGGCTTTTGCCACCCCTTTTTCATTTTGTCACTCTGTTTCATTAACTCTCCTACGCCTCAGTTTCCACACTATCATTTTTTGAAAAATCACTGATTCTTCTTTTCCACTATCTTTCACAGATTTCAGTGATTCCTGTTGGGAGCCAATTTATGCATATCCACTCATCTTTCCACCTCCCTCATGACTATGCTCTTTATTAGCAGGTATCCCCAAAACTTGTTTGTCTAAATATTTGCTTAATCCCTTGGAATATATTGAGTATCTGCCCATATGCCATAAGTATGTTCCCAACCTTATCGATTCCTTTTTGTTTCGGTCTGTATGGGTGTATGCTCAAGTGTGTGTGTGTGTGTGTGTGTGTGTGTATGTGTGTGTGTGTGTGTGTGTGTGTGTGTGTGTGTGTGTGTGTGTGTGTGTGTGTGTGTGTGTGTGTGTGTGTGTGTGTGTGTGTGTGTGTGTAGATATTAGATGTTCACAGACAACCAATTAATCTTTAAAAAAAACAAGCACGGTATGTGAGAGATGTATATACACAGTTTCACTGGTGGCAAAAATATTGCATGCAAACACGGTTGTGAAAAACACACACACTATATCCACCACACATAATGTCCTCCACAAACATAGACCAACCTATTCTGAGGCACTAAAAAGCAATGTTCCCAAACCTGAAAGACCTCCTGAGCCTATAAACAGAAATGCCTATCCTCAGCAATCTTTAAACTATTCACCAAAAGCAACCCCAAACACCACACATACTGTTGCACCCAGTGGACCCCCAAGAGTAAAACACATAAGGCAAGCCAACGCATTACCCAGGACTCTTGTCATAGGGGACTTCATTGTATGACACACAGATGCCCTACTCACTAGACTGAAAAGGATAAGATAACTGTTTGTTGCTTGTCTGGAGTCAGGATCCACCAAGGTATGCACTCAACCAAGTCATTATACCACAGGAACTAGTATAATTATATTACAGTCCATGTGGGTGTTAACAATCTGAGACATACTTCCCTGGGCTATATGAAGACAGACATTGTTGATCTCTCTGAATATGTGTCTCAAGCAAGTATGTGCCGTACACTGAACAGCATTAAGATGACTGAATTCAATAATTGGCTTAGCTTCTAGAGTATTGCCAGGGAGATTCAGCATTTGTCAGCATGAGAGGACATGGTTAACAGACCATGTTGCTTTGCAAAGGACGGCTTGTACCTGTCTCCTCTAGGCTTCTGAGTATTTGCTAAGACTTTGTCAACCCCCTTAGATCCTTTTTTGGCAATGTCAAATTGACAAACCTACCAATATTGCAAATAAAGCCCAAAGAAAGCTAAACGTGTTATTGCTCAGCACTAGGAGCCTAAAAAGGAAACTGCACTTCTACAAGCTCTTGTCACTCTGGTGAATATAGACATCTGTGCTGTTACTGAGACGTGGTTTAAATTCACAGAAAGTACTCCAGGAGTGCAAGGCTTCAGCACCTTCTGGACATTTAAACCATCACTTGCACAGACAGGGACAAAAGGTGGAGGAGTGTCAGTCTATATTAGCAACAAGCAAAACACTACATTGGTTAAACAGGACAAGGCCCTGGAATTTACCCATGTGAAAATCCCCATAGGCAAAGTGCCATACCATATGCTAGCAAGCTATATGCCACCCTTTATGTCCCTAGAATCCCATAGCTCATACCTAGACCTACTGAAGACCCTTGCCATTAAACCAAATACCATTTCATGGGAGAATTTAACTACATTCTATGTACTGGGAAACATACACTGCCTCATACTCACAGGCACAACAATTTCTGGACTTTATTAACACAAATACTCTTGACTAGATAGTGTGCACACCCACCAGAGTTTCAAACATACTTGAACTAGTACTCACCAATATGTGAGAGCACTGACCTCACCCCCATGTCACATCCTCACTGGTGAGGTCGGCCCACAAAGCTGTCTCGTTCAAAATAAAAATCAGTTCAGCAACCCCAGCAAACCCTGCAACAGTTAGGAACTATTCCAAAGCAAGCTGCATCCTATTAATCAATTGGTAATCAAAATTCAATGCCCCTCCCAACCCCAATTTCACACCAATCTATGCAGAACTGATCACAGAGCCCAAGTACAACCATGTAAATGGCTGTATAGAGGCTGCTGTACCTAGCAGAAGTAAGCCCAAAACCAACTCTAAAAACAAACCATACTCGTGGAATCCTAACCTTAGTAGGGTATATAACAAAAGGATAAAAGTTATGGCTAACATCAGGAACAGCAACTCACATAATGATAGCAGCTCTCTAATTAAACTAAATAGGAAACTAATTAAGTCCAACAAGGCCAGTTATGAGGTCAAAATAGCCACACAGGCTAAAGACAACCATAATCCCTTCTACAGCTATGTCTGAAATCTCAAAGACAGCACTACTGAACTGGGGGAGGGTGTCAGTGATGTTACCCTCACTAAACACAGTTATATAGAGAATTTACTGGCTGACAAATTCGGCACAAACTTCACCCCCATCTCCCGTGCCTCCCACTATGAAACATCTACTAGCATATCCCCCCAACTTTTAACAGAGAGCAGGTCCTGGCAGTGATCGCTAAGGCATAAACACAGACACAGTGGGCCCTGACAATATCCCAGGGTGCCTCCTAAATAGGTGGAAACATGACCTATCGCACCACTTGAATCACTTTTCAAATATAGCCTCAAAACAGGCTTTGTACCCTCGAATGGAGGATTACAACAGTTATCCCACTTCACATGGGTGGACCATCAACTCACCCCAGAAGCTACAGTCCTATTTGTCTGACAATTGTAATATGCAAAGCCATGGAATAAATTATCATGGAAATGATCAACAAAGACATGGGCAACCTTCAAACACTGGACCCAACCCAGTTTGGTTTTGTCAAGGGGAGATCCTTTATACTAAACCTGGTGGACTTCTTTGAGAAGGTCACCAAGGCAATGAATCAGGAGAAAATGGTATATACCAGGTATAGCAAAAAAACTCAGCAAACTGGGCATAAACCCCTTCACAACTCACTGGATTGCCAGCTGGCTCACAGACATGACCCAGGAAGTCAGGATGGGTGATACCACCTCCACTAAGAGACCGGGCACCAATGGGGTACCTCAGGGTTCCATGCTGGAACCGTTCCTATTTGGCATCTACTTCTCAGAGGTAGAGGCTAATGTCAAGGGCCTTTCTCTGACCAAGTTCACAGATAACTGCAAATTAGGAGCTATCATAGATTCCCTCCATAACACAAACATCTAACACAGACAAATGACTGGTGTCAAACACACGAACTAAAACTCAATGTCAAGAAATTCATTATAGTGTATTTTGGGAAAATTGCCACCCAGGCTAATTACTATATTAATAAGGCACTCCTAAGAGTTGACTCAGTAGTCAAGGATCTGGGGTTGGGAGGGTGACTTAATGGTTAAGATGTTTGCCTTACAAACACAAGGTGCAGGGTTTGAGTCTCACAAGGGATAATTGGCTAGGCTTACAATGGCTTGCAAGGGCAGTTAGCCTAGTACTAACCTATGATCTGGGAATGTATGTAGATGGTAAGCTAGCCTTTGACCAACATATCGCAAAAGTAGTAAGAAAACCATTCTATGTCGCCCATCTTATAAGTAAGAGTATAGCATCCTAGTCCAAGGATGTCATAGCACCACTTTATTCAGTGCTTATCAGACCCATCATTGAGTATAATGCCCCCTTTGGATGTACCTGACCAGACATATGCAACAACTGAAATGCTCACAAAGGTTCCTTACCAGAAGAATCCAGAGTATAAACGGATTCACTAGATAATCTCGAAATACTGAAATGTCGAATTTCAGTACGTCGAGACTGAATAGTGGAAAGTGCAGTTATGTGAAACTGCACTATGCGGAAATGTTGAATCCGCTATTTTCATGTTGCGTTCGTGATATGTGGTGCGGTTTGTGGATTTATCTGGGGTTTCAGGTAAGTGGTGTGTGTGTGTGAGGGTATTGGGTAGGGATTTCAGTGTGTGTGTGTGTGTGTGTGTGTGTGTGTGTGTGTGTGCGGTGGTGTTGTTTGTGTGTTTAGTGGGACCTCGGAGTTAGAATATATAAGTAGGAGGGGTGTGCAGGGGGGCTTGATCCCCTGCTTATAGATAGGTTAGGTGAGTTTGTGTGTGTGTTGTTATTTTTTTTTTAGTGTAGCTAGATAGGTGTATGTGTGTGTGTTTATGTGCTAGTTGTGTCTGTGTGTGTGAATGGTCACGATTGTGCTGTTCGTGATTTTGGGTTTTCGGGTATGTGGGTTTTCTGCTATTCAGTCTCGAAATACTGAAATTTGACATTTCAGTATTTCAGGATTGTATAGTGAATCCGTATAAACACATTCTCCTATATGGATTGCCTTAAAGCTCCCCCGTCTTTATACTCTGTCTCTTACAGGTTACTGAGAGGCCATCTACGCCTGGCATACAAGGCATCCTCAGATCCAGCTCTGATGGACCTTTTGCACATCTTCAAAATGAATAACATCAGAACCACTAGATCTAAGGATTTAAATTTTGATTGTGACATAAATAAGACATTTTAGAGAGACAGATACATGTGTCAGAGAATCCACATGCTCTGAAACAGGCTTACCATTCATGAGAAACAGAGTCCATCCCTAACCATAATTATACGTAAACTTAACCAATGGATGGGAAATCAGAAATTCACTTCAGACCTGGCCTTGTGTCTCAAATGGATAGAGGCAGACAATAATCCCCAAATTAACATACCCCCCCAACCCCACATAAAGTACAGTTGTGTACACTTACCATAAATGTAGATGTTCAAGTTTATTCACTGTTGCAGTCATCACATTCGGGTTATCTGCTTGCAGGTAGCCCTCAGTCAGCCTGATTATCAAAGTCTTGGGTCCTGTGTCGGTTGCTGTCTCATCTTCCATGACGTCAGGTAGTCAGGGATATAAAGCATGCAGCTGATGCCATTACATTAGTTTTTCTTGCCCCAGATGTCAGGGGCCCCATAATGGGAAGCAATTATATACAAGGTTACACCTCCAACAAAAAAGCAAATACACAAAAAATCTTTAAGCATAGTAAACAAGAATAGAAGTATAGTCAATAGAAGTCAGGGGGCTGGAGGGAGGGTAGCCAGGACTGCAACAGTGAATACACTCGAACATCTACATTTATAGTAAGTGTACACAACTGTACTATGTTCTTTGTGTTTCACTGTTGCAGTCATCACATTTGGGTAGATTCCCAAAGCTAAGGATGGGAGGAGGCAATTAGATAGCATTTGGACCAGCTAAAAGGCCCTGCAAGACTGCAGTGGCAAAGCCAGCTCTGGATTTAGAAAAAAATTGGCAAGTGGTAATGCTTGGTGAAGGTATATACAGAACTCCAGGTAGCAGCTTCTAGGATGTCCCTGGTAGGGACACCTCTGAGAAAGGCTGTAGAGGTAGATGCAGCCTTGGTTGAATGTAGTCTTATCCCCTGTGGGGTAAGTTTCCATGGTGCTTATAGCAGAAATGAATGCAATGGCCTATCCACTTAGAAATGGTTTGCTTTGAAATGGCCTTCTCCTCTGCCCCTGCAGCAAATGCCACCAGCAGCTGTTCAAATTTCCTGAGAGGCTTAGTCCTGTCCAAGTAAAATCTAAGTTGCCTGTACACGTCCAAGGAGTGCAGTATTCGTTCCCCTTTATTCTGTGGATTAGAAAAGAAGGTTGGCAGATGAATGGACTGATTAAGGGTCACACTGGATACCACCTTGGGCATAAATGAGGGATTGGTCTTGAGGGACACCATGTCCGCATGAAAGATGATGAAAGGCTCCACTGCCATGACGGCCTGTAATTCAGACAACCTTCTTGCTGAAGTGATGGCTAGAAGGAAGGATCTTTTCCAAGAAAGGAATTTCAACTCTGCATTTGCAGCTGGCTCAAAGGGAAGTGTGAGCTTTTCCAATACAAAGTTAAGGCCCCAAGCTGGAGTAGGAGCTCTTCTGGGTGGTCTTAAGTTTTTGGCCCCTTTGAGGAATTGCTTCAGCAGTGGATGAGATAAGAGGGGTGGTTCTGTGTTGTAATGTGCTGAAATGGCTGAGGCATGAATTCTGATGGAAGAAAAGGAAAGGCCCTTGTGAAGCATCTCTGTTAAGTACTGAAGAATATGGGGTACATTGGGTACTGCTGTGCCCATCCCCTGAGTTTGGCTCCAGGAACAGAATCTTTTCCATTTTTCAGCATAGGATTTTCTAGTAGTAGGTCTCCTTGCTTCCAGAATGACATCCATTATTTGCTTACTGAGGGATGGTAATGGAGAGATCAGGTAATTAGCTAGGCTGCAAGGTTCAGGGTCTGAAGCTGAGGGTGCAGAATCTGGCCCTCCTGCTGGGACAGCAGGGCAGGAGTCTGAGGCAGGTGCCATGGTGCCAGCAGTGATGCACTGCACAAGAGGGGGTACCAGTGTTGGCATGGCCAGTCCGGTGCAATCAGTACTGTCCTTGGTTTTGTCCTGTTTGATCTTTAGATAGCACTTTGGAGAGGAGAGGCAGAGGGGGAAAGGTATAAACTGATAGGTTATTCCAGGTGACA
This sequence comes from Protopterus annectens, assembly GCF_019279795.1. Lineage (NCBI taxonomy): Eukaryota > Metazoa > Chordata > Ceratodontiformes > Protopteridae > Protopterus > Protopterus annectens. The sequence continues at coordinate 82,083,699 of NC_056738.1, read as the reverse complement.
GACAGGGCATCCACTTTCCAAGCCTGTTTGTGGAGAGTCCTTGTGCAGAATTTGTCCAATTGGTAGTTCTGAGGGGAGGCAAACAGGTCTATCTCTGGGCTCCCCCATTTGTTTCTCAACATGTTGAATATCTTTGGTTCTAGTTTCCACTTGTGTGGGTCCATGAGATTTCTGCTTAGGTCATCTGCCAGTGTATTTAGCTTTCCTGGCAGGAATTGAGTCTGTAGGTGCACTTGGTAGCTCAAGGCTGTGTTCCACAGAGCCATGGCTAGTCTGCAGAAAGGGTATGAGTGGGTTCCCCCCTGCTTGTTTATGTACCACATAACAGTGGTGTTGTCCGTCTTTACCAATAATTGTCCTGGAAGAATAAGGTCCTTGAAGGCTGTCAGAGCATTCTGTACAGCTAACATTTCTTTTTGATTGATATGCAGGTGCATTTGACTTGGGTTCCATTTGCCCTGAATGCACTGCCCTGCCAAGTGAGCCCCCCATGCATAGTCTGATTTGTCTGTTGTTAGGGTTTGGGCAGCAGGGGGTAGAGTGAATGGCAGTCCCTTGTTTTAGTGGCAGGCCTCTGCCCACCAAAGGAACTCTATCTTTAGACAAGGTATGATAGGAATTATTGATTCTAGATCCTGAGAATGTTGACACCATATGCTTTTTAGATACCATTGTAGTTTCCTCATATGCAGTCTTGCATATGGAATTAGTAGAATGCAAGAGGCCATGAACCCCAGTGCTTGCAGTATTTTCCTTGCAGATAGCTGGATCTTTGTGGCCAGTAGACTGACGTAGGCTGTCAAATGAGCTTGTTTCTCTGGCATGAGGTAGGCCATCTGGGAAGTTGTATTCAAGCTTGCTCCGGGGAATAGAATTTGTTGGCAGAGTACACAATTTGATTTCTTTTTGTTTATGGTGTACCCCAGAGAAGGTAGCAATTTCTTTACAAATGTCAGATGATTTAATAATATGTCCATGCTTTCTGCCTGAATTAGACAATAGTCCAGGTATGGGTATATTTGAATATTTCTTTGCCTGCAAAATGCGATGACTGAAGCCAGGCACTTGGTGAATACCCTGGGTGCAGTAGATAAGCCAAAGAGTAGTGCAAAGAACTGATAGTGCATGTAGCCTGCTCTGAAGTGTAGGTATCTTCTGCAAGATTCCCTTATTGGGATGTGCAGGTAGGCTTCTTTTAAATAGAGTGTTGCCAACCAGGCATTTTTGCCTAGCATGGGAAGCAGCTGATGAAGAGTTAGCATCTTGAATTTTGGGATCACCAAAAATGTGTTTAGGATAGACAGGTCCAGGATAGGATGCCAGGAATTGTCTTTCCTGGGTACCAGGAAAAGTCTTGAGTAAAAACCTTGCCCCCTTTCTTCTTCTGGGACAGGTTGAATAGCCTTGATGCTTAAAAGAGAGAGAACCTGCTTTTGAGCCTCTGCCCACTGATTTGGGGGTAGGTCTGGCCAAACGTTTGGGGTTGGTAAGGAGTGGAAGTGGAATCTGTATCCTTGGGAAACTATATTTAAAACCCATTTGTCCTGGGTAATGAGTTCCCAATTTTTTGCATGCAGGGTGATCTTTCCCCCTAAAGGAACAGTCAGTTGAGCAGGGCTTGGAATGTTTAAGGTTAAGTCATTGAGACAGTTTACCATAGGGGGGAGTCTTACTACTCCTTGCTTTGGAAGTGGGAGCCCCCCACTGCTTAGTCCTGTGAGCACCCTGGGACTGAAGCCTGGGTGTTCTGCTGGTTCTGAGTTTGGACTGAGAAGGCCTGGAAGAGGCCAATGCCTCCTAAATCTGGGGGGCTGTACTTGCAGGAAATCTTTAACGGTTTGCATAGATTTATCTTTTTCCTCCATCTTTTTAAGTACTTCTTCTGCTTTGTTGCCAAATAGGTGGTCTTGGTTTAAGGGAGCATCCAGTAATTTAGCTTTAACATGATCTGGCAAAGATTGCTCCTTAAACAGACTTGGAATACTGAAACAGATAACTGCAAAAACAGGAATGCAGGCAAGAGGGCTTGAGGCATGCACACAGTAGTAGTTTCCAAAGTTTATTCTTCAGACTTTGCTTCAAACAAACGATAAAAACAATAAAAAACAGTAACCATAAAGTGCTTTTCATCTCATCCCTTAGTGAGACTTCATCAGACAATTGCAACAAGAATGTTTCAAACAGTATATACAAGTTCAAACCACATCAACTTCCTCCAAGCAAAAGGCAAACCCGCCCCAAGGTAAGCAGGAAAGAACAATTAACCCATTGTATGCTTCTTTAAAAATCCAGCTTCTTGTAAAACAAGTATGTATGCAGTAAATATATTTGTATATGTGTAAATATAAACATAGCTCATCAGTTCGAAAACGCTCTTAAAAGACATTTTAAAAGTATATTCAGAAAAATTTAAAAACCATGCTAACATTAAAACCAATAGTTAAGGTAACAGTAAAAAGTGAGAAATCAAGAATGAACTGTAAAATTGAAAACAGTATAAAATAAAATACTTTACCACTGTGTGAAAAAAAGTATTAAAATCTTAAATAACTTTCAATAGTAGTTAATAATGACGGTTCTAAAAAGTAGGATGAAGAAATATATAACGAAACACTTATATTAGCCCCATGTTGTCTGAATTTAAAACCATCAAGCTAAAAAGCTATAAAGACTGGAGCAGAGAAAACCATCCTGTAAAGGACGTCCAGTGAATATGATAAAAGATGAAATAAGAGTATACACATTCACATAAACAACTCTAAATGCAAACGCAAACACATTCATGTATAGATAACAACTAAGTGAATGTGAATAACCATGTATATGTATAAACATGTATTCTTGACTTCTCACTTTTTACTGTTACCTTAACTATTAGTTTTAATGTTAGCATGGTTTTTAAATTTTTCTGACTATGCTTTTAAAATGTCTTTTAAGAGTGTTTTCGAACTGATGAGCTATGTTTATATTTACACATATACAAATATATTTACTGCATACATACTTGTTTTACAAGAAGCTGGATTTTTAAAGAAGCATACAATGGGTTAATTGTTCATTCCTGCTTACCTTGTTGGGGGCGGGTTTGCCTTTTGCTTGGAGGAAGTTGATGTGGTTTGAACTTGTATATACTGTTTGAAACATTCTTGTTGTAACTGTCTGATGAAGTCTCACTAAGGGGTGAGACAAAAAGTGCTTTATGGTTATTGTTTTTTATTGTTTTTATCGTTTGTTTGAAGCAAAGTCTGAAGAATAAACAAAGATTGCTCCTTAAGCCAAGCATACCTTCTAAGTGCAGACCCAGTGACAGCAGCCCTGCAAGATGCCTCTAATGAATCAAAACCACATTGCAAAGTATGTTTTCCCACTTGTTCAGCAGAATGTATTAAATCCTGTAATTCTTTACTTTCAGCACAGTCAGGAATCAACATAATTTTCTGTTTAAGCAATCCAATAATATGCTGCTGATACTTCAACATATGAAACTGGCAGTTTAAGGCCCTAATGGCTAACGTTGCAGAAGTGTATACCTTCTTACCCCATCTATCCAGTGCCCTGAATCTCTATCAGAGGGGATAGGATTTTTGGCAGTAGTGGCCTTAATGCCCTTGGGTCCCTGTGAAATGGTCTCAGGATCCGCAGTAGGATTTTTAAAGAGGAACCTGTGAGAGTCAGGTACCCTGTAATACCTATCAGGTTTTCTGGGAGCAGGAGGTAAAGTGTCAGGGGCCAGGCTATATTCCAAGAAGGCATCATCAACAATGTCCATTACAGCTAAAGGCCTGTGTTGAGGCAGGAGTAAGAATTCTCTAAGCCTCTTTTTGGAGTCAAGAGTAATCCTGGCTTTCCCAGCAGAAATGCTCCCTAAGAGTATGCAAAGTTTCATCAAAAGAGAAATCCTGTGGAGGGGAAGCAGAGGGAATGGAGTCCTCTGTATCAGAATCCTCATAGGTAGATAAGGGCAAATCCTGGTCATCAGAAAAAAACAGAAATTTTTGAATCCTGATCAGAAGAATCAGAAGGAAAATCAGTTCTAGGTCTCTTAGAGGGAAAAGGGTGGCTTCTCCTGATTAGAGTAATAAGGTCTTCAGCCATACTTATCATTTGGTTTTTAGGCATAGGGGCCTGACCATGCAGTCTGGGCGTCGGTTTTCTGGGCATGGATCGAGTTTTAGGCCTTGAAGAAGAAGATGGCATTGGTTTAATATACAACTCAGTAGGCCTGAATACACCCTCAGAAGCTGGTGCCTGCATAGCAGCTCTGGACCCATCCAAGGTAGAGACATCCACAGGTTCCACAGTCGAAGAAGCATCTCACGGCATACCGGATTCCGAATGGGTCTCAGTAGAGGCCTGTGAATCTGAAGTAGCGGGTATCAGGGGCTGTGAAAGTGCCTCACTGAGAACCGGCGAACTGGCGACTAACTTAGGAGAAGCATTGTCTGCAGCTTTGAACCTATGCGGTCTGTCTCTGTCTTTATCTTTGTGTTTTTTCGGATTGTCAGTAGTCGCTTACTGAAGCGGAGTCTGCATGTCCTCCTGTGGGCTCCCACATCCCAAAGACATGCTGCAGGTGGATTGACACTCTAAATTGGCCCTAGTGTGTGTGGTGAGTGTGCCTTCTGTGGAGTTACCGCGCGGGCTGGCAACTCGACACCATAAAACTCCACTGCATTTCATGCGGCGGACAAAGGCGATCCGCGTGGGCCCCCTAACGAAAAAAAAAAAAAGAAGAAGAAGAAGAAGTAGTCGCTTACTGAAGCCATTTCTGGATAATTGAACCGAGTACCAAAATATTTAGATGCAAAAATGAACCAATGACGAATAGTATGAGGTCTGAATAAGGCACAAAACTGACAGCGAGGTATGTCGTGGTCTGGGCCTAGGCAAGAAATGCAGTACGAATGAAAATCTTTATAAGGTATTCGCTTTCCACAAGAAATACAATTGTTAAATTTTACTGACATTAGTTTAGAGCAAGAAAAAGGTTCCCCAATGGGATACTTAAGCTTAGTTGAAGACTTCAGATCTGAAACTCGAAAACGAAAATTCCATGAGTCGTCTGACCGACACTTGCGAACTGCTTCTGCTTCAGGCACCGCACGGCAAGAAAGACTGATGTAATGGCGCTGGCTGCATGCTTTATACCCCTGACTACCTTGGAAGATGAGACAGCAACCGACACAGGATCCAAGACTTTGATAATCAGGCCGACTGAGGACTACCTGCAAGTAGATAACCCAAATGTGATGACTGCAACAGTGAAACACGAAGAACATTCTCTAGATACTTCCTAACATATCCCCTTCTAGTAAACACCCATGATACATATGGACACAATTGAGTTGGATTGCACAGCTAGGCTTATATAGGCCCTGGTGGTCATTCACCTAGCATATATACTTATGACTGTATATGTAAGGCATATCATTTACCATACAACATTAATGGAGTACATTTCTTTTTAGTAGGACTGTAAGTTATTGTTAAGGAAATGTAGGAGCCAACTGCATCCCAGTTTATCTATCTATGAAGCTTGACTTATCTGGTATTTTTAAACAGGACAGTGAGAGAAGCTGAGATAAAAATGCTTAGCTGGGAGATAATTCCAAATACATAAAATAATGAGACAGGATAAAAGGAGCAGTACCAATTGTCAGGGCGTAGAGAGAGGTGGGGAAGTGATAACTAACTGAGTGCTGCGGTAGAAAGGTAGGGATGTTCAGGTTATATGTCAGGGGGTTGCTTCAGAAATCTGGGGTGCTGGAAGAATTAGCCTCTTTAGCCAAATGTGAAGGTAGAGACAAGTAAACGATACAAGGCATAGACAGAGGTTGCCAATGTAGTACAAGCAAGTAGAGCAGCAGACAAGGTGAAAAAAAAACAGGTGGGAGAGGTAGCCAGGAATGAGATAATATGGAGAAATAAGATAAGTTGGAAGGCCAAGGCAGACAACAGTGGCAAATGGTGACAGTAAGGCAGAGACAGAGGTGATCATGTAGATCAACACCCATCAGACAACTGAAAGGAATTGGGCAGGGTCAGATACTTAACTCAATAGAAAGAAATGATGAAGGAGGGGACAGGAACATGGTAAATACTATGGGTATAGGGCAGAGGAGAGATCAACAGTAGGAAAGAGACAGGAAGGACAGAAAGAAAGATGAAGAAGGGACTTATGGGAATAAGAGGAGAAAAGTTATTTTAATAGTGGGCAGGTTTTATAGAGAAACTACAGGAAGGATGGGAAAGAGTTCTAAAACAGCTTAGGAATGGATGCAGTTATCATTTAACAGTGATGTGGGTTGGGGTGGTGGAAATGGAGCAGTACAGGTTGCAGATAGGGAGGGTTAGTAATATCGGGCAGGAAGTGAAGGACAAGAAAGCCAGTGTATAGACAGAAAAGAGAATTTAGTTGATTAAAGACATAGTCAATAAGGGGATTAACAGTCTTAGTATGGGGAAAAGATGGACAAGAATGCTGTGAAAGTGATACAGAGGCTTATATGGAGTATGATGTGATGTCAGGGAAACAGTTAATACTATATGAAGCAACACCAGGGAGGTAGCAGACAGGAACCAGGATGGGGGGTAGTGGTAGAATTCTCAGACATGTTCCTGTTACAGCAGCCAGCATACTGAGGAATGAGAGGATAAGGGGGCATAATGACTGAATGTAGAAATGTACAAGGAAGAAGTGTTTGTGGCTGGTACAAAGATGTCAGAAATCTGGCAGACAGACCAACTATAAGCCTGTAATAGGCTTCATCTTGGCTTAGAAAGGAAAAGTGATGTTCAGGTCAGTCTTGGAAAATACATATCATTGACTGTACCATTAAAATGAGACGGAATTGGGGAGGCGTGACACAAAAGCAGAAGAAGGCTCCTAGAAAGTAAGCAAAAGAAGAACATGATCATAAAAGATAACAGAGTAACAAAAAAGAATGACTCAGCACGGTTAGACTGTGTTACTAGCCAGCGCAACAAGTCTTGTTAGGCGATGGGTGGATGCAAGTAGCAATGCTGGGAGAGATGGTGGGCTGCTGGTACCATAGAAATGAGATAGTAAAATGTGGGGAAGAGACATGAAGATCCAAGAGGGTAAGCTATTCAGGAATAATAGAGATGAGAGAGGTATGGAAGAAGAAATACTGTTCCATATAAAGTAGGGTGTCAAATATGGCATTAGAGAGGTCAGCCCCATAGTGCAGATAGATAAAGCCTTAAGTCTGACCCAAACAATGGGGAACCAATAAAGATGAAGAATGGTAGAAGACAGTGGCTGGCACTGTCTTACCAGTTTAGAAGGTGGGAGAAAGTCCAGCCTAGTGCAGAGCTGGCAGTTACTGGAGATCAAGGTGGAAGATTTGAAGTGTATGGGCTGGGGATATATGCTTGGTTACTGCCCTGAAAAACTGTGACGTACCCTTCATGGAGCATATGTAAGATCATGTGCATTGACAAGAAAAGTCATGGCGAGCCTTCATGCCTGTCAATCTGCACTTTTGCCAAGTGGGAAGGGAGTAAGTCCAGAAAAAGGAAAACCCATCATGACTGCCTTGATGATAGCCATACTTTGACTGGATCTCATCCTGGCAATGGGGATTAATTCACATGGTCAGGAATGCCTGGAAAAAAGATGGACAGAAGAAAAAAATGAAAAATGAGGTGAAAGAGCAGTACCACCTCATAAAGGGAATGTGGGAGCGAACAGGGTCAGAACCTAGAATTAATACTCTAGGAGATAAAGTCAACAGTGAAGGGTGAAATAATAAGGGACTGATTAAAGGAATAGGGTAGGATTAAGACAGTCATGTTCACGTAGGATATGAATTAGCCATAGCAGATTTATGATTCTAAGCTTCTGGATATGAAGGGAGTGAAAGGATAACTTGGACCACAGACAGCTAGTGTATAATTTTAGAGGAAAGGACAGAATTCTGCAAATGTTCCTAGACTGGGAGTGGGGAATCAAGGATATCTAGGTAAAGGGATCATTAGCTAAAACTTATAACACCACTTTAAGCTTCACAGTGGGATACTAGGAATACAAACACAAAAATGGTGATGACTGGATGAACCACTATTACCTACTATGCCAACACATGCCTGCTTTGAGACTGCCTGCTAAATGTAGAAATGACTACTCTATGCAATCTGAAAATTGCACATATTGCATATAGGTGTAATGTCTTTTCCTGCCTTAATCACTATATTGAATATATAATAGTCATAGCTGGCCTTAGGCATAGTTCAACTAGGTGGCTGCCTAGGGTGCCAGTCTAGCAGGGGCACTTTTCCAGAAAACTGGATGGTGTAAATAGACCAGGATGGGGGCATCAGGTGGTGTGGGGGGCACTGTGGAGCCCTTTTGCCTAGGGCACGACTTGACCTAAGGCCGACACTGATAATAGTAATGAAGTTTCCTGTTTTATCCATTGTATCAAATATGGAATATTACATATCAACTGAAAAAGTATATATACTGAAGATAACTGTGATATATTTTCTTGTTTTTATCACCATCAAATATTTCTCTTCTACTACAACACTTTCTTCAAGCATCTGGCTCAACTTTTATGATTATCTGTCATGAATTCTTGTGTTATCTATTCACTATATCTATCTCACGTGCTGTAATAGTTTGAACTGTCAAAATCTTGCATATATAACAACTGTATGTTTCTCCTAGGTTGTGACTGAAAAGAGTCTTTGGACCATCTAGCCTATCTAGTTAACAAATAAATAAACAAATAAACTAAATAAATACATTTTAGAAGCATGGATCATGCTGCATTGGGAAAACGGGTCAAAGATGAGTTAGGGTCTGGAGGAAATTCTTCGGGATTGAACAATATGGCAATAAGATGTTGAAGAGGCAAAAAAGAGAAAAGAGAAGTAGGTCTTTGTGGTTAAATGGAAATGTAAGATAAGAAGTGATAGGGACGGGGTAAGAAGGCAAAGGAAACAAAGAAGTAAATGGGGTATGAGGGTAACAAAGGTGCCCATTAAAATAAAGTAGGCAATAGGGGTCAGGATGGCTACAAAACAGAAATGCACACTTGACTAAGATGAATAAGGATGGGCAGGGGATAATGCAAGACAGGGCAAAAAATGTATTGAAGGAATTTTTATTTATTTTATTTAACTTTAACTTTGAAAACAGGGATGGTAAATTTACCACTATACAACCATAGATACATTTCCATGACTGACCAAGTTATACAGACCCACAGATCTAAGAAAAATGATATAGTAAATTACAGTGATTATCTAACAGCGCCCCAAATATGTATCTCTCTCTCTCTCTCTCTATATATATATATATATATATATATATATATATATATATATATGTGTGTGTGTGTGTGTGTGTGTGTGTGTATGCATATATACAACAAAAAACAACCATCAGATAAAAGTGATCCTTGTATAGTCCACAGAACAGCTGCATACTGATTTTGCTCAAATACAAGCTTCTTCAGTGCTTATCAGTACTTATTATTAAGCAATATAAGTTGAGACCTTTTTATACAAAATTCAAAAAGTCACATGATCCTGTTGCATCAGTCAGATTCATGCTAATCAATGCCCACATAATGCCATCCATTACACTTGTATTTCATTTGAATCAAGTCTAAAGAACTAGATAGTTTATCCAATATTTCTAAATCATGTTCCAAAGATCTTGAACATTCTGTAACATTTCATTTACAGAAACAAAAAAAAATAAATAAACAGAACATGTATGTTTCTATATCATGCTGCATTTTAGAACATATATCATAGGTCCTATAACTTCATTCCACCAGTCAGATACATGCCACCAATGTCTGTGTAATACCATCCATTTTACATTGGTTCATTTAAACCAGGTCTAAAATGAGCCCCTGTATTTCTTATCCAGTGGTGATTGTTTTTTGTTTTATTAAAGCTGACCAAGCAGTTTTAGTGTGTACCATATATATATAGGTTTACTACGAAAATGCCGTTTGCACAATGTGTGAACAGGAAAAGTCGAACGGGACGTTCAACATTTCAAATAATAAAAAAAAATGTTGAAGTCACAACAGCGAATGCACATTAGCATTTGCTGTTGTGAATTCAACATTTTGAATGCAGATCGCACTATAGTGGGGTTTGGGAAATGTACCCTTTCCCTCACTGTATATATAAGTAGCAAGGGGTATGGGGGGTGCAGGGGGGTTGCCCCCTGCAAAACGTTCATAGGTCATGACCGGAAGTGTGGTGTTTTTGGTAAAGTCAGCATTCTCGAGTTGTCAACTTTCCTTAAATACCTCGTTTGGTCATGTTCTTGTTAATAAATTTGATTTCAGACATTTCAGGTTGGAAATATCAAGACTTGCTCATTGCGGTGTGAGACTTTGATAGTAATAGTAAACTATATATATATATATATATATATATATATATATATATATATATATATATATATATATATGGGCAGCTATGGCAAATATTAAATACACTTAAAGACCACCTCAGTTGTGCAGAAGGAAAGGAGAGGAAGATACCATGCTTGAGGAGAAAGAGCAGAGTTGGAATAACAGTGAGTTAGCAGAAGGAGAGAGTAGAAGGCAGAGGAAATTAGCTGCCCTAAGAAAGGAAATGGTATAGGACTCAGACAAGCTGCTTTCCAAGATCTTCAGGAATTTATTAAATGTGCTGACAGATTCCATAAGAGCAATGCCCAGTAGATCACTAGTAAGTACAGAATTACTTGAGGACTAAGAAGATGACAAAGAGGTACCCTTGTACAAAGTTTCTAGGAATACAAGTCCATTATCCTAAGAGAAGTGGCAGGACAATTTATACAGAGAGAATCCTATGGTGAAATCTGATTACCTTTCTTGAGGACAATAATCTACATTACAAAAAAATACCAATTTTTTGGCCAATAGGATCTGTCAACCAAATTTAATCCAGTATTATGACTGGGTTACTGGAGAACTTGACTCCAGTACTCCCTAAATTGAAAGCCTCCCATTGCTAACCTAAACCTAAAATTCCATTCTGCACTAAACCTAAACCTTTCCATTCTTAAAACTAAAACTCCTCTACATAACCCTAAAGTCCCCAGTTGCTTCCTAACTATAAATGCCCCTGATACTACCTAACCCTGAAACTCTACCCTTCACAAAGGACATTTTCTGTGTTATGCACAGACAGCTGCTAGGAAATGTCCAGCAGCTGGGGACAGGACCAAGACTAAGAATCTGGACTGATATATGGCTGAAGCATTGGCTGCAGCATAGTTTTAAAAGACCAGTGCTGGAAACCAGGAAGCGACAATGAAGAACTGCTGTCTTAGGTCTAGTACACTTCAGTGTGTTTATTTCTAATATATCAGAGGAATTCAAAAACAAGATCAACCTCTTTGTTGACAATACATAGACAGATATACCAGTGAATATTGCGGCAAGAATCAAAGGAAGGGCTTGGAAACAATTGTACAGTGGGTAGAAAGATGGAAGCCGAGGCTAAGTGCAGACAAGTGCAAAATAGAACCTCCCTGGTGCTTCCTATCATTTGGGAGTTGTAGAAGTTATGGCAGTTGAACAGGAAGAGTATTTAGTTATGTCAATCACAGCTACTGGAAACAGAATTGGAGTGTCATGGCAGCTTATAACAGAATGCTGAGGTATATCTTTTGGGGGGGGGGGGGTAATGTCCAGATGATGAAAGCTAATGCTCTTGCTCTAAGTCATAGTCTTGAGTGTCATGTGCTTTCATTGAGTCCATACATTGAGAAATACTTCAGTTTTCAGGAAGACATTCAGAGGAAAACAACCAGAAAGTTGTGCTGGATGGAATAAAAGGGGTATGAGCAAAGTCTAGAAAAAGTGGAAACTACGACTGGAGAATTCAGAATTGGGGTGTTGAACTCATCTGCAAAGAATCTTATCCATTTTCCACTTGGTAAGGTATAGGAAAGCCATAAGAATCACAGCCAAATTCCCTAGTCACCAAACATTACCCAGCTATCCATCTTTGCAATTATATGCAGCAAATATGATACAACAATGTACAACTATCCTATATTATTCTACAGGGCTGGTGAAACATTTTTTCAACACTTTTACATTACTTACCAGTATTCTGTGCTAGACACTTCCAGATTCTTTAAGAATTTTTCAAGCCTTGTTCCAGTCACAGACATACTGTAAGCTAATGCATTGCTGGGGGCACTCTATATTACATGTTAGAATTATTTTATACATGCTCTACTATACAACTTATACAACAACTTTGTAGCCCGTGGCTGGAAGTTCAGGCTATTAATGAAAGCATTAATTGTTCCATCTATAATATAAATGAGTCTTTAGAAATAAATAAAATTAATCATAAAGCCATAAAATGGTGAACAATATATTAAAGCTTTAAATCTAGGAAATAACGCATTCAGTAATTTAGTTTTGTTTTCAACCTGTTTTGCATGTTGTCCCTGCTTGTGGATTCTTACACTGTCAGTGTGCAGTTATACAATTATATTCAAACAGGTAGTCTGACACTGTGACATCAAAATCATCATTAAGCGCAGAAATGTAAAAACCCCAGTATTAGTCAGAAGATGGGGAATAAGATACATATAGAACATTCTGAACAGAAGTATTTGTAAATAGCTATGTTATATGCTTGTGTTTGATTGGTAAATGCAGTTTCACAAGATCTGGAATTCACAGTATTTTGACTCCAAGTTTTCAATGTAATAATTCTTTTTAGAACACACTTGAAATGCAATAGTTCATATTTTACAAATTAGGATAAGTATTTATTTCCTTAAAATGAACTTTTCCTTTTGTTGTGGAATATCAGCTTCAAAACACAAATGCATTCATTCAAATTGTATATTCAAAAGAGTAGGATGTATAAAATCATTTACGTTATAATCTTCATTTCATATGGTTAAGTGTGGTTTTGTAGCATTTGCAGTTTTCAGCATTTTGACCTCAAGCATGCAATATAAATTCCAAAACAGAAGTAAATAAAACCTTGTCCCCCATGACTGGATACAAATGCTGTATTTAAAATACCAAAACGTAAGCGCTTTCACAGTCTCTATGACTGCTTCCTCAGACAACTTTAAACAACTAAAGCACATTCTTTATACAGTTAAAAATCAATTAACAAGTAATTGGTAGTAATTAGGGCATTTAAAGTGTCCCTTACACTTTGCTACTATAAAACATCGAATACTTAATGTACAACCTTGTTTATTAAAAAAAAATTTTTTTAAATGTATTCACATTTGTGTACACATTTTAAAGTGCTGTGCATATCTCCTTTCCATTAATGATGTCTCTATTGTGTTCTAATATACAGTCCTTAAACATCCTGTTTGTCTTCTCTATATAGAAAACCATGCATCTCACACAGAAACTAAAATACACAACATTCTTGGTTCGACAGTCAGCATAGCAATTCGCATGAATTACTGTCCAACTGTATGTATGTGTAAAAGTAGTGCAAGAATGTATGAATTTGCATGCTGCACAATTAGAAGAGAACAGTGGAGTGTCCTCCAGCATTTCTCTAAGCTCATCTACTGCTGTCAAGATGTTCCAGTTCTTCCTGAACACCTCACAGAATACATTAAGGTCGCTAGAAAATGAAATTGGGAATCTGATCTTCCCATTGCCTGATCTATTCATGTTGGATGCAGAATCCGCCTGCTGTGCAGAATAGGCATGCCCTCTGTTCCCCCTTTCTTTCAATGATTCTTCCATACATTTATCCAGTTCCTTCCTAGAATATCCTCTTTCTAGAAATTCTTCCCTGAGATTATCCAGAGCTGCTATTAACTGTGTTTCATTGTTGTGCAGTCTCATAATTCTCAAGATCTGACCCTTCATGACATTTCTATTAATGTGGTTGGGGTGCATACTTCTATGGAGCATGGCATTCCTCCTGGTGGGTTTCCTATACAAACTAGTTTCCAATGTTCTAGCCTCTGATTTCTTGACTGTAACATCAAGAAAATCCATACTCTCTCAGGAGAAATTACATGTAAACTTTAGGAACGTAGTGGTAGTATGTAAGTATCCCAAAAAGTCTTGTAGCTGTTGTTCAGAGCCTCCCCATAGAAGGAAAATATCGTCCACAAAACAAGTGTACCACAGCAAATATTGATTATATTCGCTGTTATGTAAAAATGATGTCAGTTTCCAGTGAACCAAGGCAAGATTGGCGTAGCTATTGGCACAAGCCGTGCCCATAGCTATACCTATCTTTTGCACATAATACTGATCCCTGAAGACAAAGACATTATTTTCTAAAATGATGTCCAGTAAGTTACAAATAAAATTAATTTTGCTGTCAGTATAGACCTTTTTAGTACCTAGTTGTTGTCTAATATTGTCTATGCCCCAGTCATTTGGGATAACCGTGATTAACGTCACGAAAGGTCAGATCTTGAGAATTATGAGACTGCACAACAATGAAACATAGTTAACAGCAGCTCTGGATAATCTCAGGGAAGAATTTCTAGAAAGAGGATACTCTAGGAAGGAACTGGATAAATGTAAAGAAGAATCATTGAAAGAAAGGGGGAACAGAGGGCAAGCCTATTTTGCACAGCAGGTGGATTCTGCATCCAACATGAATAGATCAGGCAATGGGAAGATCAGATTCCCAATTTCATTTTCTAGTGACATTAATGTGTTCTTTGAGGTGTTCAGGAAGAACTGGAACATCTTGACAGCAGTAGATGAGCTTAGAGAAGTATTGGCGGACACTCCACTGTTCTCCTTTAAAAACAAACATGTTTTAAACAACAGTTATGTTATAAAACGCAAATGATTTGGCCACCTATTGCATCTTCCAGACTAGGGACTTGCATGTGCAGAAATTGTGCAGCATGCAAATTCATACATTCTTGCACTACTTTTACACATACATACAGTTGGACAGCAATTCATGCAAATTGCTATGCTGACTGTCAAACCAAGAATGTTGTGTATTTTAGTTTCTGTGTGAGATGCATGGTCTTCTATATAGAGAAGACAAACAGGATGTTTAAGGACTGTTTATTAGAACACAATAGAGACATCATTAATGGAAAGGAGAACAGTGCATTGGCCAAGCATGTTGAGGCAGAAGGGAGAGACCATACGTTCAAATTCTTTGTTCTAGAGGTTATCAGAGAAGGGATGAGAAGAGGTGATGTGAGAAACAGGACTGAAGCAGCTGAGCAGAAGTGGATCGTTAAAATTAATGCAGATACACCACCAGGTATAAATGAAGCAGTATGACTGAAACCATTCTTAAAAGCCAGAGCACTCAGACATTAACACACATATGCACAGCACTTTAAAATGTGTACACAAATGTGAATACATTTTTTAAAAAAGAACTTTAATAAACAAGGTTGTACATTAAGTATTCAGTGTTTTTTAGTAGCAAAGTGTAAGGGATGATTTAAATGCCCTAATCGCTATAGATTACTTGTTAATTGATTTTTAACTGTATAAAGAATGTGCTTTAGTTGTTTAAAGTTGTCTGAGGAAGCAGTCATAGAGACTGTGAAAGCGCTTACGTTTTGGTATTTTAAATAAAGCATTTGTATCCAGCCATGGTGGACAAGGTTCTATTTACTTCTGTTTTGGTGTTCTGCTTCCCTTGGAGCCTATCCTTTATCCAGAACACTTGCTGTTTGGCATTTTACATGCAATATAAATTCTTTAGAACAACCCACTAACAAGGTAGGTGCATTCTTTTTGCAATGCCAGCTTGAATGTGCATTGTTACATCTGCGCAAGCCTACCAACAGTGATAAAAGCTTGTTATGGTTTAATCAACTTTCTTCTTCTTAAATGCATTTTAAAAATGGGCATCGGTGACAAAATGTGATTTTGGCTTGTTGCATTTATACCAGTTAAAATCAACTGTAGCTATGATGTTAAAGATGGAAACAGCACCATTTCAAAATATGTTGGATGTGCATTATGATACAAATTCATGACTCTTCCGTTAAAAATGAGTTTGTACTTGTACAGTCTACTTTCACCAGACATTACCTGTTCTCTGCTTTAAGCAAAAGTTAACTTATTTGTTAACGATACTTGCATAACCATTCTTTTTCTTGAACATACCTCTCCATTGAAGGCCAGTTCATATCCAACCCTGTTCTTAATCTTCATGTACAGATATTCAGACAGTTCCAGGCATTTGTTTACCTGAGTTTCAAATCCAACTGTACCCTATTTTTAAAAAAAAATGTATAAAAAAACAAAACTGATGCATGTACTATATTAATGACTACTAAAACTTTTTAAACGTAGACGATAAAACTAATATGCAATTAAAACTACTTTCTTGCCAAGATCAAGTGCATTAATAATCACAGTTTTTTGTAACATTTTGCCCCTGTTGCCTGTCACCCATCTTTCCTGGTCTTGGTCAATCTGCCCATTCATTCCTTGTACCAGGTGAGAACCAGCTGAGTAAGAACATCATCCAGGCACCCATCGGGAGTGGTTAGAAGATTGTTCAGGTTTTCTTCCCACCTTCATGCATACCACATGAAGTGCTGAGGAGGGGGCAGACAGTAGGCTGTAAACAGAGTTTGTCCCCTCATTTCTGCAAGGGCATTCCCTCCAGGAAGTCTGCTTCTATTGCAGCATGAGTGGTGGTCTCACCAGTCACCACCAAGGAGACTGCACCACCCTGTATGCCTCCAAGTGCATGCAAACTATGCTCTCGCTCTCAGCTGAGGAAAGCAGACCATGGCCCATTCATTACTCCCATCTGCTTCTTCCAGTGACAGGACCACTAATCAAGCCTTGGTCACATGTGTAACAGTCAGGCTCTACCCCTGCATCAAGAAGCAAGAATAATAATCACAATTTTTCATTATTTCTGCAGCTGTATTAGATCTGTAATCCATTTTCAATTAATTAAATACAGGCAGTTCTTTGAGTGAAAACTAAGGCATATATTTAGTTGGCATTTATATTTTCATCTGTTAATGGCACATACACAGCTCTGTTAAGCTTTCTTTATCTATTGTCAATGAGCCACCAGTAGCAAATTTGCTTTTCTGATCTAAAATCAATAGATTGCTTCTTCTTTGCTCCTTATCATAGAATAACAATATTCAGTATTGTGTTCACCTACAGAATGGAAAGGTCCAAATCCATACAGCTTCCAAGACTGTGATTTGTTTTAGTAAAAGTCATGCTAAGCATTTACAAAAAGATTGCCTTTCCAGTAAGGCCTGGTGGCTGAGCACCTAATTTACCAAATGATTATGTTCATTAGACAATGTTTTTTGTATTCTGAAAACACTGATTAAAATGTTATTTTCTCATAATCTACAAACTCTACTAAAAAAACAAGTGAGGCACTATCAGTGTATGCTATTGTGTATGCCAGTAAATATATAGCTTCAGCCCAAGGAAGAACATTTGTAAATTCTTACCTTTGCTTTCCACATCAACCATAATTTGAAAATGTCCACGTGCCGACCACACTGTATTGCTTTGTCACCTGTGTCATATGATACATCATACTGCTTGTCTGGTTGGAATAAGTACCCAGCACACATCTGATTGCAGCCTTGCAAAACTCCCTATTCATAAACAAAACACAACATTATAATCTGATGTTTGTGACATCAGCATATCCAATTAAATTAATATCATGCTCTTATAAAACAACTATGAGACTAGTTTTGTACAGCTGTTTTCCAATAACTTTAGCTGTTACCTAATTAATAATGATGCTTTTCTGTACAGTTGTTGTATTATAGCACTAAAGGTTAATGAACTATATTATGCTTGCTGAGAAACAAAAACAAATAATGGTGATGAAACATTTCTAATGATGCACGCTATTCATGTTAGCCCTCTGCTTTGTTACTATAGCACTTCTACAAAACCAGTTTATAGTTACCTGTGAATGTTCAAAGGCAACTCCATAATGTAAAACGGTTTAACCAAACAGTGACTAAGATAGCTAGATTAGTAGTAATTTTATAGACATAATATTGCAAAATATATTACAGGGGTATTGCACAATTGCTAAACAAGACGTCAGCATTGTTTTACTAAAAAACAGCATTTAAATGATTCTTTGTGACAAATACTGCAGTCAATGAATTCTCATAGCAGCTCTCCAAAAGCTTGAAATTATATTTGTGGGATTCTTGCCCATGATTTCATTTGTATGTTTGCTTGAAATACACACTTGAAATACACAGGCTTTATCCAACTGTGCCTCTAATAATTTCCATTCTCTGTTTTACTAAATGTCGGTGGTGTATTTGATGTTTGTCTGAAGTGCCCTCTCTTGATACATTACCTTTGTGTACAGAGCTTCTAAGGGCTTGTGAGGAGCATTTGTGTTTTAATGCCATCCGCCTTCCTTTTCCTTTTCAGTACGTTGAAACATAAAGTGATGTTCCAACTCTGTTCTAATACTTGACTATCTTTGGACTTTTAGCAACACTGGAGATGCTATTTATGTTTAATTTGGTTCTAGTTGTGCATTCCAGGATATCTGTGATGTTCTAGGAAATTAATTCAGATAACAATGTGTTAAATTTGATATACTGTAATTTGGTTTCTTCTGTGTTAATCTAAATTAGTTCAAAATTACTGAAAATCTATTTGTTTCTAACAGTTTAATTTTAGCAGTTTATCTGTTGCTATATTAATTAGCAATATTGCTTGTATTGTTGTGTTGGTTTTGTTCAATTACTGCAACAAAGTTTTTTGATTCGTTACACTTGAGTATATTTATGTTGGTTTACACATATGTGCAAAGGCAACATCAACAAACATCAAAGTAAACTAACATACAAATTAATAAAACATCAAAATGATATGCTTCCAGTAAGTACTATTAATATTAATGATCTTATGAAAAAGTATCAAGTATCATTTCCTTGCCTGTCAACAGTCTTTGACCTTTTTTCCATTCAAGAGTAAAGTGCTGTATGTTGCTATCCTGTGGTCATTTTAAAATGCTCTATATTACATTTATATGATCATAAAGTACAGAGAAAAACATTTCAGCTTGTATCTGGTAAACTGATTTCTCATTCCACATCTTTATTACTTCTACTGCTCATGGAATAACATCTGGAGGCTGTAATAATCCTAATATGCCTAGCATAGTTTAGAATCTGGAGAATCTAGGAATTCATTCATGCACAATGCACTTTACCTGAGATTATTTTACTTTAATCATGCACAAAACACCCTAACATCTGAATGTCTCTACTAGATTTTAAAGTGAAATATTCTTCTTCCTTACATTTGTTTGTTACGGCTCAGTACTGAATATCACAGTAAAGTACTTTTCAAACAATCAAGATCACGTTGCTATATTCTGTTCCTCAGGGATCATCTTTTTTGCAAGCATATTAGTATGGCTGAATTAATACAGACTGTAGGTGCTGTGTTTTACTGTTCCTAATAGTACCTATGACAATGTAAAATGAAGTGAACCATACATGCTGTACATATTTGGTTCTTATCCCTATCAGCTATTAGGCAGCATTGTTTCAGAAAGAATAAAAAACATAATGCTGTTTGCTGCATCTCAATGATTATCTTTCAAAAATGCATTTGCATATCTGAATAATAATAGATTCACATTTTATTTGTAAGATTTTGTACTATTGTTTCTCTATTGTACGGTTTCACTGTCATTTTGTATTGTACTTAGTATGCTAATATTATGTACTTTATTAAATGATTATGTGTGTGGAACTTTTCTCCCTGGGCCTCAGCTGAAAATTGAATTTTTGCCCAATTAGACTTTCCCGGTAAATAAATAACAAATAAATAAATAAACAATATGGTCTCCAGATGCTAAGGATTCCCAGAGTAATCTAACACCCACTTACTAGCAGTGTGCCAAGTGATAACTGCAATCACATATAAAACAAAAACAAAACATTTATCATCAGTGAAAAGAGGCACAGTAGATGCACAGCATACATCTGCAGCAACATTATTAACCTAGTTATAAGTAAATGGCCTCAATACCAACCAATGTGGGGGCACACTACATACTAGAACAGCATTTGAAACTCATTTAGAAATATAACGCATCCATATATCCACATAAGAAAATGCATTAACCAGTTTTTGTCTAGAATTTCAGCTGCAACCACCCCCTCCCACGAATCTATGACCATCAAAACAGTAGGCAAGTTTGAATGTAAAAGACTGTCTGATGCATTTTGAATAACTAAATCCAAAATTGCAGGTTATTATTTCATTCCATAAAGGATAAACAGTAAACATATATTTGGGGTTGTACTAATGTGTAGCATACATCCATCCTATACAGTTTTTGGATGTCTTTCAGACAGAATAAGCTGTGATTAATTATTGAACTGTATTTCTGAGTTATCAGTAAAGAAGTGTAAGGTCTGTGGGTAAATATTCTCTCTTTCTATCCTGATTCAATGAAAGACAAATGTCTGTCACCTTTGAATCCTTGTGTAATAATCAGATTGATACTGTAACATAATGAAAAATGTTATAACACAAGACCAGGTGGAAGGTTTAATTGTGACTAGAGAGGTTATGAGGGACAATTAGAGGACAATTAGAATTATCCATGAAGAAAAAACATGACATGTAGTGCTATGAGACCTTATTCATTTAAATATGCCATGCAATGAAACTGTTACAGGGTGAACACTGTCTTGTCTCACAAAGTTTAACTTTTCTGTTCTTGTTATATATTCAGTAAGATACTCAAATTGTACTTGTAAAGCTTCATAATCAACAAAATAATCCAAGAAAAGCCATAGCTGTATTTTGATCATAAATGTATTATTTTTTGGAATGCATTAAAGTAATAGATCTATAACAGACAGAATGGAGGTTCTTCATAGTCTATCTATGAAGACCGCTCAGGTCTGCGCCAGAAGATCAACAAAGTAGAAAAAAAGATTTGAAGCATATCCCTGTAAAAATTAGAAAGGGAGGGCATGATATAAGCTTATATGTACCTCAAAGGAACTTAAGAGTTTTATCAAGTATCCTTTTTCAGGAAAAATAGGCATATACCTACAAATACCACTCAATAAAATAGATTTCACAGACAGTGATTTCTCAGCACCTTCTCTAAAATATGGGAAAGCATTCCCAAAATATATTAAATCATATCCTCTTATTCTGAATTTCATGCAGAGCCAGAATCATTTTTTTAAATATGCATGGAATAAGTGCTTCATAACTGGAGAAGTCACTTAGAATACTTGCCACACAATTTTCTGTTAGTTCTGATACCATGATAAACAGATCATGGAAACAGTCAACCATCAACTCATCGTCACCATCTTCTATAGCTCCAGTCTTCTAGTCTTTGACCAGTATTTCTAATTTGTATCCCACTCTTCACTCTTCTTTCCCTTATTCATACTGATCCCTCTATGACCTGACAAGCTACATCTCCACAAGGACCCAACTTCCCAAAATCAACTGGTCATAAATCAACTCAATAAAAAATGTTTGGATTTTTGCATAACGAGAAGCAAGTCCCCTTAAACCTGCCATGTGGAAGGCAAGCCCCTCAAACCCCTAAAAGTTATGTATATCAACTCCATATCTCCACAAACACAAAGAAGGGATTAATCTTTCTAAAGAAAGTAACCATTGCTGGTACACACTTAGAAAACACTCATGCAGTGGTTTCCTGTGGAAAACAACAAGCAGATACTTCATAGTCACCGAGCTGTGCTTGATGAGTGAATTCTTTCAGCATCTGCAGCTGAAAAATAGTAGAACTATTCATGCTATCCCCCAGCTGTCCTTCTCCACAACATCTGACTGTATATATTTTAAACAGATTTAGTGTTTCCAGAGAGACCATGGATAATACAAATCTTTTTGGGAATGGCTTTTTGTGCTGTTTTGTCTTTGTTTGTTCATTTCTACATTGTGTTAAATGCATATGTATTACCTTACTGTTCTCCAAATTCTCTCTGTAAAGTACTACAGTTAATGTTACATAACTTGTTTTGAACTTGTAACCCTGGTCCTGGAGCTGAAGAAGGTCCACAAGGATAAGTGTTACATCACAGTTAACAAATATAAGTAAAAATAAAAGAAAACTAAATAGGAAAGCATTCCAGATTATATAGTAAGACTAAAATTATGAGATAATGTTAACAGAAATGATAATTTGCAGATGCAGAAAACAATGAGCTATTAATTAACTAAAATCTGCATTTACCAACCTGCCACTCTGGCACAGAGGACTGAAGCCTTGACTATGAGCCTGATGACCTAAGACCAATTAGCAGTTGAAGTGCTGGAAGACCTGGGTGGGGGAGGGTGGGAATGTGAGGGCAACAGCTGACCCATACTCTGGGAAGGGAGATGTTCTGGATCACTGCAATGCCAATCACCTACTGAAGAAGTGACCAACATGCAGTGTAGGAGCTGAGCATGAGCACTTGAGTTTGCTAGCCTTGTTCATTGAATGTATATGGGAGTGTGGCCTCCTTCTGCAAACCATGGCTTTCTTCTCCACAATATGACTTGAATGACACCATCTAGCTCTTCCCAAGTGTAAGTGCCTTATATAAAATCTCACTATTATAATAACATAGTTAATTTTCTTACAAATTGTGTTTTCTACTACTTGATATTCAATAACTTGATAGTCATGCTCCTGAATATAAAACTATTATTCCTTTTGCTATACAAAAGAAATAATTTTGTGTGGCAGAATTATTTCATTCAGTTCCTTAAATGATAATGCATTTCTACTAATTGTCTATGAAAATGACCGAACAGTCCACTGAACATAATTTTCTAATCAAGCAAATCAAATTTTCTTTATCTCACCTGAAGCACCATATTATAAAACAACCATTTATTTGTCTGTCAGCATACCTATAGAGCAGTCTTTACCTCTGTACCTATCTAATCATTTCATTGGTGAACATATGCATGTCTTTGTTCATGGTACCCTAAAACAATCAAATCATACTATACCTTTTCCCTGATAAGAATGGCAGAACACTGCAGCAGGACTCCCATCATCTTGTGTGGATTCCACGTCACAGAATTGGCTCTAAAAATAACATGGAATATATACTGTAAACAGAAAACACTACCATGCTTCTGTATACTGATTTCAAGTAAGATTCATTTTCTGTTTGCAAGCATATTCTGAACTGAAAATCATTGCCTGATGCATACCTAAGAGCAATAAAATTTACACAGTGAGATGGTGGCATAGAATATGCAAGTACTGGTTTTTGTATCAAAGTAATGTTTCTTGGTTTGAGAAATCTATCACATTGTGCTTTCATGTTTATCACATACTGTACAGATTCAACCATATTTATAGTTGTTACTTAAATTTTTGAAGATGATGTAGCATTTGGAAATAGATAAGTTTGAGCTGAGCATAAATCAGTCAAGGAAAGACCAAGGACACATTCTTCATCCTTGTTATACTATTATAACAGTACATAAAGAGTTTAAAAAAGAAGTGACGTCTTAGATTTTGCAGGTTTGAAAGTGGTAAAATGTCGGCCCTTCTTTAAATATCATCAGAGTTTCTGCATACAGTTATATCAGTATAATAGTTTCATGCATTGCAAATTATTATTAGCTTCATATAAGGAAACTATCAGTATAAGCACATTAGGGAAATAGGGTTTCATAGCTACATACAAACCTATAATCTAATGGAATATTGACATCTGTATTTGTAGTTGTAATTTTCAGATACATATTGACTGAAATGCTAGTATACAATAAGGTCAGGAAGATATACAAACAACATGAATTCAGAAGGACTGCAGACAAACAAATTGGAAATGCATATACTGCTTCTCAGTGCCCTGCTAAATGTTAGGTTAAGTTCTGACTGCTTCCTCTTCAGTAACTTCCTCTCCAACAGACACCTCAAAATCAAAATAGGAAACAGCTCCTCGACTTACTCACCACTCTCTAAAGTGGTAACTCATTGGTCTGTTCTTTTACCATACTTGTTTTGATTGTTTATTAAGAACCTCCCACAAACTCCTATAATCCTATACACTGACAATATGGTTACGTGGAAGTCCTATCCATGCCACACCAGAATCAAGGAAGAATTTGAGAAGGATCGCAACTCATTATCAGACCAGTCCACATTTAACAACCTAATACTAAACACCAAAAAATCCATGATCTTCAGAACAAGACTAACCCTTTCCTTGGTTCCACATAATTGGAGGATACCTTTATTCCCAAAGAACCCACAGAATCCCTAACATATATAAAATACTATGCCTTTTGGCAAGAACAGTATCACAGCTTTCCATTTCATGCCAACATCACAAAATCCAAAATTAATAGTCTCCTTTTCTGGGCTGAAAAATATTGTATTTCTCTATGTAGAATGGAGACTAGTAGACATTTTACCCAGATGGCATACAATCTCCCTGGTATTGCCAAAGCATCAAAAAAGTCACACTTTACATAACATCTAAATCATATTTGCATATTTATCACCCTGGCTCACTCTAAAGAGACCATTTGCTCCATTCTAGCAAAGGTAAAGTGCTACCTATGAATAAAAAAATGCACTCTATGCATCCCTAACCACCAACTAATATATAAATACACCGTCAACGTGAGCTGCTAACCAACTCACAAAACTAAATTTTTCCTAGAACCTTAGCTCTCAGTCCCCCTCTTCCTAACCACCTCATTAAACAAACGCCAAAGCACAAACCACAGCTTTTCAATAATGGCCCGACACACATGCTAATCACTTCCTGAAAACCTAACAGCCATCACCTCCTTCCACAAATTCAGACAGCAACTGAAATCATTCTTTTTACTGAAGCATTTTGTAAATGTTTTTCTCCCCAAAGTATCACATCTTCTCTACCCCACCTCTGCCATATTCTCTCTACCACTATGTTGCTTTTTGACTTACCTTGTATGCATCTTAACTTCGTATTTCTCATTAAATACAGTTTCTTCATATTTCTCATTAAATACAATTCTTGCCCTTAAACATTTACTACCACATTCTCAACATGTACTTTCCCACTCGCTCTTATTTTTTGTCCCATTGCCACCCTGCCTCTACATCTGCAACCCTCAGTTATCACCTCTTACCCTCTCCTTTCTTCTCTCAATCTCTCCTTTCATACTCATGTCTGCTTTTCCAACCTTTGGAGAAACATATGTACATTTTATAAATATTTTAAATGATAATAGCTTTATTTATAGCATCGACACTAACCTTTACTTTTGCCATGTAATACGTGTTATACATTTATGTAAACTTCATACTGTTCACAATTTTCATGTGTTTTGATTTGCATACTTTTTGTACATTAATACAATCTACTCCATTTGCTCCAGGACTGAACACAAAAGCAGTCTATATGGATCAGTGTTCTACCCCAGTTAACAAATGTAAAACAAAATAAAAATAATTAAAGCAGGTTACAAAGCTTTTCTGTCCACACTTTCCTCATCTGACTATAGCAGGAAAGGCACACTGAAGCAACACAACTAACATCCAATCTTCAATACCCTAGCTGTGATATTTTGCACTAGAATATAAAGGTTGTATTTTGTTCTGCTAAGTTCTTATCAAAAATTTGGACTAGCAAGGGCCAATTTATAAAATAATCTAGTATCGCCTCTGACTCCGGTAAAGTTGTCTTGTAGAATGCCAGAATTACGACATCGACATTTAAACACAAAAGAACAATCATTCAAACTATGCAAAATGTCGGTTGCTTATCATGCTGGAATAGGTCAACAATAGTCACAAGTGTATGCGTCTCCTACAGGACCTTAACCAGGAAAATGCCAGATCTTATGAAATTTTTCATTTCTTTGGATAGAATCTCCTGTTGTCTATTTCCACATCTAGCCAAGCCCTCCTGGTTCCAAAATATAGGAGGTTTGCCATATCCTGTGGTATAGAATATATAAAATGCTAACTATTACCCTAGTGACCCTGGAGTGATCAGTAACTTGGGCATCTCATAGGACTAGCAGGGAAGATAGACATGTCTCAGCAACTGCCTCATGTACACAGACAACTCTCTCCTCCTACCACCCAACACTACAACCTGTGAGAGATGCACTTACATAGCCAAACTGGAAGCAAAGCTCTCTCCACCCAAGATTGTGCTAGACAGTCAAGAGGAGAAGATTAACACCCACACTACACATCAAGCAACACATAGCCCTTCTAAACCCACACCGCCAACACCCACATATAGCAACACTAAATCCACATATGCGGAGGCTCTTAACTGTAACCTGCCAGGACCTCTGAAGCTGAAACACAAACAAACACCAATCACAACCAAAGTGTCACATAGCTCAAAACACCAGTGTGCCACCCAGCAACAGCCCCTAAGGCAAGACAACGTACCTAACACTTTAGTTATAGGTGACTCTATAGTCCAGCACACTGATGTCCCACTCACCAGATTGAACAAGGAGAAAATTACAAGTCAGCTGCCTATCAGGTACCAGGATCCACCACATAATGCATGCACTCAAGTCACTCCACAACAAGTACAAATATGACTCTGTCATTCTCCATGTTGGAGTGAATGACTTGAGACGTACCTCCCTGGACTACATGAAAAGAGACATGGAAGAGCTCTCGGATCATGTGGCCCAGGCAGGTATGACCCTAGCCCTGAGTAGCATCCTGCCTTCACCCAGAATTATACCACAATATAAGGACAAAATGATTGACTTCAACAATTGGCTAAGCTTCTGGTGTCATTCAAAGGGGATCCAGTATCTGTCTGCCTGGGACGACATGATCGACAACCACGATGCTTTGCCAGAGATGTTCTGCACCTGTCACCCGTGGGATTCAGGTTACTGGCTAAGGCTCTTGCCACCCCTATAGTGCCTTTTTTAGGCAAAGTTCAAAGGACAAAACCACCACCGTAACAGGTACAAGCATGCAAAATCTGAAGGCAATGCTACTCAATGCTAGAAGTCTAAACCTCAAAATGCACTCTCTCGAGGCACTCCTAAAAATGGAGAACACCGATATCTGTGCAGTAACTGAGACCTGGTTCAAGGCTACAGAGAGCACCCTTGCAATACCAGGCTACAACACTTACCACACTTTTCGGCCACCAAACCAGGACCAAAACACTAAAGGTGGAGGAGTGTCCATATTCACCAAGGATATTCACACCACCAGGCTAGTTGCCCAACACAATGCATCTGAAATTCTCGAGGTGCAACTAACACTAGGTAAGACTGCAATCCAAATTGTAGCTTGCTACAGATCCCCCACCATGCTCCAAGATTCTCACTACACCTTTCTAAACATACAGGAAAATATTAAGATAGAACCAAGCACCTTAATACTGGGTGATTTTAACTACCCTGCCATTAACTGGGAAAACTACTCATGTACCAACACCTTTGCCCAATGGTTCTTGGAATTCATAAATTCCAATGCCCTGGATCATCTAATCCATAGTCCCACCAGGGGCTCCAATATCCTAGACCTGGTCATTACCAACATGGGAAATCGATGCTCCACACCTATGGTCACCCCCTCATTAGTCAGGTCTGACCTTAAACTAATCACCCTTAACATCCACATCCCACCCCCCCCCCCAGTAAGGAAACCTCCATAAAAAACTTATCCAAAGCCAACTTCATGCTACTCAAGTCAGAAGTGACAAACTTCATGACACCCATGCAGATGGGAACTGAAAGTTTGCTGAATCCTACACTAAGGCAATGTACGAGCACATCCACTCATGCATGAATTGTGCCATCCCAGATAGAATCAAGATGCTCTCCTCCAAAAAAAGGAAGCTAATCTGGTGGTCCCCTGCCATAAACAAACTTTATAACAAAAGGAAGCAACTGTTGCAGAAAAGAGGAAAATCTCAGGATGCAAAAAACTCCCTTACCAGCCTCAGTAAGAAACGGAGATCCCTCATAAAATCCTCCAAAGCTAGTTACGAAAATAAAATTGTCAAAGTTTCCAAAGACATCCACAAGGCATACTATAACTATGTCAAGAATCTAAATGGCAATGCTCAGATCTGCTCTGAGCTAAAACAGAATGGCATTAAATATACTGATCCCAAGGATATTGCCAATATCTTGGCAGATTGATTCTGTGCCAACTTCACCCCTCTCTCACCCCCTAAATGGCCCATCTCAATACCGGAAGATTGCCAAAGTCTGGTAATAACGGCCACACAGGTAAAAAATGCACTCTCCAAAGCTAAGAATACAGCATCCATGGGACCAGATGACATCCCAGGCTGTGTAATACATGAACTACAATATGAACTTGCACCTCACCTAAATGTCATGTTTAATCATAGCCTCACCTCAGGTTTCATGCCCACTGAGTGGCGCTGCGCTACAGTTATCCCACTCCACAAGGGGGGATCCACCTTGGATCCCGGAAACTACTGTCCCATCAGTCTGATGAGCCTTATCTGTAAGGCCATGGAGCGTATTATCATGGAACTTATAAACAAAGACATTGGCAACCTTCAAACACTGGACCCCACCCAGTTTGGGTTCGCGAAGGGCCGATCTTGTCTCCTGAACCTGACTGATGTCTTCGAATCAGTCTCCAGAGCCATGGACAAGGGTAAGGTGGTCCACACAGCCTATCTAGACCTCACCAAGGCCTTTGACACCACCCCCCACCCTGGAATCATAGATAAACTTACTAAGCTGGGCATTAATTCCTATGGCACCCAATGGGTTGCCAACTGGCTTACTGACAGAATCCACACTGTAAAAGTAGCTGACTCCAAATCCAGCTCCAGGCAAGTGACAAGTGGAGTACCTCAGGGTTCAGTCCTGGGACTGCTCTTGTTTGGCATCTACTTCTCTGAAGTACAGGCCAACACTAAGGGACTCTGGCTAACAAAGTTCGCAGATGACTGCAAACTGGGAGCCATTATTGAATCCCCAAATGATGTGGATACTCTACAAAAAGGCCTTACAGAAACAGATGCATGGTGCCAGATCCATGGGCTCAAGCTCAATGCCAAGAAATGTATAGTTATCCCCTTTGGAAAAAAACTTGTACCCGTGAATTACCACATAGGTGGCAGTACACTAAGCACCAAAATTGTGATAAGAGACTTAGGGACACAGGTGGACAGTGGTCTCACCTTCGATAACCACATTGCCACAACAGTCAGGAAATCCTTCTATGTGGCACACCTCATCACTAAGGGCTTTTCATCCAGAAAAAAGGAGGTCATTGTCCCACTGTACTTATCCTTCATTAGACCCATTATAGAATACAATGCCCCATTTGGTATGTACCTCTCAAGACATCTGCAACAACTGGAAAGGCCACAGAAATACCTCACCAAAAGAATCACAGGCCTAAAGCAGATGCCCTATGCTGACTGCCTTAAAAAACTCCAGCTATACTCTGTCACATATCGTCTACTCAGAGGCAGTCTCTGCTTAACATATAAGGCCATGTCAAACCCAGAGCTGTTGGACATGCTACACGTAAATAAATCCCAATCCCTCAGAGCCACACACTCCAGGGATATAAACCTTGTCATCACAATAAACAAAACATGCTGGAGGGATAGGTTCCTGACCCAGAGACTCCCCAGACTCTGGAATAGACTGCCCATACATGTCAAGCAGAGTGCCTCTTTGGCCCTCTTCAAAAGGAACCTTGACAATTGCATGGGAGAAAGGAAATTCTCCCCAGGGATCACGTCAGTCACCCTGCTAGACAGGGGTCCAGGGAAGTAAATAGTGTGGGAAGAAATAGCCAGGGAATTGTTATGGCTAGGCTTGTATAAGCCCTAGGGCTGATAGCCTAGTACCAACCTATGAACCTATGAACCTATGTCATATCCTGGGAGGGTGACAGCATGCTGACATGTGTAGATCATTCACTGGACCTTGGTAGAGGCCAGACCTCACAGACAATAGCTGGGTTGGGCTTGTAGCTAAGGCTGTGGAGGCTTTGCTGCTCTGTGGCCTTATGGTCAGAGCATCCTGAAGCCACACCTCACTGCCTATCCTGTCTAACAACATGTAACATCATTATAAATTATTCAACGGACTGTTGACTAGCTATTTGATCCTGCTAATGTGATAATCAGCACGGGTCCCATTGTCTGTGTGAACCAGTGTAACAACAACAGAAGAATCCTGATAGTGTTCAGTTTGTCAGTGATCTATGAAATGTCACCCTCCTTCCTCCTAACCTTCTCAGGGTAACCCTGTCATTATATTATCTTTATTATTTGTATACAAATAAAATTAACTACCAAAGTAATTAATAAAATTGTGTAGATGTACTATTAAAATATTTTATAAAATTGTGTTAAAATATAAAAAAAAAATATATTTTGAAATATAGAGAATAATAAATCATATAAAATATAAAAATAAAAACTAAAATACTAAAATATGGAATACGGATTGATGAATAGATAAATAGGTTGATGTTGATTTGTTGTTGTTTAAAGTCCAAAAGTCCAAATAGTGAAACTATATGGGTGGTGAAAAGCAAAAGCAAGTTATTGAAATTGAAATTCTAAGACCTCCTGGGAGACATGTAACATCATCACACTGAACGTAGGGTTTGGATTTAAAAGTCCTGGTGTACTGGTCAGTATAAGTAAGGCTGCCATCTCTGGCTTTTCTCTGCACCTTCTTCCTGGATCACAAAGAATGGCTCCAAGGAGTGGTACTGGTATAAACCACATCTCCCAGTCCACTTTTCTCTTCCACCAGATGGTACTATGAGAAGGATGAGAGCTGAGCAGCTGATGGTGAAATTCAAGAGGAACAAGAAAAATAGTAGAGGATATTTGCTGAAAGATTTGCTAAGGCCAGAGCAATTACATTCTGAGCTTTAATATTCTTCCTTTCATGGAATTCCTCTCAAACTTTGATGACCCATATTAATCTAGTAGCTTTTATGCTGTTCCTGTGACCTGTATCATGCCATCAGGAAAGGATGCAAAGTATAATGCCACACACACATCCAACAACATAGATCATATTACCAGACATGTACCTCATGAAGAATGGAAGAGATAAAATGTGTCATTCCCATACACTACTGGTGTCTGCTTTTCAGTCTCAGATCCCGAGCAAACTTGACAAATCTGATCAGACCTGACTTGTTATAACCTGAATGGATTCCAGCAGTTACTTGCCAACCAATATATCTTACAGATTACATTACTGGTTACGATGCTTTTGTTTTATCTTTGTTACCAGTAGCTTATATGATTTAACTCTCTCTCCTCTTTTCTTCCAGCACCTCTGATCTGCTAGATATTGTTCTGTCATTTTCAACAGAATCAGTTACTAGTTAGCATTTTGCCAGACCCAAAAGAAGCACTTCATGCTGCATCATTCATTTGGCCCACTCTCAGTTATTTGACTCTCATGTACACATTTAGTTAATGACAGTATGTAGGAGAATCCCTTTTAATTCTTTTCCATTGATGGATGAATGCTTAGATCAAAAGGTAACTGTTTAAAATGCTGAGACTTTAGTCCCACAATATCAAGACTGAATGACCAAAAATGTGACCCTAGATTAATGTTCCTTTGAATATTCCATTTTCCCTGAGGTACAGTGATCTTGAAATTGATATATATAAGTTTGGAGGATGAAGGGTATTGCCCCCCCCCCCCAGAAAAAAAAAAAACAACTTTAAAGAAGAATATCAGTGTTCAGCATTTGTTTTTCTCCTGTGTTTATGGACTTCTATTTCCAGCATTTCAGAGCTTGCTATTACCTGTCTCAACAGTTTGTTTCAATCATATGAGTATCTGCCCAATGTTTAAATCTGTTCTGCAGATTATGAATAACTGTACTACACAGTACTCATCCGCAGTACTCGTTAAAGTTATCATTTCAGTAATAGCATTTTACCGAAGAGCCTCTACTGCACAAAATTTAGCTTTGTCTGTTTGGATCCTTATTTCGGTAGTTTCTCCTAATTTAATTTATTTTAGAATGTATTTATTTGCACACATTTCATGCGCGTTGCCATAAATTTGCCAAAATGTTCACCTTCAATAATGCATGACAACATTTAAGCTTTGTTGCAAGCATTCCTTGTCTAGTAAAGCTTTTAAACAATAATTATCTATCTTCTTCATTGCACTTTCATGTGTTACAAGCCTTCGGTTACTACCAAATGTCCAATAGTAATTATTATACAGCTGATGATTTATTAATAGTTACCTTCTGAGATATTTCCCTTCTCTGATATTAATGAGTACAGTCTAAAATCTTAGCTGTTCTCTATCTTTGGCTCATAGTTCATCTAATGTAATTTACTTATGCATAGTGTATGCATTTCTGAACTTTAATTACAGAAAAAATGTATTCTGTGCTATGTATTGCCATGAAGACATACAAAGTACAAAAGAGGAAAAGTTGTTAGGCTAGAGGGATTCCAGTCAATAGATCACTAACTCTGATAAAGTGCTGATCCATCAAAAAATGAGCAAAACAACTTTTTATTTTTTGTGGGTGGGCAAGCCCCACCACCAGCACCACCACCACCAAAATTATGCATACCTAGTCCGAGGTCACACAGCAGTGAAGAAAAAAGAAAATCCCATTGACAGTAAAAGATGTTTCTGATTTTTGTTTCCAATGTATCGGCCACCATTTAAATGGTTGTTGATCCACTGACATGACTCTTTCGAGAATATGCATAAATTTTTCTACTTACTGTCAGCTCTGTGTTTTTTGTACTTCCATCTTTATTTCATAGCTGCTTTCATTTACTTATTTATTTAACTATTTATGGGAGCAACACTGAAAACACGTCAGTCTTGACCAGACCAAGGAGACAATAATGCACATAATAAAGCAAGTATATACAAATCACAATGACAATACACTGAGACAGAGGGAAAGATCAGTGCTATAAAGTACAGGGGTATTGACAAACTGCATAGTAACAGAAACAGACAAAAAAGCTGATGTAAACATAACCAGTCTACTTAATGTATCTATGTGGATGCAGTCATTTATTTTGAGGGACAAAACAAGAGTTATATTGTTAACATTCTCTCACTGTGTCTCACACATTAGCTGTAGCAATTTATCAGATATGATTTCTTAAAGTGCTGCCACAGATTGAGGGTTCAATTCTCTCTATAGAGATCTGACTGTATCCCTTTCTGAAAGTACCTTCTAATACGGGTTTTGCAAGGAGGCTTGCCCCCCCCCTGCAAATATGCTTACTTTTGAAATTTGCAGTGTGTTAGTTATTTAATTAACAAGATGCTAAATTTACTTCTCCACCCATCTTATGTCTTGGGTTGTCAGTGATTCACCTTGCCAACAGCTTAAACTCAAAATGTTGGTGTCAAATAAGTTGGCTGTTAGCAATATTGACCAGACCCATCTGTTTATTAATAGGTCCTATTACATGTAACATCACATTTTAGCTTACTAATAAAGCAATGCAACAGACAAAAGGATATAAAGAAAAACAAAACACAAATCCATGTTGTAGATAGCAGAACCTTGGCATGCCTCTTTGCTGACATATTCAGCAAACAACTGGCCAGAGCAGAAGTACCTAAGAAATGGAAGACAGCAAGGGTTTAAATTCACTTGCTTGATTTCTCAAGCTCAATTCATATTTGTTTTAGCATGCTGGCTTGAGTTTGCCTTTGTCTAGGTTATGTTGCTTGCTTCATTGTAGAGCAAAGTTTTCTTTACTTGCATGTTAGTCAGTGTGCCACTGTCAGAGTGCAATACCTGGCAAAGATCTTTCTTTCTCCAAGCAGCAGCAACCTGACAGTGAGAATAATAACATAGGTAGGGTACTGGTGGCAAAATCCCTTAAAGAGAGATGCAGGGGAAAAATGTTTTTTTTTGTTCATATTTACTCATAAAAGAATGAGTTTGGGCACATGCACTGCAGGAATAGCTATACTTAAGCTGTCATTTACAGGCATAGCATGATGTGAGCTCAGACATATCAAGCAGATGTACTGAATCTGTCAACGAGTATGGCTGTATGGGGGGACAGGACAAATTTATAGAGCTCGGAGCTATACGCCTGTTAGCTAAACAAAAGTGGCAGGGACAATCCTATCAGAAAGGCTAGCTGCTTCCCCAAATGGCAATCAGTTTCTAGAGGAAAAAAGGTACCATGAGTTAATGGCTTGAAGAAGCTGGGAGTCAAACCCAATCCTGTCCTATCACTGGGTTAAGGTAGAAATCAATAGGGAAGCACATGTAAGTATTGTCTACCTTGATCTACCTAGACTTCACTGAGTCATTTGACTTAGTCCCACACAGGCAGCTAGGGGAACTGGAGGGGTGGGTGTAAGACTGAGACTGAGGAAGTGAACTGCTGCATGGCTGAGTGGTAGCTCACACACTATCATGTGAAAGGTACAATGTCAGGAATAACAAACAGGACTAGTGGAGTAGTACAGGGCCAGTCATGGCTCTAGTATTCTTCAGTGTATTTATTTTGGATAAATCTCATAGAACGAAGAACAGGAGTAATGCCTTTACTGAGGACACAAAACAAGGTGCAATATTAGAAAACAGGGAAATGATTGTAAGGAAGAATTTGAGAGAGCTGACCAAGTTGGCCAAATGATAGTAGCTGAGTTTCAGGCAGATACATGCAAATGAATGCACCTGTGCTACAGTAACCATATTGTAATGTATCAGCCAGGTTGGTGTGAACTGATAGTATTCAGCAAGAAAAGAATTTTACCATATTATCATGTCTGAACTAGATCAGCAACAGCATAGTAAGAGGACAGCAGCAGCAGCAGCAAATAGAATGCTGGGGGTGGCGGGGGGGGGGGGGTTATCACCAGAGAGAGAGAGAGAGAGAGACACCAGCTAAAAGATGCTAATACTTCTGTTTAGCTGAAACTTAGTCAGGCCATTATGGAATTATGAAGGCCACACAAAAAGATGGGCATCAGTTTGACAAAAGGAATCAAGAGGAAAGCCAATAGAATGAAATGAGAAATATAAGTTAAAAGAATATGAAGAGAGATAAGAGAAGCTGGAAGAGGTGAGAGAAGACAGGTACGGAGTGGATGCAAGAGACATACACCATTAAATGCATTTAAAGAACAAACTGTATAGGCTTAATGCCTCCTTTTGCCATCAATGAAAGCAATGTAATTTAGGTAGGAACACCAGAACTCACAAAGGGTGGAATCAGACTAAAACACTTCAACAAGGTAAACTATACTCTCCTAGGTGAAGGTATAAATGCATTCCAAGCCCCACTCCAAACTGGAAGTGTAAATAAGCTGTAGCTTACACTAAAGCCCTGTGCAGTCACCTGCATAAGTGTTTAAACTCAGCCGTACCAGAAAAAATCAAAGCCAGAGCCCCAAGTAAAAACAAGCTGCCATGGTGGACACCCAGCATCAACAAACTTTACAATAAATGCAAACAGTTGCTGTCCAAGAAAACAAAGGCAAGGCTCAACAATGGAAACACCCTCCTCAGCCTCAACAGGCAAGTAAGGCAACTTGTCAAATCCTCCAAGGGCTCCTTTGAGAGAAACTTAGCAAGTACAGCCAAGGATAACCATAAGACCTTTTACAGCTATTTACATAACCTAAAGGGTAGGACACAGGCATGTGCAGAACTAGTGGCCAACGGTATCACACACACTGACCCCACAGAGATAGCGAACATGCTAGGAGATAGGTTTGGCAAAAATGTCACTCCCTTATCCCCTCCTAACTTACAACAAATCTTCCTCCAGACTCCCCCCCCCCCCATCCTACACATCTGAAGAGCAGGTCCTCAAAGCCTTGTCCAAGGCAAAAAACACAGCCTCTATGGGACCAGATGACATCCCAGGCAGTCTTCTAAACAGGCTAAAACATGAACTTGCATCAACATTAAGTACCCTTTTCAATCATAGCCTAACCACAGGCTTCGTTCCTGCAGAATGGAGAACAGCAACAGTTATTCCACTCCATAAAAGTGGCCTAGCAACAGACCTGGGGAACTACAGACCCATATGCCTGACCAGCCTCATCTGTAAGGCCATGGAACATATCATTATGGACCTCATAAATAAAGACTTAGATGACCTCCAAACCCTGGATCCTACTCAATTCAGCTTCATGAAGGGCAGATCCTGTCTGTTAAATCTGGTGGATTTCTTTGAAAATGTGACCAAGGCCATTCGTGAGGACAAATATGTGCATACATCATTTCTTGACCTGACAAAGGCTTTTGACATAATCCCACATTCAGGTACTACTGATAAACTTAGCAAACTGAATATAAACCACTTTGTTGTAAGATGGGTTGCCAACTGGCTCTCAAACCAGACACACACTATTGAAGTGCGTGACTCCACATCAACCAGCAGACCTGTTACCAGTGAGGTGCCACAGGGGTCAGTACTGGACCCAATACTGTTTGATACTTACTTCTCAAAAGTTAAGGTCAAAACTAAGGGGTTGTGGCCTACCAAGTTTGCAGATGACTGCAAACTAGGTGCAATCACTGACTACACAAATGATGTGAGTATGCCCCAGGAGGGTCTCATGCAGGCCAATGACTGGTATATTAGTCATGGTTTCAAAATGAATGCAAAGAATTGCATCACCATTCCCTTCAGCACAAACAATGTTCTCTCACACTATCAAATCAACAATACCCTAAGTACCCATGAAATGGTAAGGAACCTGTGATCAAAAGTTGACTGTGACTTTAACTTCGACCACCACGTGTCTACTGTAGTAAGGAAAGCTTTCTATGTAGTATACTTGATTAGTAAAGACATCATAGGTTCATGGGTAGGTACTAGGCTATTGGCCAAAGGGCCTACGTAAGCTAGCCAACAAGGTTCCCTGGCTTACACCACCCAAGAAAGTTATTTTCCTGTGCCACTGTTGAGCAGAGACACAGAAGTGATCCCTGGGGTGTATTTCCTATTTCCCATCCACTCATCAAGATTCTTCTTGAAGAGTGCTAATGAAGAACTTTTCTTGACATAGATGGGTAGCTTGTTCCAGAGTATGGGAAGTCTCTGGGACAGGAATCTATCCCTCCAGCAAGTCCTATTTATTGTGGTGACAAGGTTTAGGTCCCTAGAGTGTAGCTCGGATGGATTGGGATTTCTTTAGGTGTAGCATGTCCAGCTCTGGGTTTGACATAGCTTTATGTTAGGCAGAGATCATCTTGGAGTAGGTGATATGCTACAGAGTAAATTTGGAGTTTTTTGAGATGATCAGTGTAGGGCATCTGTTTGAGGCCAGTAATCCTCTTTGTGAGGTACTTCTGTGGCCTTTCCAGCTGCTGCAGATGTCTTGTGAGGTACATTCCAAAAGGGGCGTTGTACTCTATAATGGATCTAATGAGTGTCAAGTAAAGGGGAACAATTACCTCTTTTTTTCTGGATGGGAACCCTTTTATGATGAGGTGTGCCATGTGCAAGGACTTCCTGACTACTGTGGCAATGTGACTCTGAGAGCAAGAGAAGTTATAACACTCCTATACTCAGCACTTATCTGGCCCCTAATTGAGTGTAACGCCCATGTGGCAGGTATCATACTAAGCACCTGCATCAATTACAGAGACCTCAGAGGCTTCTAACAAAGAAGATCAAGGGGCTTCAGCATGTGCCTTACACAGACTTGACTAAAGTCTCTGTCATGATACTCAGTATCATATAGACTTCTTAGGGGAGACTTATGCCTGGCCTACAGAGCAATCAAAGACCCAAACCTAATGAACTTGCTGCATATCCATATATCAAATGGGACTAGGGCTACCAGTTCTAGGGACCTAAATATGGTCTGTGACTTAAATAGGACATGCTGGAGGAACAGATTTATCTCCCAGCAACTGACACATCTTTGAAACAGGCTACCAATTTATGTGAAACACAGCAGCTCTATGACACTCTTCAAGAGGAACCTGGATGAGTGGATGGGGCGCCATAAATTCTTATCAGGGATAGTGCCCACAGCCCTCCTGGACATGGGCAGTCATCACTAAATGCAATCTTGGATACTGACTAGCATTTCTATAATATTACATTGGGATGAAAGGGCTAGGCTTAAAATGAGCTCCGGGTCGATAGCCTCGTAATCTCCTATGATCCTACGATCCTAAAATAATGGAAGTTACAAATAGTTATAGATATATAGGAGGAGGGATCTAAAGTAGTTTGGGAAAGAAAGAGATAGAGTGAAGTACAGGGGTGATAGAGTATGTTAAGATTTAAATGTCCAATGGATAAGAAACTAAAAGACAAGACTGGAGAGATACTGGATAAAGATGCATGATGAAAGAGAGTAGGCAGGAAGTCATGTCACAAAAAAAAAGGAAGCAGATGAGAGAAAACGGTGGTTGACTAGGCAGAATGTTATTGCAGGGGAGCGTAATATAAGAGAGAGAAGACAGAAGTGGGAATAGGACAGGATAAGATAAAGAAGGTGAAGGCTTGGAAAAGGAAGTATGGATAGAAAAACTATTAGACTTTAGTAAAGAAGAGAAATTATATAAACCTTTTCAAGCAGTACAAACAAAATTTGTACAAAAAGCGGAGGAGTGAATATAGCAATAACCAATGATGTTGGTGTGGTATATTGAAGATTTACCCATGGTTGGTGTGGTTTAATCATGAGGACGCAGCCCAAGTTATTAAATAAAGCCAACTGTGGGTAAATCTTCAATATACCACACCATGGAGTCAGGTATTACTATTACACAATGACATTATTTAAGAAAAAAATACTAACTTTTCTTAAATAATGTCTTTGTAAAATGCTTCCGTGGTGCCCTTCCATGTTTTTCTGGTATTCTGGGGCTTTTCTGATGTACTGCGCACGCGTATGGGACTTGCATTCACATGCTTACGCAGCACATCAGTGCTGTGCAAAGGAAGATCTCCATTGCTTTTTTTTTTTTTTTTTTTATTAAAAAGAAACCAGGAGACTCTTAACGTTTGGGACAGCAGGGACAGAGGAAATAAAAAGGATAATCAGGTTTGTTTCTTTAGTTTTGCAGAATGTACCTGATTATCCTCTTATTTTTCTCTGCGCCATCTCCCTCATTCATTTGAGGTCTTCCATTTTGTAAATTTATTAAAAAAAAGAAAGAAAAGTAAACATTTTTTGAGATGTACTAAAGGAAAACATTTTTTGAGATGTACTAAAGGAAAAAAGTCCGAGCAACCGGACCTTTTTCAATTGGTATATTCTCAGATTTATAACAGGCACACTGGTTGAGCTGACCAATCAGCATGCTCCTTTTCGAACAGTACTAGCCAGTCATTGTATAATAGGATATAAACCGTTAAGGGCAATAATGAAGGAATGGTGCATGGAAGACAGGATAAGAATGATAGGATTTTGCAAGGAGAAACATCCTATTAGAGAGGTAAGTTGGGTGGAGAGAGAAATTCAGCAGAAATAATTTAATTATTTATTTATTTGTTTGTTTGCTTGCTTTTGTTTGCAGGGAAAGTCCAAGTGGGTAAAGTTCCAAGAGTCAAATAATACAATAGTATTTACAAGAGATACCACAGCACTTATAACAGGTACATACACATCTGAGAGTAGATGTATTGGTAAGTATTTTAAAGAATTAAGAGCAGAGATCCAAAATGAAACAATGGGTTGAATTGGTAAAAGTTATCATTAGGTGTACACCTCAGTGTAACTTTTTGGAATTTAGAGACCGTCCTACCGCAGTAGTTGTGCATGAGAACGTGCAGCACCACAGTGCACTACCTCTGCAACCATGCCATGCCAATTAGAGAGGCATATGCTAATTAGTCATGTGCTCTCCCCTAGAACTGCTTGCAGTAAGGCATTTACCACTCCTCACTGCTCAAAAAGCCATGTTCAGCCATCGTGGAAGAGGTAAGTGTTGGAGGAGTTAGTGATATGATAGTGTTAAGATGTGTATGTGTGAATGTTTATGTGAGTGTGCGTCAGCCTGGGAGGTAACAGTTAATGAGGGAGTAAGTTAGGTGTGTGTGTGTGTGTGTGTGTGTGTGTGTGTGTGTGTGTGTGTGTGTGTGTGTGTGTGTGTGTGTGTGTGTGTGTGTGTGTGTGCATGGTTGGCTAAGTATGGGTGGCTGTAATTCTTCCACAGACCCCTAGACTAATGAGTACAGGCTGCAACATTAGATTGGGGGAACCACTGGCCACCAGGGATAAGTCTTTAGCTACAGGGTCAAGGGAGCACTAGACACCAAATATTACTTTGCATAATGTGTTTGAAAAGCACTTAAACACAACATGGGTGGAGGGGAATAATCTTTTGTAAGAATTTACCATAATCGTACAGGTCCTACTGATCACTGTTGCAATATTCCAAACTGTTGGGTTATCTCATCATATAACCTGGATGCCCAACCAGGGTACCAAAGCTAAAGCCTTCCACAGAGCCATACATCTAATGTATGATCTAAGCCCATGGGTGTAAGGGAACATAAGCTGATGTATGAACATGAAACCTCAGACTATCTCCAAACCTAGAAGCTTGTAGACAACTGAGGATACTAGAGCAATTGGTTAGCTAGGAGAGGAGAAGGCAGAAAATGGTTCCCCCATAATCCATGAAAAAAGGTAATCAAAGGTAGAAATGGGGGGTGGCAGGGAGGGAAGGAACACCTCAACAGTGATCGAAAGGACATCTACTGTTATGGTAAGTTCTTACACAACCATTCTATGCTTTTCCTTAGATCACTATTGTAGTATTCCAAACTGTTAAGTGATTCCAAAACCTTAAGTAGTGTAGAGGGTGACTGGATGAGACATGGGAGAGCTGTCAAGCAGTCCTGACAGGGCAGATTTGGTGAAAGCAGCTTAGGATTTAGAAAATGCTTCTACCCTCTAATGTTTGGTAAAAGTATGCACCAAGGACCAGGTAACTGCTTCTAGGACAGCTCTTGAGTCTTCCCTGTTGTAAATGGCTCCAGAAGAGATCACTGCTCTGGTAGAATGTGCTTTCACTGGAGAAGGCAAAAATGTGCCATGGGGATTATAACAAAAAAGCTGGATTTAGAAATCCTGTTAGTAATAATTTGTTTTGAAACCTAGTTTGAATTCGTGGTAGGAAATAAACTGCTGGTCAGTCTTGTGGATTGCATTTGTCTTATCCAAGTAAAACCTGAGCTGTCTATGCACATCAAGTGAGCGCAAGATTCTCTCTCTCTCTTATTCTCTGGATTAGGACA
Source organism: Protopterus annectens (assembly GCF_019279795.1). Taxonomy (NCBI): domain Eukaryota; kingdom Metazoa; phylum Chordata; order Ceratodontiformes; family Protopteridae; genus Protopterus; species Protopterus annectens. The sequence goes on along the minus strand of NC_056738.1, from coordinate 82,042,511 downwards.
GAAAATAGGGAGTGTGATGGCCTGATTGAGGGATAGTTCTTTTACCACTTTAGGCAAAAAGAGGGATAGCCCCTCACAGACTTTCTATCCTTATGGAAAATAAAGAAAGGAGAGCATGCTGTAAGGACTAGGAGCTCAGAGATTTTACTGGCTGGCTTAAGGGCTACTAGTGGTGTGGTTTTCCAAGTACAGAATTTGAGAGAGGCAGAGGTTGCTTGTTCAAAATGGGGGATAGTGAGTTTTTCAGGAACAAAGATGAGGTCCCAAGAAGACAGAATAGCTTTCCTGGGTGGTTTAAGGTGCATTACACCATTCAGAAACTGTTTTACCTCTAGCCTTGACAAAACAGGAGAATCAAGAGGTAAGCATGCTGAATGGCTGAGAAGTGTGCCTTGACTGAGAAGTATGCCAAGCCAGCTTTTAGATGCTCACACAAAACAAAACAATGGAAACACCTGTCTGTACAGAGTCCTTTTCATGAGGGATCTGTATTAACTTGTCGACTGCAGAAATAATCCATACATGCAACATTTAACTGGAAACATTGAAACTCTGGAATATTGACAAACATAAAAAAATGTATAACATATTTTTGTATGGGGGAGCAAGCCACGCTGCACCCCCTGTGTGGTGGAATGCACCCCCACATCCCCTGATAATTATGTATAACAACTCTGAGATTGCACTACTGCTGAGAAATGGCAAAACCAAACTCTTTGCTGTACTGCAATTAGTGAGTGTCAATGTTGTGTGTCAACTATTTCTGCAGGTGGAAACTTAAGGTAGATCTGGTCACCAAATAATCTTTTCCATTTTCATATATAAGATTTCTGGGCAGCAGATTTCCTTACCTCCTGGAGAATCTGTAGGATGCCCTCAGAAAACTGGTGTCTGAATGGGATTAGAATCCCATCATCCATAGAGTCAGGCTGAGAGATGACATGTTGGGGTGAAGATGGGAGCACTTGAGTTCTGCGCATAAGTCCATTGTGGGAGGTAAATGGTAGTGATGAACCCTGGCTATGTGATAGAGAAGGGGGAACCAATGCTGCCTTAGCCAAAAGGGAATCACCAGTAAGATCTTTGGCTTGTCTCTCTGGGTCTTTAGCAAGACCTTTGGGAGAAATGGAAGCAGAGGGAAGGCAAAGAGGAACCTTCCATTCCACTGAAAAGACGGAACATCCATTCTCCATGCTTGAGGACAAGAAGCTCTGATACAAAAGAGGGGAAGCTGTTTGTTGTGCATGGAGGCAAATAGATCTATCTGCAGAATACCCCATTTGTGGACTATGTCTAGGAAGACCTCCCTGTTGAGCATCCATTTGTGTGTCTTCCCTTAATCTGCTTAGAAAATCTGCCAGGATGTTGTTCTGTGAGGGAATGTAAACAGCTTGAAGGGACAGGTTTGCTTTGGTGGTCTAATCCCTTGCCATAACAACTATTCTGCATGGCTAATAAGATCTGCCCCCTCTTTGTTTATGTACCACATGACGGTAGTGTTGACTGTGAAAATTCTGAATGGTCCTGTAGCACAAGAATGGGATAAGATCTACACGGCTTGAACTAGTGTCCACACCTTCTGCATGTTGATGTGCTCTGACCTTAGATTTAGTGGCCATTGACCCTGAACTTGTAAGGAACCCATCCATGCCCTCCATGCAATGTCTGAGGCATCTGTGTGCAACTCCTGTTGTGATATCTGTAGTTTGAAAGGTAGGCCTGTGTTGAGGTTTACCTATGCTATCCACCACTGGATTTCTTTCTTTAAGCAGGGGGAGGAGAGGAATCTGAATATTCAGAGGATGAGTGCTGGGACCAGATGTATTTCAGGTACCGATGGATCTTTCTTATATGATGTATGGCAAAGGGGACCATAGTTATGGTTGCAGCAAGGAATCCCATTGTGTCCTGGGGATTTCTCCTGTGATGCAAGTCTGAAGGGTCAGGAGATACTGGAGAAAACTGGAGAAATTCTGCACCTTGTCTAGGGGCAGGAACACCAGCATGTGCTTGGTGTGTAGTCTGCAGCCCAAGAAGATCAGGTCTTAGGCTGGTTCTAGAGTGGATTTCTTGAAGTTGATCATTATTCCCAGGCTTTGGAGTAGGGGCACTGTGAAGATGAGATGGAGTACAAGGATCTGTGGGGAGAATGCTTGTATTAACAGGTCATCTAAACATGTGAATATTTGAATTCCCTGAGTCCAGCAGAAGCCAATGACTGGAGCCAGACACTTTGCAAAAAGCGTGCCAGCTGTAGAAAGTCCAAAAGGCAAAGCAGAGAACCTAATGTGTGATTAGAAAGCCTCAGAAGTTTCCTGAAGTTAAGGTAGATTGGAATGTGGAAGTAAGTGTTTTTTTGGTCCAGGGATACCAGAAAGGCTTGCAGAAGTATGAATGTTTGAAGAGTTTGGAAAGACAGCATCTTGAATAAGGAGTCCCTGAGGAAAGTGTTGAGAACTGATAGCTCCAATATAGGTCTCTATTCTACTTCTTTTCCTGGGACAAGGAAAATTCTTGAATTAAACCATTTTCTTGCATACTATTATGTCACAGATTCTATTGTGCCTTGCTTAAAACTTGAATGATTTCTTGTTTGTCTTGGAATCTTTTCATAGGAATGTTCCTGGTCTTATGAGGGGACCTAGATTTCCTGTGGGCAAAGGATGTGGGCTTTGCAGAGTATCTCTGGTATTGGAAAACTAAAGTAAGAAATATTTGTTTGGAATCCTTCATTATTTTCCTTTGTTCTTGTAAGGTTGTAAACAAGTTGGCTGCATCAGGTCCAAATAAAAAGTCCCTGTTCAAAGGAGAATCTAACAGTTTGGCTTTAATGTCCTCAGGAATGGACTAAAAGTATATCCATTCATGCATACCTTCAAATAACAGAAACTGTAGCAGCTGCTTTGAAGAAAGCCTCCTCTGCATCATAACTGCATTTGATGCTATGCCTATGCAGTTGTGAGATTTGCGCCACCATAGACATGGCCTGTTGCTAACTGTCTGGCCCTTCCATTAAAGCCAGAGTTGTAGTTAAATTCCCTAAGATAGACAGAAAATAGTTACTCCTTTTGGTCTGATAGTTTAGGACTCTGAAGGTTATAGTGAAAGAGGTGTATACCTTCTTTCCCAGTCTATCTTTTGCAGGCTGTCTTTATTTAAGGGAAAGGCATTAGCAGCAAATAGGAGTTTAGAGGGCTTGTCCATAGCCATGGAAAACACAGAAGGATCTGCCAAGGGATTCTTATACAGAAACTTTAAATCTTCATGCACTTTGTAAAATGTATCAGGCCTTTTAGGGGCTGGTGGCTGAAAGTCAGCAGCAGTGGAAGTAGATGCAAAGGCATCAAGAAAGGCGTCTAGGACAGGAGGTATAGGAGCAGGAGCAAGAGTGTCTGCCTCTAAAAGAGTATAAGCTTCCTCAACAGGGGAATCAGAGGTCAGTTAGCCTAGAGAGTGGATCTCAGAAGTGTAGGCCAAAGAGTGCTCAACAGACTCTAACTCTACCTCATCTTCCTCAGAAGATTCTAAATGTCTGTTTATGGGTAACATAAATAGGGGTAGAGGATGTAAAAGATGGTGGCTTAAGTGCCATTATGGCCTTAAACAGGCCCTGGGAAAAATCCATCCATTTCTTTACCTTGGATGTCTGAGGAGAAGCAACATTGTTGTTTTTTTTTTTTTTTTTTTTTTTTTTAGGTGTGATGTCTGCTTTGATTCCAACCCCTGAGATATCTCAGTAAGAGTCCACTGTATTTCCTCTCAATCTAAAATTATTATACAGTGTTGTCTCTTCCCACTAGTGTCAGTAGCATCAGTTGTTTTGACATGTGTACATCAAATGCCATCCTGGCCTCCAGTAGTGCTGCTGTAGCAGGCATCTGAGAAGGTGTAAGGCATACCATGGGTTCCAAGATCTCAGTGGGTATGTTGAAGACTGAATGTGTGGGCATAATGTTGGGCCTAAACATCTTAAACTTCTTTTTTGTAATAGGCAGGATGTCAGGGGTGGAAGGGTCTGCCATCTAAGCTTGGTGCAGATGGAAGAAAGTTATGTCTGTAAGGTTTTCAGTATGAAGGACTGACAAATAGTACAAGTTTTATAATGGTGCTGTGCACCTAAACAGGAGAGGCACTGGGACTGGAGATCCTTGTAAGGATTCTGCCTACCGCAACCACACTTTCCCCTCTTAGTTGACATCTAATAGAGTAATAAACACCAATGATATTAAGAAAAAATCAAGGAAGGTCCCCAGTGGGACACTTATCTGAAACAGCGTGGGCCAACAGTACCAGCAACCACATGCAGAACAGGCCAATGTGTGCGAGACCTACTTTCAGACTGGCAGTGAGATAGTCTGAGGTTTCCCCCTCATACATCTACTTATGTACCCTTACTCAGTGAACACAGGTCATACATTTGATATAAGGCTGTATGGAAGGTTTTAGCTTTGGTACCCCAGCCAGATGTCCAGGTTATCTGGCAAGAAAACCCAAGAGATTGGAATACTGCAACAGTGATCTAAGGAAGGACATCACTAGATAGCAGGGACATTTTTTACACCTCATGCCTTAATGGGACATAAACATAATGGGGATGGGGGAACCACTAGACTCTATGGATAACTCAGAAGATGTGGGTCAGCGGGAAACACTAGACCCCAGGGATAGTCTATATGGCATGTCTAAAGCACATTTAAAAATAAAAACAAAAATGGTGAGGGGAACCTTTAGATACCAGGTATAACTAGTGTGTCTTAAAAGACACTAAAAGAGATTCATATCCTGTACTCTCCCACCTCCAATAGAGGATATTAGTCCTCTGCACTAACACTAGACACCAGGAATACCATATTAAAGATAAATAAGTGAGGGAAAAAATAAAAATTAATGGAGGAGAAAAGGGATTTGAACATTTGAACAATTGGGATGGCACACAAAACCCCTGCAGAATTTTTTTTTAAGATATAGTGAGATCTCAGGCATTATGCAGTGCCTGAACCAATTTGTGACTTAAGAGGGGGAGGGATAGGGAATGTTAAGCAGTGCCTGAACCAGTTTGTGACTTATGAGGGGGAGGGTAGGGAATGTTAAGCAGTGCCTGAACCCATTTGTGACTTACGAGGGGGAGGGATAGGGAATGTTAAGCAATGCCTGAACCCATTTGTGACTTAAGAGGGGGAGGGATAGGGAATGTTAATTAGTGAACCTCTAATATGAAACAGCAGGAGTACCAATAAACAATCTCCAAGGATTCCAAGGATTCTACCATGACTAGTTTAAGTCCACAAGAATCAGAGGCAATAGTCCATAAAATCCACAAAGTGTTTATTCCACTGGAACAAAATGAAGTAACAAAACCCACGGTGAAATCACAAACAATATCAGTTAAGCGCTTTCTCCTGGGATCAATCCCAGTCTTCTTCAGAACAATTCAGCCCAAGCACACCATAGGCTTAAATAACAGTGCAGATGTCATGTGACCCATCATTTAAAAAAAAAAAACATGTAATTCCCAACCCCAATTTTTCATACATAATTAATGAACATGATGTAGTTTCATTAAAAACTGACACAAAAAACTGAGCACAAGAACATTTCTAAGAGACCTGGAACCACGTATTACAAAAAATAAGTTAAAAAATATACTAAAAAATACCTTAAAATAAAGGTATATTAGTAGTTCAATACTATTTAATATTGGCTTGTAAAAATAGTAAAATGTATAATTTTACAGAACTAATTATGACTGACCATTTTTTTAGTTTTTTTACCAAGGGCTTTCAATTTGTGCCTTTACGTTCTGGATCACCCGCCAACACCATTATTGAACTGAAAATGTTTTTAAGAGAGCTTAATTTGAATATACTATTTAAAGGGCAAAAGCAGTCGAATACGGATCTTGTTAAGAAAAGTACTTTTAACCCCCCCATCCACCCCTCTTTAAGAATTTTTGAGGAACTAGTTGAAAGAGAAATTAGGTCCTTTAAGCAGAAAGGGAGTTACAATGAAAACAATTTTTCAAAAGAGGACTTGGAAGTCCTTGAGATTCTTAAGGAGCACAGGGTTAGGGCAATGAAACCGGATAAAGGTGGGGGGGGGGGTAGTTTTGATGTACAATAATGATTATGAGATTTTCATGTACAATATATTACAGGATACGGGTCAATATGAATTGGTTTCCCGCAATGAAATTAACGTAGCCTATGCCAAAATAAATTATTATTTATATGACCACCTGTTACAGGGTACCTTTAATGAGAAAACTTACAATTTTTTGAAGGTGGATCAACCAAAAATACCTACAATTTTTGGTATCCCCAAGACCCATAAAGGTATAGAAAACATAAAATTTAGACCTATTGTTGCTGGGGCAGGAGGTATAACTGAACCTTTAGCCTTATTTGTGGACGCCACTGTCAAGAAATCTTTGAATTCTATACAGCATATATGTAAGGATTCATGGGAGTTTTTGAAAAAGATCAATAAAGGCATGTTTCAAAAGGAATTATTAATGGTAACTATAGATGTTGTGGAACTTTTTCCCAGTATTCCACACATTGTGGGGATGGAATGATTCTCCAACATTTTAGTAGGGGAATCAGGGTTACACAGCCAAACTATCAACTTAGTTTTAGAATTCACTGAAACAGTTCTTAACAACAATTTTTTATATTTTAATGGGGAATATTATCACCAAAAGAAAGGTGTGGCCATGGGGGGCATCTTGTGCCCCCTTGTATGTCAATTGTGTTTTATATTTTTGGGAGAAGAGATTAATATTCGAGACGGATTGGAACAACTATATAATACATTACAGTAGATTTTTAGACGACATTTGTATATTATGGAAGGGAACCAAGTATGAATTGGACAATTTTTTTTCTTACATTAATCAGACATCAGGTTTTTTAAGGTTCACTATTGCTGTTGCTGAAGAAAAACTGGATTATTTGGACATTACTTTATATAAAGACGTTCCAAATAATTGTTTCCAGTCCAAAATATTCCAAAAAAAGACCTTTTCCAACATGTACATGCATTTCGACAGTGGCCACTCCTTGTATCAAAAAAAGGGGATTGTGAAGGGGCAGTTAATAAGGGCCTCCAGAATGACTAGTAGGTTTGATGAATTTATTAAGGAGGTAGGTTTTATTAAAAGTTTATTTTTAGAGAGGAATTACCCGGAAACTCTTATTGACCAACAGATAGAGGAGGTCATTAGCAACAGGGAAAGTAGTTATTTCCCACTTTTAGGGAAAGGGACTATTACCAATATGACAGCCTCTACTGATTTGGAATATGGTCCTGGTATTTTTGTTCACACCTATACTGAAACATCAGATGAGATAGAGAAGGTTATTAAAAAATGTTGGCATGTTTTAAAAGTTAATGATGAAATATCAGATTACATACCCCTTCATCCTAGGTTCGTTAGAAAGAGGGATTTGAACCTCAAAGACCATTTAGAGAGAGGGAACAGAGAATGGACAAGCAATAACAATAATAAAAAGAAGGGCACTTTTAAATGTGGATTGTGTCATCAATGCTCCTTTATGTTTAATACCACTTCTTTGTATATTTCCTCTAGAAACTTTCATATTAATGCCTCGCGACATTTTAATTGTAAATCAAACAGAGTGGTTTATTTAGGGATGTGCATTAATTGTTCTAGTTTTTACATAGGAAAAACTGAGAGGCATTTGAGTAGAAGGGTATATGAGCACCTTTACGAAGTTAGAACTAGGAAAGAATCTAATGCCTTTTTTAAGCATTCCCTTAATTGTCCCAACTTGAATTTCAAGTTTTTTGTTTTGGAACAGGTGGACATTGATCCTAGGGGAGGGAGCTGGGAGACTAGACTGGAATACAGGGAATTGCTATGGCAATTAAAACTGGATGCAGGGAAACCTCCAGGATTAAATGATCATATTAGTATTATTAGTGTTCTCAAATTAAGGTCTGCTAGGTTATAGACACATTTACACCATCGTATTTTGTTACATTGGAACTTGTTGCCTTTGTTATCTTCTTTGTTTTAGATTAGTTATGGGACGTTTATAGATGGATTTCTACATTAGTTCTGCCACTTTATAGTTGGCATGAGTTTACGTTTATTTAAAGTGAATTACTTTTACTATTTTTACAAGCCAATATTAAATAGTATTGAACTACTAATATACCTTTATTTTAGGGTATTTTTTAGTATATTTTTTAACTTATTTTTTGTAATACGTGGTTCCAGGTCTCTTAGAAATGTTCTTGTGGTCAGTTTTTTGTGTCAAGTTTTTAATGAAACTACATCATGTTCATTAATTATGTATGAAAAATTGGGGTTGGGAATTACATGTTTTTTTAAAATGATGGGTCACATGACGTCTGCACTGTTATTTAAGCCTATGGTGTGCTTAGGCTGAATTGTTCTGAAGAAGCCTGGGATTGATCCCAGGAGAAAGCGCTTAACTGATATTGTTTGTGATTTCACCGTGGGTTTTGTTACTTCGTTTTGTTCCAGTGGAATAAACACTTTGTGGATTTTATGGACTATTGCCTCTGATTCTTGTGGACTTAAACTAGTCACGGTCGAATCCTTGGAATCCTTGGAGATTGTTTATTGGTACTCCTGCTGTTTCGTATTAGAGGTTCTTTGGCTCTTTTTGTCTTGTTGTTCTGAATGTTAATCAGTGCCTGAACCCATTTGTGACTTACGAGGGGGAGGGATAGGGAATGTTAAGCAGTGCCTGAACCCGTTTGTGACTTACGAGGGGGAGGGATAGGGAATGTTAATCAGTGCCTGAACCAGTTTGTGACTTATGAGGGGGAGGGATAGGGAATGTTAATCAGTGCCTGAACCCATTTGTGACTTACGAGGGGGAGGGATAGGGAATGTTAAGCAGTGCCTGAACCCGTTTGTGACTTACGAGGGGGAGGGATAGGGAATGTTAAGCAGTGCCTGAACCCATTTGTGACTTACGAGGGGGAGGGATAGGGAATGTAAAAAGTGCCTGAACCTGTTTGTGACTTACGAGGGGGAGGGATAGGTAATGTTAAGCAGTGCCTGAACCCATTTGTGACTTATGAGGGGGAGGGAGAGGGAATGTTAAGCATACCTCTCAACCTCATAGCACAAGACTGCAGGTCAGAAACCATATTTAATGATTGGACAAAATCATGGAGGGATTTTAAGTATTCCTTTCACAACCATAGAAAGTTGCTAAAATAATAGCTTTTGTACTAGCATGCATTTACTGAAGTGTATGAAGTGTGAAACGTGAATGCCTGGCATTAAGGACTGACTATGCCAAGGATAAAAGAGACATCGTGGACGTTCTGACAACAGGGAGTGTGAGCGTGTTTGTTTTACTATGTCTTTGTGTGTGGAAGAGTGATTGGGGAGGAGCCTGTGCTAATGCCATGCAGCTGCTACTGTTAACTAACGTAGGAAATTGCTGATCTGCACTCACGTACTACAACATATCTATTACAAGTGAACTCAAGAGAAGGGCTTGTATTGTTTGAATAATAAGGTTTTTTTGAAAAATTAAATTAGTATTTTAACAACAACACAGTTTGAATAATACACATGTCAATATAAATTGTTTAGTATCTTAGTAGAAATGCGATTTTAATTTTAGAAATAACTTTTTAAAAAAGACAGATTTTTCAGTTAATTGAGTGAGTGTGGTCACATAAGGGGGTATTTAAAAGTTGTTAATTTAACACACACTGTTCTGGTGATGTCTTTTTGGATTTTAAGACAAAAGCACTAAACATTGTGTGGTATTTTTGCGGACACTGGCTCTTTTGCTATGTTCAGCTAATGTTTGATCACACATACTGGCTTTTTATTCCTTTTGCAACCTGAACATTCAGCTAATGGTATGTATATCATATATAAGTAAGTATATAACTATATATATATATATATATATATATATATATATATATATATATATATATATATATCTATAAAAAACAACTATATAGATACATACATGAGTATGAAAATCAGGCTTTTACCAATTATAGTAATGTGAAATGCAGAAAGTAAACAGAGTCAAATACAATGAGCTATGATAAATGAAAGAGCACATATGGGACTGGTTTGGCAATACAGAACTATTTCAAGTTAGTGGACAACCTAAAACAAAATGGAATTATTGTTTTGTTATCAATGCGTTTATTTTACTTTGTATAAAATAATTCAACAGTAATGTGCTCTTGTGTGATTCAAGAAATGTGAAAATGAAGCTGTGGCACACTAATGTAATATGAAAATGCAAAGGTACAGAAAAATATTAAGAAAAATAATAGTATAACAGTGGAAAGAAGCAACCAGGTTAGATGGAAATAGGAAAATACAGTGCTTAGATCTTCAGTGAGCAGTGAGCAACAGTCAACTAACAGTGGGTACAACACAACTAGAAGGGAAAAAGAACATTAACAGTGAGGTGGGGAGTGATAATAAGGAAAACAGAGAAGGAAACAGGAAGATTATACTGAAGGTGAGATGGAGGAAAGACCGTGGAGAAGGTCAGAGGTCAGTGCAAAAAATAAGACTCTAAGCTGTTAACAAATTGTTTCCTGCAGCTGAGTCTGATTCTGACAGCCTCGATTTGCCTACTGTATAACTTTGAGTAAGTTACTTAACCTGATAGTGGTCCTAGTGGCCCTGGGTTGCTCATGAAAAGGAATACTTGTATTCTGTGAGCTTAATAAACTAACAGATAAAAAAATGCTAAGACAGTAAGTAGAGGAACAAACTAAACCATAGATAGTTGTGGCAGTGTCATGCTGCACAAATGTACTACACATGCTTAGATACGAAAGTATAGGTTGCCAGTCTATTAGCCAGGATCACAGGACTATGTAGTTCTTGTATTATGAGCTGTTTATGTCTGCAATTAAAATAAGACAGCCTTCAAATATTTTTTAAGTCTTCCTATAGGTTACCTATCCCACATAAAGTGCCCATGTTTAGAAATGAATCTGACACCTGTGCAGAGATTATTGAAAGGTCTTCCAAGAATTATAACTCTATGACTTTATGGATTACATATAAAAAATATTTGTTAAAGATACTACATGTTGGAAGGGTACAACAGTCTGAGTAAAGCAGTTTGTGCATGGGAAAGTTTAGAAGGAAGCCTGCCTTTTCCACAATGGGTAGCCAGTTAACTACTTAAAGGCAGTCAGTGGTGCTGATGGAGGCTCAATAAGGGTTATGCCTGCAAATCACATTTGGCTATGATTTGTAGCCATTTGACATTGCTTGCCATCCATTCTGGGAATGATAGTGAGGTCATACTCAAGTCATGGAAGAAGGGTGTTTTCCTGGTAGCAGTCTTAGCTTCTAGAGTGAAAAGCCTATTTACCTTACAAGTTTGGTTGTAAATGCATGACAGTATTATGAAAAACTTTTTTTCACATGAGGCTCAAGGAAGAATACCAGATTGATTCAAGTGTCAAGGAATTCACTCTTGGATGTCTGGATTGGATGTCACAGACTCGCTTCTCGAGAAGTTAAAAACATGCTTTTGAGCTACTTGACAAAGAATATCAGGACACTAAGACCATTCAGATGTTGTTAATTAAAATGGGTGTCTCCTACTTAGCCCCTCTCACCTCCTTTTTGGGAAAAGCACTGATTTGTGTTTCTCGTTTCCTACTTCCCTAGTCTCATATCATGTCCAAAACAGCATGCTTCAAATGTTGCTGTGTCTTTCAGCGGTTAGGGGTCACCACAGCAGAACTCCAGTCCACTAATAATTGATTTTTACATGCCAAGTTACCAGCCCTGATGCACAACCTTCAACAAAGGTACACCCATTCATGCATGTCTCCACGCAGAATACACTCTAGCTGAGAATTGAACCTAACAGCGTCTGACTGTGAGGCGACAATGCTACCGCAGCACCACCACCACAGGTATTAAAACACACTCGTAATATTGCTTAAAAAGGTATTTTATATGATGAACACCACTGGAAAGAATGCTTAGAAATAGAATTTTAAATGTTCTGGCCATGATTTCAACAGAGTATGAGGCACAATGATCTTTGCCAGCTCATAATGTTCATGGGTAAATGCAAAGAAATAAAAGCCATATGTAATATTACTACCAGTCAGAATGGACGTAAAATTAATAAACATATATCACATTAGTAAATTACAGTAAAGAGGAGTTATTCCATAAGGTACAAAAGTGGGAAAACAAACAGAAAATTATCCCGTGAGAAAATATAAATGGAAAGCATTCATAAATAAGGTAAGGCTTATGACAAAATTTTTTTTGCCATTTATTTTTTAATTTTATTCATTTGCTAACCAGGTAAGTTCATCTGGCCAATTTCATCTACAACCCAAACCAAAAATTGTATATATGTATATATATATAGAGAGAGAGAGAGAGAAAGGGGGGGGGTGCATATGGAAAATTTGGAGAAGGTAAAGAGCTAGCCTGTTATTTGAGAAATGATAGAGAACAATATCTTGTGAAAACCTGCACAGACAGATGGAGAGCATGCAAACTCCACACAAGAAACGAGTAGATGTCAGAATGAACCCTGGAGTGTTAGGCTGTGAAACACAGACCGTAACTAAATACAAAAATAACCCACTGAGGTGTCCCACTTGGAGATCAACACAAATAGGAAGTACTCCCACAACTGTTGTCTAACTTCAAGGCTGACTTTCAGGTAAAATCAAAACCGGTGTCTTAAATTCCCAAATGATAATAGGGGTAGGAACTGGAGAAGCCATGTGAAAGGAGAATCAAAGAAGACTCTACTAATGGAGTGAAGATCCAACATCTAATGTTTAATAAAGGAATGTACTGAAAACCAAGTGACCTAGGTGTAAATGGCTGCCATGAGCAAATTCCAAAACAAGCACCAGAAGTACTCCTCCCATCCCCCACAGAATGTCCATGTACAATATTTGCTAAATACTATTTAGTGGACTGTTGACAAAAGAAGAGTTAGCAATCCATTCAAATTTGCCTGGTAACTCTTTTTACCTTTTTATCAGTGCAAAGGAGACAAACAGCTGCTATATCTTCCTGTTTTTATGCACAGTTCACAGGTGCAACTTTAACTAATGGTGACTAGCCAAAGCATAGGGGATACTACTTTCATAGAGTACTTCTGGCTGACATCAAAGATTGAAACAATGCTAATTTCATGAACATTCATAATATTTTGACTTTGGAATTTATTTATTAATTAAGGAATTCATTTATTTATTTATTTATTTATTTATTTATTTATTTGTTTATTTATTTGTTTATTTTATTTTATTTTACTTATGTTAACTGGGAAAGTCCAACTGGGATGAAGACTATTTTCATCAGAGGCCCGGGGAAAAAGCTCCACATATAACAATCATAACAACAGCTGACATTTATACAATGTATCAAGATATTTATATATATATATATATATATATATATATATATATCTTCTTCTTTTTTTCCCAGTTAGGGGTCGCCACAGCAGATGACCTGTCTGCTCATGATTGGCAGTGGAGTTTTACGGTGTCGAGTTGCCACTCCACTGCCTAACCTTCCACCGAAGGCATACACATGCACACACTCATGCCTAGGGCCAATTTAGAGTGTCCAATCCACCTACAGCATGTTTCTGGGATGTGGGAGGAAATAAGAGCACCCAGAGGAAACCCACGTGACCACAGGGAGGACATGCAGACTCTGCACAGAAGGCACCCCAGCCAAGGATCAAACCAGAGAACCTCTCGTTGTGAGGCGTGCACTATGTCGAATGCAGAAATGTGGAATCCACTATTGTGGTGTTGCATTTGTGACGTGCAGTTTGTGGATTTATCTGGGATTTCAGGTAAGTGGTGTTTGTGTAAGGGTATTGGGTAGGGATGTTAGTGTGTGTGAGTTTGTGTAGTGGGTTTTTTTGTGTGTTTAGTTTAACCTCGGAGTTAGTATATATAAGTAGGGGGGGTATGGGGTGCGCAGGTAGGGTAGGTGTGTTTGTGTGTTATGTTGTGTTTGTGTGTGTTGTTTTGTTTGTTTTAGTGTAGTTAGGTAGGTGTATGTGTGTTTGTTTGTGTGCTGGTTTGTGTGTGTGTGCATGTGTGTGCATGTGTGTGTGTGTGTGTGTGTGTGTGTGTGTGTGTGTGTGTGTGTGTGTGTGTGTGTGTGCGTGTGTGCATGTGTGTGTGTGTATGGTCGTGATTGTGCTTTTCGCAGTTTTGTGTTTCCGGGTATGTGGGTTTTCTACTATCCAGTCTTGAAATACTGAAATTCGACATGTCAGTATTCTGAGATTGTCTAGTGAATACAATTTTACAATGTAAAGAGTGCAGAAGACAAACATTGCTATTGAGATGAAGTATGTACAGGTGTTTGTAATAGTAATACAGGTAAGATTTACATGAGTTTCAAATGACCTTTCAAATTTTGAAGACTGTCAGAAAGAGGAGGCTCAGCATGAGCAATTGCCATTTAGCCTGGGCTAGTACAGGTACAAAGCCATGCATCAGTAAAGAAGCTTTTAAGCATTTTTAAACTGGTTGGTATTGATAAGGGTTCTAATGGTATGGGGAAGTGAATTCCAGCTTTTTACTACTTGGTGGGAGTATAGGGAGTCACCAACAGTGTTAGTGGATTTGGTTACCTGTAGTAGTGATTTATTTGTTGAGCGTAGGCTACGGTTGGTAGAATAGGGATGCAGGATGTTTAGAAGAGCTGTTTTTTTTCAGCCTGATATAGAGGCTTGTGTAAAAACAAAAACAAAAATTGACCAGCATTTAGAGCAGACACGGATGTTGAGATAAATCAGTCCTTTATTTTCAAAAAATATTCAGACCGGTTTCGGCAAATATTGCCTTCTTCAGTGTAGGACAAACAAATAATGCCCTGTTTTCAGATGTAATATATACATGATGCAGACCAATTGGCAAACAGAAGTCATGAATATTCATAAAAAACTGATGATGTGAGATACCAAAAAATACAAAAACTGCCCTGAAGCCTTCTTCATTCCAAAAAAGTTAATCAAGTGAACCAGTGTAACTCTGGAGTACCAATATAAAATAGCAGCAAATGCAAAAAAGAAAAAAAGGAAAAAATACACCTGAATGTGAACTGATAACAGTGATAAAATATTATGAACCATGTAATAATACATAATTATAAATTACATATTGAATATTGCTCGTTATAAAGAAAAAAATATTGAAACAAATAAATAGATAATACATCAATGAACATAACTGTCATGCCTGTAGTATGTACATCCTGATAGATAATAAGTACCCCCATAATAATATATAATAAAAATGTACCAAATGTGGTAAACCACAAATGTATGAAACCTAAAGCTAGACATTAACCATCCATAAATGCTTAGAGGCAGAAAAACTCTGCATACTGGATCACTACAGATGGTCATTGAGGCCAGGAGAAAAAAGGCCCCCAAGGGTGACAATCCAGTATTTCTCTTTATGATCCAAAAGACCATGCCAACCCTGTTTATGACTACGGTCGCCTATAATACGATCAATAATCATAAAAGTGTATTTGGCCTGTGGATGTTTAAGAGTATGTTGGTATAGGGCATTAGTAGTTTTGTGATTTCTAATATCACTACGATGTTCATTAATTCTAGATCTGAGGGGCCTGGACGTTTGGCCAACATAAAATGCCCCACAGTAACAGTTGGCAAGGTACACAACCCAATCACTACCACAATTGCCAAATATTTTGATGTTATATACTTGGCTGGTATTGCGGCTTGAGAATTCCTTAGATTTATTCATCAATGAACATGACCTGCAATGACCACAGGGAAAGGAACCCACTAACTCCACTCCATGTAATGTAAGTTGTTTATGAGTAGTCCCCCCACTACCTATGTGTTTATAATGAGATAAGTATGAACCCAATGTTTTGCCTCGTTTGTAAGCAAAGCGACACTGTTGCCCCAGGAGTGACCTCAATTGGTCATTGGCAAGCAAGATGTTCCAGTGTTTATTAATGGTATTCCTTATCATGTTGATATTTCTACCAAAGGTAGTGATGAATCGAAGGGGGGCCCCCAATGTGGTGTTCTGCTCCGTTTTATATTCTAACAACTTATCCCTATTGATCTGGTTGACCCGGCATCTGGCTAAGTTGACATCCTTGTTATCATAACCCCTGCTGGTAAATCTCTGACATAAGTCCATGCTTGCTAAATCATATTCCGCACCATTTGAACTGAGGCGCTTAATACGCATGAATTGTGACACCGGAATACTCCTGATAGTGTGGCGTGGGTGCATGCTGGAAGCATGTAACAAAGTATTGTATTGTGGGTATTTACGGAAAACCTTAGTTGATAATGTAAGGTCCTGATTCCTGATGACTGTGACATCCAAAAAATTAATGGTATTCTGATCGTATGATAATGAGAATTCCAGTCCCCATATATTGCTGTTAAGGTATTCAACAAATTCACGTAAATAACCCACATCCGCACGCCACACTAACCAGCAGTCATCAAGATAACGTCACCGGATGTCCATTTCAACCTGATAGATATTGTGTGAATTGTCATAAATCATGTACTCCTTTAATTATAATTATGTATTATTACATGGTTCATAATATTTTATCACTGTTATCAGTTCACATTCAGGTGTATTTTTTCCTTTTTTTCTTTTTTGCATTTGTTGCTATTTTATATTGGTACTCCAGAGTTACACTGGTTCACTTGATTAACTTTTTTGGAATGAAGAAGGCTTCAGGGCATTTTTTGTATTTTTTGGTATCTCACATCATCAGTTTTTTATGAATATTCATGACTTCTGTTTGCCTATTGGTTTGCATCATGTATATATTACATCTGGAAACAGGGCATCATTTGTTTGTCCTACACTGAAGAAGGCAATCTTTGCCGAAACCGGTCTGAATATTTTTTGAAAATAAAGGACTGATTTATTTCAACATCCGTGTCTGCTCTAAATGCTGGTCAATTTTTGTTTTTGCTCATTTGGTTCTGACCGTGCACTCCCCCGTGCACAGCACTTTGTTTGGAATGGTCTACTGAATCTGTGCTGTGGGACCGAGCAGTGGATGTGTATCTCCCTTTCTTAGGGTTGATAACAACTTTTATTTTGTATTTTATACCCGCAGAGTTTTTTCCTTATACTCTGGGGTTTTCGTTTTTGGACAAATTTTTTGTTCCTGTTGATGGAAGTCGAGTCATACGCCAGTCGCCTAATGATTCTTTGTGGACTATGCAGGTTGGACGCTACTGAGTAGGCCTTTGATATGTAGTCTTGCCCGTATTCCCTGGTTCTTTACATAAGTAAGTCTTTTTACTGCCTTTGCTACCATTCGTGGATTAATGACTAGATCGTGAATTGTGTTCGTTATATGATTCCGTTTACTGGGTGCTTTTGGCTCAGTTTGGGAGCAGGACATTAGCTTGAGTAGGATGAACAATTATACTTCAGGCTTGTGAAGGTTTCGTCCTGTTGCACCTCGCCTGGCTGTTATTGTTTTCTGCCTCCTGATAATGATGAGCGGAATCACTGTTTTTTGATGTCCGGATTTTGGTAGCATGGTAATTTGTGCATATTTGGAACCAGGGGAAGCAAAAACCTACTGATGTATTTCAGAACGGGGAAAACGTTATTTTAGCATAATATTTGAGTCTTTGGACAACTCAAGGCCACCACGAGTGTCTTACTGGTGTGAGTTTCATGAACAGTTATACATTTGTTTTCATTTTTTGTTTAATGGGATGGAATGAGACTACACTAAAGAGTATCTAGCGTGTACCATGTGGTGATTATGGGTTCTACTGCCTAGTGTGTATTAACGATTCTCAGCAACTGTGGTCTATAACATTGGCGTGAGCTTTGTGCAAATTCTTATATTTTTTCACAGTTTGTGCTTGACGGAGTGGAATGGGAATGTACCAAAGGGAATTCAACCTAAATCAATCGGGGACCATGTGTTTCAACTTTTAGTGTTCATTAGGAATTCGTCGCAACCGCGAATTACATTTTGTACTTTTTTTCATCTATATTTACAAAGAATTGTTGGGACATTATTGGACATTTTACTGTTTTTTTGGATGGTCATTTGGGAATATGTGAATTATATTCTACTGTGGGACTTACTCATCAGTTGGAGACTATACGCCTAGTCTTTGTTATAGGCTTAGGCGACGGGTCAACACGTATGAGTATTACTCGACGTTTGTTAAGTTGGGCATATTTTATGCTAACCTTACATGTGTTTTATGGTTATTTTCATATATTTTTCCATGACATTCATGACAGATTATTTTGATTTTTAGGCTTCTTGGGACATTGACATTTCATACTAATATTGTGGGCTATGTCACTTGTCTTTACACAATTGTGAATTTATGGCTTTATATCTTGTATGTGTTGAAGCTTAGGCAAGCATATACATCTTTACATTTTTGTGATGTTAGCTATTACTTGCCTCTTAATGTTTCAATACTTAGGTAATACCCTGGATGTCCAATGATTCAGAACATAGTTGGTTTGACTTGTTCTGGGATTTGAATTTATAGGTTTTTAATCATCCTATGGTATAGGGTTATTCATTTTTGGGGGGATTATAGTGATATGGTTTGTTCTTTTCTTTTTTCTTGTGGTCTGTTTGGGCTCTTTGGACATACAGACTTTATGACTACGGAAAATGACACAATTTTAAGACATGTGAACATGGTATTATTGTAACCACATTTGTTCATTGCTGTTCAGGTCATATCTCTTTTGCAGGACATTTTTACAATTTTAGTACATTTTATGTACTATTAGGTCAGGTTCCACTTAGCCTTTGGATTGTTCTGTTATTTAGCTTATGGGATTTAAGATACGTTACTTTATTTAGTCTTAATGCCATTTTTTGGTTGAATAGATAACAACATTCCTATATTCATTTTTTTATATTCTCATTTATGTGGTGTCAGGCATTTTATATACAGAAGCTAATTTTTGCATCACTAGCATAGGGAGCTGTTGGTGGCTCTTGGATACACCTATCCATTATTATTATACTGTTTTGCTGTATTGGTTTGGTCATTATAGTTAACAGACCTTTTAATTCAGTGGATTCATGTCCTCTGGAGGATTTCGATCAATCATATTGCATAGATAGTTGAATTACAATTATTTATACTGATACCAATATACTTGGGGCTAAATCTATATTCCCAATTTGGGACATTATATTATAATATCCACAATTGAGCCCTCAATATTCTTTGTATATTGCTTAAAATATTTAGATTGGAGTTAACAATTGTTTTTCTCCTCATACTGCATAGACGGTTGAGTTACAAATGTATTATCTATATTGATATCAAGACACTTGGGGCTAATTCTATACTCCCAATTTGGGACTTTATATCACAATACCCTCATTTGAGCCCTTAACATTATTTTGCATGTTGTCTCAAATATTTTGATTGATGTTAACAATTGTTTTTGTTCTCCGGGATTCACATCCACTGTTCGGTTCCACAGAATAAATGGTCAGGCCATCCACTTTTTGGCAGTCTGTCATTTTGTGTGTTTAAACTATATTTTAGTTCACAATTATAGACTGGGCTGTACTATTTGATAATTTTCATGGTCAATATACTGGTCTGATTCACACATTATTGTGTCTATCAGCCTAGTCTCTGGTACTGGACTGGACTGGTTTTTCAAACTTATATTTGGAATTTTGGTGTGTTTCCTGCCTTCTCGTTTGGTTCAGGTGCCATCTATTGGGATTATCCCTTTTGGATTTGGAACATAATTATTACGGGGATTTTACTACTTTTTGGTACGCCTGGGGTTCTTAAAACCGGATTTCATTTTTCATAACTTGTCTTTTCTCAGTGGTGTAGGCTTAACCCATATTTATTCACAGCATGGACCTGGATAGCATTTTGTCCGGATTATGTGCTGATAGGCAGGATATAGGTGTTTTTGGGATCAACACCCCACCAAGCAATGATCCGGACACTACTGAACAATCAATATCTGTGGATTGTGATATGTTTTTTCATTCCCTTACCAAGGGATTTAAAACACTAAGATCCAACATTTGGCATCTTAAATTGTTTCGAGCCTATTCTACCCAGGGGGCTTAGAATACGCCTTCAACCCCTAGTGGGGAGACCGGATGACAAGCTAAATCAGGACTGGAAGGAAGCGTTACAGGTGGGGTCCATGCTATTTGTGAATATACTATTACAATACTATGAAAGGATTGTTGATATGAATATACAAGAAATTAAGACATTATGCTCAGATGTTAGCAAATTTGAATCTTCCCCGAAATATCAAGATAACATTAAAAAATTATCAAAAGATCTGACTGAACATGAAAAGATCGTCAAGGAACGTAAAATTAAAAAATTCCATAGAGACTTTTCAGATTATCAAAGGGGTAGACCCTTTGAGTTCAGTCGATCTGTCAGATTTGCTGACACGAACCAAACAAGGTTGGGACCCAGTCGTACCAAAAAGAGGCCTCTATCTATTTTAAAAAACAGGGATAGTTCCTTTAATAGTACATCAGGGGATGATTCCTCCTTTATGGATAGTGAAGGGGTCTCTGATAGGGGATCACCCAACAGAAAGAAAAGTAATAAAAACATCCCTTTAGACGTGGCACAGGGCATCGGGGGGGCAGGAAGCACAAGAAAAGAACCTCCGGACATCTCCTTTCAGGGTTTACTCAACAATTTTCTGACTTAGCTACAGCCCAGGTACCAAATCAAAATGTTTTGAATCTTTCTAGAACCTTGTTATCAGAAGAACAAACAGCCTTATTGAATAAGGGCCTCAATTACATACCAGCTTTTTTCTCTCATGAATATCATATTATTCAGGATCTTCAGGCTTTTTGTCGCAACCTCAATTTGAAACTGTTTTTTGCTCATGATAGTTCACATACATCGGATGATTTTAGGTTTGGTAGATCTGTGTTTCAACCACCTATGAATAAATATGTTTCGATTTTCTTGGAATCTGTATTGAGGGACCTTCATTTTGAAAATCATGGCCACATTATGTTAAAAAATAATCTCACTACGTGTGAGAGGTTGGCATTGGATCAACTATGTAACAACAAAGACATAGCGGTTCTCTCAGCTGATAAGGGAGGTGCTGTGGTGGTTCTTAATACAGATGATTACATACAGGAGGGGTTGTCACAACTATCAGATAAAACTTGTTATATGCATATGTCCATAGATCCCACTCCGCATTTTAAAGAGGAAATTGACTCTTT
Organism: Protopterus annectens; assembly: GCF_019279795.1. Lineage (NCBI taxonomy): Eukaryota > Metazoa > Chordata > Ceratodontiformes > Protopteridae > Protopterus > Protopterus annectens. The sequence goes on along the minus strand of NC_056738.1, from coordinate 82,021,234 downwards.
TCTAAATCTTGCTTTTGAGGAGGGGATTATTACTAAAAATGTCTTTCATCCCTGACTGTATCAGAACCTTGCAAACAGATTTTATACCTCTTGCCAAAAATTCACAAATCACTAAGTAAACCTCCTGGCAGACCTATTGTCTCTGGAATAGGATCACTAACGGAACCTCTAACAGCCTTTCTCACCAAATACCTTAAACCCTTGTTGGCCTTGGTTAGGGCAAGGTTGCAGGACACAACCCAATTCCTACAGATTATTCAGGATACCCAATTAGAACTAGGGTGGTATATGTGTACTTTGGACGTGAAGGCTTTATATACCAGTATTCCACATTGGGCAGGCCTACAATCTCTTCAATATTGGCTTAACAGGGCAAATTTGTACACTCCGGGATTCAATACTCTACTCATTTGTTTGTCTGAACATGTACTCAATAAAAATGTGTTCTACTTTCAAGGCCAGTGTTATTGGCAATTGCAAGGTACAGCAATGGGAGCGTCTTTCGCTCCCATTTATGCTGACCTTTTTATGGCTTATTTTGAGGAGTACATGATTTATGACAATTCACACAATATCTATCAGGTTGAAATGGACATCCGGTGACGTTATCTTGATGACTGCTGGTTAGTGTGGCGTGCGGATGTGGGTTATTTACGTGAATTTGTTGAATACCTTAACAGCAATATATGGGGACTGGAATTCTCATTATCATATGATCAGAATACCATTAATTTTTTGGATGTCACAGTCACCAGGAATCAGGACCTTACATTATCAACTAAGGTTTTCCGTAAATACCCACAATACAATACTTTGTTACATGCTTCCAGCATGCACCCACGCCACACTATCAGGAGTATTCCGGTGTCACAATTCATGCGTATTAAGCGCCTCAGTTCAAATGGTGCGGAATATGATTTAGCAAGCATGGACTTATGTCAGAGATTTACCAGCAGGGGTTATGATAACAAGGATGTCAACTTAGCCAGATGCCGGGTCAACCAGATCAATAGGGATAAGTTGTTAGAATATAAAACGGAGCAGAACACCACATTGGGGCCCCTTCGATTCATCACTACCTTTGGTAGAAATATCAACATGATAAGGAATACCGTTAATAAACACTGGAACATCTTGCTTGCCAATGACCAATTGAGGTCACTTCTGGGGCAACAGTGTCGCTTTGCTTACAAACGAGGCAAAACATTGGGTTCATACTTATCTCATTATAAACACATAGGTAGCGGGGGGACTACTCATAAACAACTTACATTACATGGAGTGGAGTTAGTGGGTTCCTTTCCCTGTGGTCATTGCGGGTCATGTTCATTGATGAATAAATCTAAGGAATTCTCAAGCCGCAATACTAGCCAAGTATATAACATCAAAATATTTGGCAATTGTGGTAGTGATTGGGTTGTGTACCTTGCCAACTGTTACTGTGGGGCATTTTATGTTGGCCAAACGTCCAGGCCCCTCAGATCTAGAATTAATGAACATCGTAGTGATATTAGAAATCATAAAACTACTAATGCCCTATACCAACATACTCTGAAACATCCACAGGCCAAATACACTTTTATGATTATTGATCGTATTATAGGCGACCGTAGTCATAAACAGGGTTGGCATGGTCTTTTGGATCATAAAGAGAAATACTGGATTGTCACCCTTGGGGGCCTTTTTTCTCCTGGCCTCAGTGACCATCTGTAGTGATCCAGTATGCAGAGTTTTTCTGCCTCTAAGCATTTATGGATGGTTAATGTCTAGCTTTAGGTTTCATACATTTGTGGTTTACCACATTTGGTACATTTTTATTATATATTATTATGGGGGTACTTATTATCTATCAGGATGTACATACTACAGGCATGACAGTTATGTTCATTGATGTATTATCTATTTATTTGTTTCAATATTTTTTTCTTTATAATGAGCAATATTCAATATGTAATTTATAATTATGTATTATTACATGGTTCATAATATTTTATCACTGTTATCAGTTCACATTCAGGTGTATTTTTTCCTTTTTTTCTTTTTTGCATTTGTTGCTATTTTATATTGGTACTCCAGAGTTACACTGGTTCACTTGATTAACTTTTTTGGAATGAAGAAGGCTTTAGGGCAGTTTTTGCATTTTTTGGTATCTCACATCATCAGTTTTTTATGAATATTCATGACTTCTGTTTGCCTATTGGTCTGCATCATGTATATATTACATCTGAAAACAGGGCATTATTTGTTTGTCCTACACTGAAGAAGGCAATCTTTGCCGAAACCGGTCTGAATATTTTTTGAAAATAAAGGACTGATTTATCTCAACATCCGTGTCTGCTCTAAATGCTGGTCAATTTTTGTTTTTGCTCATTTGGTTCTGACCGTGCACTCCCCCGTGCACAGGACTTTGTTTGGAATAGAGGCTTGTGTGCCATAGTTAGTTGATTGTAAGATAAAAGTTGTGGTAGTTCTAACCGGGATATTTTTTGTAAGGTGAGACAGTGGTGGAGCTGATGTGGATAGTCAATGGTAAATTTAACTATTTTGTTATAGCATGTTTAAAGTTTCTTTATGCCTGTCTTTTTAAGGTTGATAAGAATTGGGGAGGCATACAGTAGTGTTGACAGGAGGTGGGGTCAAGCAGTAGCTACCCTAGTAGTATCTGTTAGATATTTTTTGTTTCTACATAAAGTACTCATTTTTATTAACCTTCTTAATTGTTTGAGATATGTGTAGGTCATATCTTAGGTTACTGTCAATTATGGCACCTAGTAATTTTGTTTGTGGTTCGGGAGCGATTTGTGTATTATTGCTAGCACTAATGAAGAAGGTGGTAGGGGGTGTGATGAGGATCTAGTGGGTTGGAAGATCGAGTTTTTTTTTTTTTTTTTTTAGGGTTAAGTATGAGCTGTGAGTTTGATAACTATAATTCAGTTTCAGAAAAGAACTTCTAGGTTATGTCTTGGAGGTGTAGTAGGCTAGATGCGGCGCATATAAATGTTGAGTCGTCTGCATATTGGATAATCAAAACTAGGGGGTTAGCAGTATTTAGTCATTTGTAAAAATACTAGAGTAGTGACCAAAGAACTGAGCCCTGTGGGACTCCTAATGTGACAGGGAGAAGGGGGAGAGGTCATGTTGCCATTTTACTGCTTGTTGGCGGCCATCTAGATAACTTTGAAACCATAGAAATGTAGAGGGGCTGAGGTTCAATCTGGAAAGAACAGTTAATAATTTGTGGTGGGAGACCATATCAAAGGCCTTGGACATATCTAGGAAGACTGCAGAAACTATTTTGCCTTCATTTCTGTGTTGGTTGACGATGTTGTTGAACCTAAGAAGTGCAGTTGTGATGCTGTGATAGGGCCTGAAACCATGTTGTGAGTTGGCTAGTAGGTTATTGGTGGTGAGGTATTGGAGAAGTTGTGAGTGGATATATCTTTCGAGGAGTTTGGATAGTGAGGAAAGAATGGCGATGGGTCTATAATTTGTGAACTCTGTTGAATTGCCACTTTTGTGTAGGGGAATTATGTGAGCAATTTTCCATATTGATGGAGCATATTGTTCTGTGATAGACCTATTAATAAGAATTGACACAGGATAGGATATGGCTTCAGCTGCTAATTTTAAGCATTCATTTGGTAAGTTATCAGCTGCTATCGTGGTAGGTTTGAGTTTCCTGAGTAGTTTCTCTATGGTAGTTGTGGGGATGGCTTAGAATGAGAAAAAAGTGTTATTATGGTTGAAAGGTCTTGGAGTTATTGGTGGGTTAGCGTTATTGTTTTTAATTAGAGATAATATACTTTCTGTATAGTATTTATTAATTTTTTCTGCTATGGTACACGAGCAATTTGGTATGTTGGACGAGGGATTGTGGTCTGTGCTGGGTGAAGAATGGTTTTGATAGTGCTCCAAAATTTTTGGGATTTACATTGATGCTTCCATTGTAAGTTATTGTAGTAGTTCTTTTTGTCAAGGTTGATTTGCTGTTTGACCTTATTTCTAATATGTTGGTATGCTACATGATTATTGGGTTTTACAGGCGTGCCATAATTACAAAATCCCTTTGCCTAAGGAGGTTTCTTGTTTCGTTAGTTAGCCATGGTGTATACTTAGCTTTAGTATGAACTGTTCTAGGAGGGGCCAGTTTGTTAAGAATGCTGAGAAATGTAGTGTTGAAATTTTCTACTGCAGAGTCTAGGGGCAAATCCTTAAGTAGAGACCAATTACATTTTTAGGGTGCTTATTAGGTCTTCGGGGTTGAAGTTTTTCTTACTACAGATTTGGCAAAATGTGTGTTTTATAGGGTTGACATGTTGCCTTAATAGGTAGGTTGGCATATGGTCATAGGTTCATAGGTTGGTACTAGGCTGTCAGCCCTAGGGCCTATACAAGCCTAGCCATAACAATTCCTGGCTATTTCTTCCCACACTATTTACTTTCCTGGAACCCTGGCTAGCAGGGTGACTGACATGATCCCCGGGGTGAATTTCCTTTCTCCCATCCAATCATCAAGGTTCCTTTTGAAGAGGGCCAAAGAGGTGCTCTGCCTGACATGTATGGGCAGTCTATTCCAGAGTCTGGGGAGTCTCTGGGTCAGGAACCTATCCCTCCAGCATGTTTTGTTTATTGTGTTGACAAGGTTTAGATCCCTGGAGCATGTGGCTCTCAGGGATTGGGATTTCTTTAAGCGTAGCATGTCCAACAGCTCTGGGTTTTACATGGCCTTGTATGTTAAGCAGAGATCGCCTCGGAGTAGACGATATGTGACAGAGTATAGCTGGAGTTTTTTAAGGAGGTCAGCATAAGGCATTTGCTTTAGGCCTGTGATTCTTATAGTGAGGTATTACTGTGGCCTTTCCAGTTGTTTCAGATGTCTTCAGAGGTACATACCAAATGGGGCATTGTATTCTATAATGGGTCTAATTAGGAATGAGTATAGTGGGACAATGACCTCCTTTTTTCTTGATGAAAAGCCCTTAGTGATGGGGTGTGCCACATAGAAGGATTTCCTGACTGTTGGGGCGATGTGGTTATTGAAGGTGAGACCACCGTCCACCTGTGTCCCTAAGTCTCTTATCACACTTTCGGTGTTTAGTGTACTGCCACCTATGTGGTAATTCATGGGTACATGTTTTTTCCCAAAGGCGCTAATTATACATTTCTTGGCATTGAGCATGAGCCCATGGCTCTGGCACCAAGCATCTGTTTCTGTAAGGCCCTTTTGTAGAGTATCAACATAATTTGGGGATTCAATAATGGCTCCCAGTTTACAGTCATCTGCAAGCTTTGTTAGCCAGAGTCCATTAGTGTTGGCCTGTACTTCAGAGAAGTAGATGCCAAACAAGAAAGGTCCCAGGACTGAACCCTGAGGTACTCCACTTGCCACTTGTTTGGATCTGGATTTGGAGTCAGCTACTTTTATAGTGTGGGTTCTGTCAGTAAGCCAGTTGGCAACCCATCGAGTGACGTAGGGATTAATGCCCAGTTTACTAAGTTTATCTATGATTCCAGGGTGGGGGATGGTGTCAAAGGCCTTTGCAAGGTCCAGATAGGCTGTGTAGACTGCCTTACCCTCGTCCACAGCTCTGGAGACTGATTCGAAGTCAATCAGGTTCAGGAGACAAGATCAGTTCTTCACGAACCCAAACTGGGTGGGGTCCAGTGTTTTAAGGTTGCCAATGTCTTTGTTTATAAGTTCCACGATAATACGTTCTATGGCCTTGCAAAGGCTCGTCAGACTGATGTGGTGGTAGTTCCTGGGATCCAAGGTGGATCCCCCCTTGTGGAGTGGAATAACTGTAGCTGTGCACCATTCATAAGATTCATAAGTTAGTACTAGGTTAACAGTCCTTGTGGGCCATTTTCAGCCTAGCCAATTACCCCATGTGGGAATAAAACCCTGCACCTTGTGTTTGTAAGGTAAACACCTTAACCATTATGGCAACATCCCATCCCTACAGTGGGCACAAAGCCTGAGGTGAGGGTATGATTAAACATGACACTTACGTGAGGTGCCAGTTCATTTTGTAGTTCATGTAGTACACAGCCCTGGATGTCATCTGGTCCCATGGATGCTGTATTCTTAGCTTTGGAGAGTGCGTTTTTTTACCTGTGTGGTCATTATTACAGGAATTTGGCAATCTTCCGGTATTGAGATGGGCCATTTAGGGGGTAAGAGGGGGGTGAAGTTGGCAACTGAGACTGTCAGGTAAACAGCCGCTGTGTTGGTAGTGGTGTGGTTTGTTGGTTAAACTCTAGTCTAGTATAGATTGTCTGCTTGATTTTTTGTCTATCCTAGTAGGAATTTGGAGCGGATGTGTGAAACCATAGAGGCTGATGTGATTACTAGGGTTGCGTGAATTACAGGTTGTTCGGACCATATTAAAATCACAAATAATTATAGTTTTTTGAGCTATAGACTTTGATATAGACTTCAGAATGTATTCTATTGTGGAGCATCATTGCCAGGTGGGACACAGGTGGCTGTAATGGCTATGTTCTTGTTCTAAGTATCTTGTAGTTTAGTGAGAAACATGTCAATATTGTTTAAGTTTGTGATATTAAGATTTAGTGGTAGCAGTGTGTGGTTACTCTTGAATAGTATGGCTACTCCTCCATTTCTTTTCTCCTTTCTGTCTACTCTAAATATGTTGTGTCCTGGTGGAGTGATTTTGTTATCTGGAATATGTGCCTTCAGCCAAGTCTCTGTTAAGACAGCAATATCTGGGAAGTAATGGGATAGGGTGGCATGCAGTTCTTGGACCTTATTGACTACGCTTCTAAGGTTCAAATTTAGAAGTAGCAAGTCAGAGTCTTTGCAAGGTAGATAGAGTACATTTTGTACTTGAGGACGTGATTTGGGGTTGATATAGAGACCTGGGTTTGGGTGTATATCACCACTTATTATAAGTTTAGTATCAATGGTTGCCAAAATGTGTATACATTTTGATGTATGTTTGTGGTTTTTGAAAGGAGTGTTTTTTTTTTTTTTATTTTGTTTTAGGTTAGTTAATTTGTAAGTTGTTAGGTGAAGTTCAGTAATGTTTAAGGTAAGTTGGTGATATTAAGAAACCAGTGTTTGTTATGTATGGAGAGTGCATAGATGTGGTTTTGTGAATAGCATGGGGAGAGGCTAGTTGAAAATGATACGTTGTTAAATGAGCAGCTGTTGAGAAGAAAATAAGTATTTTTCCATATAGTGGCAGCATTGTCATGGCAGGTAATTAACGGGGAAAGCCACTTAGTAAGAATATTAATAGACAGACAGAGTTAGTTGTGTTGCAAGATCCCTAGAGGTTGTAAGGGGATAGGAGTTTGGTAGTAGTGGTTGATGAGATCCAGTTGTAGGGTCTTTGGTTTGGTAATAATTATTTTTATTTAGGTGGGGGGAGCTAGGAATGGTTATAGGTTGGGTAAGGGATTGTTTCCAAGGTAGTTAATTGATTCGTTTACTGGTTAGTGGGGCAATGTGAGTGGGAGTGGTTAGGATAAAAATAAATTTGATAGTTTTGGAGTCGGATGGGAATGGGGGTAGGGTGGGGTAGCAGAGAGAACGCAAGCAAAGTGAGGGTGAATGGAGAGGGATGAGCCAAGGATGACTGTACAGCCAGAAATGATCAGTCACTTCATTTGTCTAGGTATGGGAGATGTTAATCAGTTATTTAACCAAAATAGCTTATAGCTATGCAAAACTGAGGGAAGAGAAGAAGAGACAAGTGATATCTAAGGGGAAACAGGCCAGGAAACACAGAGAGATCAGCCAGTAGAAAGTATTGTTTAGAGAGAAGCCACTGTCAAGTGGGGAGGGGGGTTCCAGTAGTGTGCACTCCCTGGGTAAGTTATAATCATTTGTTTCCTTGGGGGATTACTTCTTCTCCCCTGTTCTAGGAAGTGTAGTTGCTCATGCACAATTTGATTCGATCCAACAACCTCTACCTCCCAGACTGCTAGGATTACACGTGAACGTCACACATCCAGCATCAATTCTTACAAAACAATCAAAGTGAAATGAAAAGGTCACATAGTCTGTAGAGGTTTGCTTTTAAAATGAATTGACAGCTCAGAGGAACGTTTTGGTGTAGCAACTTGTCTGGCAGGTTACTGTTAGATAAAGGGTGTACTTGCAGTGTCTGATTCTAACATGGAACTGTAGATGTTTCCTTTTTAAAGGGACTGACAGCCATGAGGATTATTTTGAAGTGTAGAAACTTGTCTAGCAGGTTGTTGTTAGATAAAGGGTGCACTCGCAGTGTCTGATTCTAACAGGGACTTACACACTACACAACCATACGGCTCCAAAAAATTACGACAATCCTCATCGATGCTCTACTAGTAATGGGGTCCGTTCCCATCATAGTCTTAGAAAACCAAAAGACTTGGAGAAATTAAATGAAGCAAGCAACTTTTTCTTTTAGTCTAGACAGAACACACCAAGTGGGGATCATAAATAAACTTGTAATGCTTCTAGAAAGAGGGGGAAAGAAGTGTGCATCCTCCCTCATTCTCAGACACCAAACCTGCAACTGGAAGTCTGACCTAAGAAAAAAGGTACTGGCTACATGAGGCTTATCCAGGAGTGCAGACCTAACACACTGCTCTCAAATGCAGAAAGCTAATGGATTTCAACCTCTTCATATGGTTCTATGTCCCTTGGTCTTCCTTGATATGGCATCCCAACACAGCAGAGATACAAGTGACAAGAAGGACTAAGTAATGCCCATCAGAACAGATGCAGTTTTGTGTCTACTAGTACAAGACGAAATGGCAAAGATCTGAAGCTAGAAACAAATCTAGTAGGGAATAATGACTCTGAAACTACTGAAAATGTACCATCCACTGAAGACCCTCATACAAAAGTATTCCAATAAAACACAAGAACAGTCTCTGACACCAGCCCAAGCAGTTACACAGGACATCACACTGTGGCTCACATGTACTTCATTACCCTGGAGACCAAATCACTGACCTCCTCTTCTAAGGATGTCCAGCTACTCCTTCATTAAGGAAATCATTTGAAATAGGGACACAGAGCTAATATTTGAAATAGAGCAAGCTAGGAGCAGTCATTGAATCCCCATATGACTTAGCATTCCTACAGGAAGGCTAGTCCCAAATAATTAACTGATGCCAAAATCATAGACTGAAATAAATAACAAAAAATGCATTATTGTATCCTTTAGTTAGTTATCTATCTCAGGGAACTGGCACATTAACAATACACCCCTAAGAGCTGACCCAGTTGTTCAGGATTTGGGAACTTATGTAAACAGTGACCTAAGTTTTGACCAGCATGTGTCTATTGTTGTAAGAAAGTCCATCTCTATTACAGAGCTTATAAACAAAGGGATTGTGTACATCTAGGGATGTCATTGTTCCCTTTTACTCATCCTTCATTAGGCCAGTTATTGAATGTAATGCCCCCTTTGGCATGTATCTGGCCAGATACATGCAAAAACTGGAATATCCACAGAAATGCCTTACTAAAAGGATACAAGGCCTAAACAACATGTCCTACATGGACTGACTCAAAGCCAGCAACTCCTATAAAAACTAAGTAGTCTATGATAGGAGGCCTTGAAAGAAATGACAGAATAACTACTTGAAAATATGCCCATTTTCAATAATGCCCAGGTCCCACAAGTATTGGGTAATCTAGGTCAGGTTAAAAACCTAGCAAACTGATATAATATTATGGTTGGTCCTTACTGGTAGCCTAGACTCCTGTAAGGCTACCTGGAGTGTCAGCCTTTTGGACTACTTTGCAGGGAAACTTGGGGGGGGGGGGTAGCAATGTAACTTTTTTTTAGACAAAAGGTCCCTTCATTCCTGGGAGTTATGTGCTTGTCTGCTACAGGAATGTTGTCTTTTGAAAGTAAAACAAAACATCTGGAAAGAACTCCTTGAAGAAATCCTTCACTAGAATGGTATATGCAGAATGGTCTGGTGGACCTCCTCATTGTAACCAAACTACTCTATTCAAGAAGATGCTTACAGCAGCAATCTTTGCTACATAATCTGTGCAGTTAAAGTAAAGAAATCAGCATGTGCAGGAGCGGCCTTAGGTCAACTGATGCCCTAGGCAAAAGGGCTCCACAGCGCCCCCACCACACCATCTGGTGCCAAGATCCTACCTATACTACACCAAATAAAATACTAAAAGCGCCCCTACTAGTAAGTGGCCCTAGCGTGGCCTAGTTGGCCCTATGCTCAAGGCCGCAGCATGTGACCCAATAAGAGACCAGTCCTCTCTGTAGACTCTCTACGCTAAGAGTCAAGGAGCTCAAGGACAAGCTCACATATGCAAGGCAGTGATGAACAGCTGCATCTCTCTGTCATACAGCACAAGGAGGGCAGCATGGTGGCAACCAGTTAAACCACTGTGCATGTACAAAGTGCCAGCCTTGTCCATCATATAAATGGGGAGGAAATGGAGTTTATCAAAAAGCTGTAGGTAACACACATGGGTAAGCATCAGGTATGACAAGTTGGGAGAAGGAAGTTTATTTTTTATTGTGAAAGAGACCCTTTTGCATAGTTTACAAAAGAAGGTGAGGTAGGGAAAGTAGTAAGGGTTGGCTGATGATAGGACAAATGGATAAGGGCAGGTAGGATAGAGAAATATAGAATACAGTCTCATACAGTGGCAGTACACATTCAAGGGTGGAGAGGAGAGAGAATGCACATATACATAAAGAGGATGGCAAGCAGTGATAGGGGTGTTGTGCAAAGAATGAGGAATGGGAGTTGTCAGGCTAGCCACTCAGTATTAACAGTGTCTCTAAGTGATTTGGTTGCATGATGTGTCACCAAAACCTTAATGTAAAAAATAGAAAAAAGAGGACTGAAGGCGATGATGACATTAGGAGAGAAACTTCAGGATGAAGATATGGTTAGATACCAAACACTCAGGATGTCTGTTGTTATGTGCTGACTCCTCCCCATGGTAGCCTGATAGGTGGGATCTGCAGGATGTGAAATACCATCAGGTATATAATTACATGCTCCATATTACTGAATGGACATCCAGTTGCCAGTGAACCTTGGCAGCCACTAGCCTCCATAACTGAAATGGGAGAGCAGGGGAGACCACTCTGGTCCACTTTCAGAAGCTAAAACCTTTGACCCCTCCTGAGAAGCAGACATAGAAAGCTGTAGAGAGACTTTCAGCCCAGCAACATTAGGGAGGGAATCCTCAGTGCTGAGAGACAGGGCTGACAGCCACTAGAAAAGCAGCACCAGAGGCACTGGCCAGGGCATCCCAAGGTGACCATGACCTTACTTCAACCTTTTCCACAACTGCACTTACAGAAGAATGACACAATTGGAAAACACATTGCAAACACATGCCACAGACATAAGTGCAGTTGTACAGTGGACTAGCACTTACATCATGGTGACCCCACAGCCAGGAGAGATGCTTTCACTTTCTGCAGTATCAACTCGTGTTCATCTGCTGCTTCTCTGCCACTGAAAGACAAATGTATTCTCTTATATAAGCATGTTCATCCTGAAAAAGAATGTTTACACAACATTCCAAGCTCCCTGTCCTGAACCTCTGCCTCTTAATTTTCAAGCAGCTTGGAGTGATGCCAGCTTAGATCACTCTACCCATGCGGTCATCAATCACTAGAATGGGAGATACCAGTGGCATCATTCACCATTTCAGCAAGCTCATGAGGCTTCAACGTTCCACAATATGCTGTAATATTTGCCCAGCAGGGAAATACAGCTCTTCCTGGCATTCCATATTGAAGCCTTGCATTCTTCAGTGCCTGAAGTAACCATGACCATACGCTCAGGTCCACTCAAAGAGCAAAACGGTAGACCGATGCAGACACATACACAGTTGAGAACTGTGTGTCATGCAATGCGGCAGAACATTGCAGCACAAAGATGTGGCTGTAACTCTTCAGCATTGTGCTGTGGGTATATATGTCCTGTACATATGAGCATGCTCATTACATGTGTGATGGTCACTGTGATGTACCTGGCTATTGCTGTCATGACCAGGTAGCTCACTGTTCATCAGCAGAGATTCACAAACACTGAAACTACTGGACGTCATTAGCATAACAGCATCATTAAATGGCTCCTGTTAACATGATATAAAGCATCAGCACCATTTTATGCAACAGCAGTCAGAACTACACAACTGTGAGATAGAGGAATTTCAGTAAAGATTTGATCATCTTGAACCTTCACTGGCAAAATGTAGGCATTCTACCTGGTAAAGTAACGGAACAAGAACATTAAACCATTGTAGTGGATGCCACTAACAGTGTGTCAGATGTAATTGTGCATATATAAATGGGAATGCACCAAAGTGTATGAGGTTCCAGACCCATATGCTGACATGTGGCTATAGTATGTAAATGAGCAGGGGGTTGTGCAGAGCACTAATTGCAGCTGATAGTCAGGTATATAATAGGGAGGGAGCTGTGGCCATGGGTATATGCTTGCCATAGCATATCATGCAAATCCACTGACTGGCATTTCACCCCACAAGTGGAGGAGTACTGGCATGTTCACCTGATGGAGTTAACACCTGAATAAGTTTACTAGCCTGGAGAATGAAGTGCTTCTGCAAGCCATCCACATACATGGCATGCACCTCCTGGGCAAAGTTGCCACAGGCAAGCATTATCAGGACCAGGTTTCTCAGAGATTGATGCATTATGTGAATGCTGTTGGTGACTACCACAGGTCTGTATAACAGGTCTAATGTAGTGTTACTGATATGCTATTCCATGCAAAGGGAAAGGTATAGGACATTGCAACAGACAAGTCCACCACAAAGGGTGGAAAACCATCACTGAAACAGCTCAGTGAGGTTGAAATGATTTTGGCGTTAATCACCCACCGGGGAGAGGCTCCTCAGGCCATGGGATGACTTGGATGTCAGAGTTGTGCTGCTACCAATTGGACAAGTTGATGAAGAACCAGGTTAGTAATGTTCATTACAGTATAATACAGTACAGCACACTACATTTCATGTTTGAAGGCATGGATTGACCAAGACCAGCTTGCATATCAGCCCTGTAACTGCAACAACCTGCATGGCAAGGTATGTCTGTCAAAATATATGCTATAGCTATATTTTGTGTGCATGCAAAAGGGATTTATAGAAGCATATTTCTTTGGGCCATCAATGGTGTCATGTATGCTTTTGCTTTTATATATTTCATTGGTGGAGGGTCTAACACATAAGGTTAACATATGGTTAACATCAGCAGGATGCTTTGGCTGCCAACAATGGCAATGTTGAATTGGCATGGCATAATGACATATTAGAACTGTCTGCAACACTACAGTGGAGGGATCGCCCACATCCACCATACAACAGTACAGTGGAGGGATCACCCACATCCACCATTGTAGAGGCCCCAGTAGTGGTACAGGTTAGTGTACAGCTTTACTAGCACATGCCAGGCATCTTGTGCATGAGGGCACCTTACACACCACATCTGTGTCACAAGATAAAACAGCATCCATGCTCTATATCTTCTCTGAGGTGTATATACCCACTATAAGGGATAAAGACCATGACTCCAGTGCCATCTCTAATATGACTTTATATTTAGCATTAACCAGCAAATGTACAAGTCAAGTGATCCAAGCACAACATTGTGGAGATGGTGAGTGTGTTCCATAACCTGTGGGACAATGTGTACCCCCTGCACAGTGACATGGAATACATGAACAGGGAGCATGCATTGCTGCTGAGCTTGTTGGAGAAAATGTTATTTCCATAGGTGCCTCCATGAGGCACATTACATGTGATATCCAGTCCATAGCAGCTGCCTCCATGAGACACATTACATGTGATATCTAGTCGATAGTAGGTGCCTCCATGAGGCACATTACATGTAGGTTCATAGGTTCATAGGTTGGTACTGGGCTATCTGCCCAAAGGCATATATTAGCCCAGCCATGTTGTGTGGTATTCACCGCCCCTTTAGTAGTTGCCTAGACCCTTGTACTAGCAGCTAGTACCCTTGGCCCCTATCTAGTAGTGCTGTTGGTGTGATACCCGGTGTGAACTTTCTGTTACCCATCCACTCATCAAGGTTCCTCTTGAAGAGTGAAAGTGAGGGGCTCTGTTTTATGTAGATCGGATATGTGATATCCAGTCCATAGTAGGTGCCTCCATGAGGCACATTACATGTGATATCCAGTCCATATTAGGTGCCTCCATGAGAAACATTACATCTGATATCCAGTCCATAGGCAGTGCATTCTGTGGCATGGGAAAATCCAGGTGGAAGACAATTGAGCACAAACTGTCCCAAGTTATAATGCACAGATCACTGTTGAGGTAGCTTTATTGTCAGCTATGGGGCATACAACCTGTCGTCCCTCTCATTTGTGGGCATCATCCAGGTCATAGACAACCATGCTTCTCTGTCTCATCTTGGGATGAGTGTTCCCCTAGTTCTAGCCTTCCCCATTCCTTGTAACAGTCTGCCAATCCCAGTTGTGGGCATGTACTAGGTCATAAGCAATAGCAGTCTCTAAGAGCAACACATGTTACACCTCAGCTCAGTACGGGTCTATATCAGATAGTCAAAGTTCCGTAACTCCAAACAACTAATGGTCGAACCATTATGTTCAAAGTTACAGAACTTCGACTACGTAAAGAAAAATAAAAAAAAACGGACAAAAAAAGAAGTGTTACAAGCAAGGGGCAAGCCTCCCTGAACCCCACCCACCCTCTACTTAAATTTACCAACTCCGAGATCGCACCACATTGAAGTGAATGGAAACCTCCGCTTATGGAGATTTCTTTTCAAATGCTCAAATTTTTACAAATTCGAACGTATGATCTCGACCATATATGGTTCGAACTTGTAAAAGTTTGACTACGTGATAGGAACCTACTCGGTACATTTACATGGCCTATACATCTATGCCTTCCCTGCAACAGACCTCATAGAAGACCAGCCAGGGAAGCTAACACAGTGGGTACCACCAATGATCACATTGTAGCAGCTTGATCTACCACTGGAAGATGTGATCTCTGACTCTGCACAACCTACAAGAGTATGTGGTGACTGCATTCATATTCTATGACTATACTCCATATCACAGTGATGCACTTCCTGTGCCTGTGCACCCACCTGTGAAAGTGACAGTGACAATAGTTTCATAGGTTAATAGGTGTTTACTAGGTTAATGACCACAAGGGCCTTTTTAAGCCTAGCCATGCATCCCAAATCTCTGACAAGTTCTGATACTCTTCATGAGTGTAAGCATGGGCCTGGGAGATGAACCATTTACAGGTTACCTGTGTCCATTAGAGACATAGGTGCCAAATCAAGGATGAATTTCCAGTTTCCCATCCAGTTGTCCAAGTTATAGTTGAATTGGGTTAGGGAGGAACTCTGCTTCACATGGATGGGGGGGCCTATTCCATAGACAGGGTAGTCTCTGGGATACATACCTATCTCTCCAGCAGGTCCTATTTATATTTATAATATAAAATAATATTATAATATAATAATATTATAATATTATATATTATAATTATATATTATATATATATATATATATATATATATATATATATATATATATATATATATATATATATATATATATATATATATATATAGATATATATATATATATATTTATATTGCCTGTGATAGGCAAGGTTTAAGTCTTTAAAATGGGTACCATGCCCTCCCAACTCCTATTGTGATGTCTGATGTACAGCATGGCCAGTGTACGCACTACCCTGCAGAGTCCAGGTGTGATAACTATTGCATAATTTTATTCTGACTTGTCTTGGCCATGGTGCACAGCTACAGGCCAGATTGCCTCCTCTTTGCCACTGCCACAATATACTGCACTAACATTTGCCTTGCCTGCAGTCCTGCTGCTGCATGCTCCTTTCCTAACTCTCCACAATGCCCTTCAGTTGCCACTGTGATCGGTATGGAAAGCCCTGCAAAGATGTTTACCTGTTACTCCATCTGTTTGTGCAATGCTGCATTATGCAGCATGGAACATACAATAAAGGTCTCAATGCAGATGCCTACACTGTACTGCAATACCCCTCCAAAGGTGTCTAGACATTGAAAGAGTCCCTTCAGTAGTCCAAACAAGTCCTCCATTTTATTTCACATTGGGACATGGGCTGCATTTTCTTGAATGGTCTGGGGGCTGCATATGGAGGGTCATCAACCAGGCTCAAGGGGATGATTGTCATCACTTGTTACATACAGCAAATAACATATGTGGCAAGTGAGCTGTTGGCATGCCAGATGCTATCAGTACCTCCTCCATTGGTGCAGATGGTTGTGATGCACAGAACTGTAGACACTGGCTTTTATGGTGGCTACTGACACATGCTGGTGTGTTACTGCTGCAGCTACTCTTAGCATTGCTCCCAAAATATACCACCCACACATTTTGATATTCAAAAAGGATATGAATCACTATGCAAAGCACCAGTTTTTACAATTTTTGTGAAATGGTCTGACATTTTTGGTTCTCAGAATTTCTATGTTTCATGTGGCTCATTTGCATGAGATTCCTTATTTCCATGTCATCGTGTGCTCATTAACATGTGCTTTATACTCTGCTATACTTTGTTACTACACTATCTGCATCTTACAAATACCCATCACTGAGCATTGCAGCTGCCCTTGTTAATTTATATTGTGAAATGCATTACACTTCTATGAATCCCAGCTATTATTTCTTGTTATTACAGAGTGATGACTTTTCAGAAAAATGCATCACATTTGGTATGGATTGGTGAAGTTCATACAGTCATTCTCGTTATATTATTCATCTGACTTAGTTCTGTGGATCGTCTAACCAGAGTAGTAGCTTGGCCATCTAATGCCCAGTGCTATTCCTTAATCTAAACTGAATAAAAAATACATAGATAGCGGTCTTCTGCTTTAAACTGTAACAAACCACTTACTACAAATACAAATGTGCATTGTAGCAAATTGTAGCATGTGGTTTGCCACAGATATAGTATCAACCATTAAGTGTCTTAGCACTTCAACCCTGACAGCAATTACAGTATTAATATTCATTTCAGAATGCCTGTTCTGCAATAAGGCCCATCACCTCACCCTAATTATGCTTCTGGATTTCATGTACTCGTTTTAATAAACACTGACCTAAAATGTTTGATTATAGTGAGTCAGTTTTCAGCATTCCCTTCTCAACCTGTACCTGATGCCTTTTCTCTGTTTCCTCTTTTGCTAGTCTGGCTACATAATGTCATAATATTCTGCTCCATTTAATGTTCTCTTCTGTAGCACCTTTAATGACAACAACTTATTTTGTTGTCTACATCCTTGTTTCCTTCTGGACTGGCTTTCCTTGATTTGCTTCAAGATTATCTCATGTGTTAGAAATATAACAACATTTATTGCATCTACTCTTCTCCTTGTAGTCTGGGACATTTCTGAAAAAGGTTTGTCAAAGACCAGCTCACTTATGCAGTTTAAAGATTAATTAATTAATTTATAAAAATTACTTTCTTTGAAAATGCTTTAGTTTTCTTTTCTCTAACTCCCAAGTTAGGATTTCTTTTTATAAAAGATCTGAGCGCATCTAAAATAATTGCTATTCTTTCAGTTTTTCTTTGATACCTTTGTTCTGTGCCATTTACTGTTAAACTTACAATACATATATTTTTAAATTGGCACCTCAGTAATGACAGTCATAACCATAGTTCTGCATACATTTATTTTTGCTAGATAATAACTGTTTTCACATTTATTTATTTTTTGTTCATTGTTTAAGTGTATGGGACAAAATCTCGTTTTAGGGGAGGGCAATCTAAACCACTTCCAGATTAAGTGACCTTTTATGGGTCACACAGTTTACCAATGAAAACTGAGGAAATCAAACCCAAGAGTACAGGATGAAGCTCAGTAACAACTCAAAACCTTAACCACTGGGGCACATTGCCAGATAATTATGACTATGCATATAGCTCCATATATCTAATTATGATAGTGTATATTTATGTGATTTTGTGTTTGCTTCACCTCGTACTATTTCATTTTAACAGGACAATATTTAGGTGGATACTTGAAAGCACACACAGACACACACACACACACACACACACACACACACACACACACACACACACACACACATATATGCTTTAGGTGGAGAGGATGTTATTTACATGTGATTTGTAGGTTTTGAAGTTGTGATGCAAAGTCTCACTGTTATGAAATTCGATGTTATGAGTTTTAGACGTTATGGGTTTTAGATGTTATGGTCTCAGTGTTTTGAGCTTTGACGTTATGAACACACACACACACATATACATATATATATATATATATATATATATATATATATATATATATATATATATATATAGCTGCACATACTTCATCTGTATCTGTTATCTAACAGTTCCTATTAGTTGGAGTGATTTGGATCCATCTGAAACCACACCACCCCTTATATGCATCCCGGTTTGAATGACACAGTCAACATTAAATGTTTTTTAAAAAAACAGAAAGATAAATATTAAATAATACTTGTGTTTTACACATATTTTTATATGCATTTAACAAGCTCTTTTTTACTTGATGAGTGGTGTGGTTCACTTTAATTGTAAATTGTTAAATAGGCTTGATTGGTTTCAGCTTAATGATTTTAGTATTTAAATAGTGAGTTCATGGTTGTTCTTTGTTTTTCTGAAGTCATTCTGACAAATAGTGATTAAAAGAGTTTTTACACTAAAAGACTTGGTCTTCTGCTGGTTCCATTGATGTTTTATTTATTTGTTTGCTTTGGATAACACCTTTTGCCGTTCGGCTGCTGCTGTTCTTATATATATATATATATATATATATATATATATATATATATATATATATGTATATATATCTAGAGAGAGAGAGAGACACATACACACACACACACACACACACACACACACATATATATATGTACATATATATAAACGTACATTCTTACTCTCACAGAAGATAGGGCAGAATGGCAGAACTAGATAAATGGTTCATTAGCATGTTCATAGCAAATAATACAACATGATGAGTTCCTAACAAGGTGAAAACAACTTATCCTTCCTTCTATTCTATCCTCCAATTTATCCTTAAAATATTTCTTTTTTTATTATGACATTCCTCCCCTTTCTATTATGTTATTTATATCCTTCTATCATGTGATGAGTTCCTAAGTGAATTAAAAAGAAATGTTTCTCTTTGGTCCTCTCCTTATGTTCATAATTACAATGTAGTGCTTGGAGTACCATGTTTACCTTCC
Organism: Protopterus annectens; assembly: GCF_019279795.1. NCBI lineage: Eukaryota > Metazoa > Chordata > Ceratodontiformes > Protopteridae > Protopterus > Protopterus annectens. The sequence goes on along the minus strand of NC_056738.1, from coordinate 82,001,953 downwards.
AGAATCAGGAAAAATACAATCTAGCTACTTTAGCACAAGCCCGAATATTAATAATGCTTAGAAAGATGCTTAAATAGAAGTTATGTTCTTACCATAACATTCCATGTTAGTTGTCTTCTTCTCGCCTTCTTTCTTGCTTGATGGGTTCGGAGCCGACCTCGGCTCCGACTCGGCCACTCTAAAAGCTCGAGAGTTGGTTCCACCAGCTCGAGGCTCCCCTTATATCCCACAATGCTAGGCGGTATTACCTCAGATCTCGTTTGTAAGCTAGGCCCAGCCAAAAAGTAACTCCAGAACCACTGGAAAAAGGGAAAAAACCCACCTCTATAAAAGGAAGGGAATAAGGTGACCTGAAACCTGATGAAAGGAATATATGCAAAGTATAGCATATACCTATATACAATAGAGGTGGTAGAAAAAGAGGTCACAATCAAACTCCTCTAGGTCTGTCCAGGCTAGGGGGAAGGAGGGTGGGACGCAAGAAAGAAGGCGAGAAGAAGACAACTAACATGGAACGTTATGGTAAGAACATAACTTTTATATGTTAAGTTGTCCATCTTGCCTTCATTCTTGCTGGATGGGACCGCATCCCTAGCACCTTGTCCCGGGTGGCCTATCGGAACAGACTCTTGAGAACAGTGGAACCAAAGTTAGCTCTATGTCTAGAAGCTAAATCCAACTTATAATGAGAAATGAAAGTGTGAGGAGTAGCCGCTGCACAAATGGTATCAATAGGCAGTGTGTCTTGGAAGGCTATAGAAGTAGCCAAAGCTCTGGTGGAGTGGGCCTTAGGTTTGTTAGGCAGCTTTTGGTGTCTAATTTCGTAAACAAAGGAAATCAGAGATGTTAGCCATCTGGAGAGTGATACCTTCGAAACTGAAAGTCCCTTTCTGCCTTCTGCATAAGAGACAAACAATTGGTCAGTTTTCCTGATCTGTTTGGTTCTATCCAAATAATACCTTAACTGACGATGAACATCTAACCAATGCAATTTTTGTTCAGACCTGTTAGAAAAGTTAGGAAAAAACACAGGGAGGTCAATGGTTTGATTTAGGTTAGACACAGAGGCTACTTTAGGTAAAAAGGATGGATTGGTTCGTAAGGATACCCTGTCTTTATGAAACAATAGATACGGAGGTCGGCTGCTGAGTGCATGAAGTTCTGAGACCCTTCTAGCTGAAGTAATAGCTACCAGAAAGAGAGTCTTCCAGGATAGCAATTTCAATGAACAGGAAGCTGCAGGTTCGAAAGGGGGAAGAATCAAAGATGTGAGAACTAAATTAAGGTCCCAAGAAGGCGGAGGATTTCTTATAGGAGGTCTGAGAAGAAAAACTCCCTTCAAAAAAGCTTTGCAAAGCCTGTGAGACATGATGGCAGAATCTGAAATGCCCACATGAAAGTTAGAAATAGCTGCCAATTGAACTTTAAGAGTAGAAGGAGATGAACCTGCATGGAAGAGTTCAGCTAGAAAATCAAGGACTATCTGGATGGAAGCAGTGAAAGGATCTATGTCCCTTCCTTGAGCCCAATAGGCGAAACGTTTCCACTTACTAAGATAAATCTTCCGAGTGGAAGATTTATGTAAGCTATCAAAATATCTCGAACAGATTGAGATATTTGAGCAAGCCTGGCTAAGGTTGGAATTGGAGGAACCAAGCAGTGAGGTTCAGAGAGGGGAGGGAGCGATGTAACTGACCCGATTGATGGATCAAAAGATCTGGAACTAGGTCCAGATGCCAAGGTTGCTCCAACAGAAATTGATGTAGAAAGGGGAACCAAACCTGTCGAGGCCAGTAAGGAGCAATGAGGATCAACGAGGCCTTCTGAGCGATAGCTTTCTGTATCACTTGAGAGATTAGTGGGAAGGGAGGAAATGCATACAGAAGTCCCCGGGGCCAAACTTGGACTAGAGCGTCTCTGCTGGTCTGGCCTGGTAACGGGAATAGGGTGAAATAATCTCTGCACTTGCTGTTTTGGGGAGTAGCAAAAAGGTCGCAGCAAGGCTGACCCCACTTGAGAAAAATTTTCTCCACAATAGAATCTTTCAGAGACCACTCGTGAGGCATGAGGATAGCTCTGCTCAACTTGTCCGTGATGAGATTGGACTTCCCGGGGATGTGCGTTGCTATCAGAAATCGCTGAGAAGAAATCGCCCATTGCCACAGTCTGAGTGCTTCTCGACATAGGGGGTAGGACCTGGTTCCGCCTTGTTTGTTGATATACCACACTACAGACATGTTGTCCGTCTGAATTGCTATCATTCCCAAGGGAAGAGAGTCCTGAAGGGCTTGCAACGCTAGAAGCACTGCTCTCATCTCTAGAACATTTATATGCAAGTGGCGTTCGACTGGTTGCCAAATGCCCTGGACTGTTCTGCCCTGATAATGCCCCCCCACCCGATCAGGGAAGCGTCCGTTGTCAGAGTAGCAACCGGAGGGGGAAGGACAAAGGGTCTTCCTAGGAAGAGCTGGGGGGAAGAAATCCACCAAAGAAGATGATTCTTGCATGCTTGCGTAATCACAATGGTGTGGGACATCGGAAGATGTTGGTATGACCATTGTGTGAAGAGCATCCACTGAAGGATTCTCATGTGAAATCTGGCTAATAGAAGTAGAGGGATAGCAGCCGCCATAATCCCTAGTACTTTGAGAACTAACCTGACTTTGACTCTGTTGCTGTGGAAGAGAAGGGAGACCATTTTGTGTATGTCTGCTATTCTTTGATCTGTGAGCCTCGCAGACATGTTGACTGTGTCTAGATTTGCGCCTATGAAGGTAATAGCATGACAAGGCGACAAAACAGACTTTTCGCAATTTATTGAGATACCTAACTTTTGACAAATGCGAAAGGTGTAGTCTCTGGCCATTAGAAGAAGATGCTTGGTAGGAGCTGTGAGGAGCCAGTCGTCCAAATATGGAAACACCTGGAATCCTTGACGTCTCAGGTGAGAAGCTACCACTGCCATGCATTTGGTAAACACCCGGCGGCAGTGGTGAGACCAAAGGGCAGGGCTCTGAATTGAAAGTGACTGGTTCCCAGCCGGAAGCGGAGAAATCTCCTGGAGCATCTGTTCATTTTTATATGATAGTACGCATCCTGGAGGTCTATAGAGCACATCCAGTTTTCCTTTCCCAAAAGGGGTAGGATGGATTGTAGCGTGACCATCCGAAATCTTGTTTTCTTGACCGACTTGTTCAAGATACTGAGATCCAAAATGGGTCTCCAGTCCCCTGTTTTCTTTGGAACCAAAAAGAATTTGGAGTAGATTCCAGATCCTTGCTGGTCTGCTGGCACTGGCTGAATGGCTCTTTTTGCAAGCAACTTTGAAATTTCCAATGCTGCTTGATCCCTTTGAGCGGGTGGAACATCTGGAAGGGATTTTTTTGATTGATTTGGAATACGAAAGAAGGGAATGGAATAGCCTTCGGAAATGATGGACTGTACCCACTTGTCTTGAGTTAGGGATCGCCAGGCTTCTGGGTACAGTGACAATCTTCCCCCGACTGCCTCCAAGGTGGACAGCCGGGCAACACCTCAGGGATGCTGAAAGGGCTTATCGGAAAAAGTTTCTCGATTGCCCTGGTTCTGCGGACCCCCCCTGCCTCTAGGGCTTATCGTCTACCATTATTGTTCCCTCCTCTGCCTCTGGAGGGAACCGACTCTGTGCGTCAGGCAAAGTCCCTTGAGATTGTTTGCGGAACCACATTTTCCCACTTTTCTGGCCTTTGGGGTAAGGCCTAGAAGGAGTAGAAAAACGGACTCCGACGGCAGAAAGAGTTTTGCCATCCGTCTCGCACCTCGTCAAGGTTTCTTTCACTTGAGGACCAAAGAGAGATGATCCATCAAACGGGGAATTAGTGAAAGACATTTTAAAGGGGTCCGCAAAATTGCATAGCCGTATCCAGGCATGCCGGCGTAAGGCCACACCTGTCCCTGCGGCTCTGCTCGCTCCATCAGCCGCATATGAAAGGAGGCGCATGGAGGAGTTAGCTATAGAATTTAGGGTAGCCAGCTGAGTGTTCATCCTGTCCTGAAAACCCGCAGCTGTAGGATCCTTCAACATGTCACTCGCTTCCTTGATCAAATCTCTTTGAAGACGAGTGAAATGGCATAGGTAGTTCAGCGAACGCATAGCAAACATCGCTGACGAAAACATCCACTTCCCGTACCTGTCCATAGACCTAGATTCCTTGTTAGGAGGATGGACAGGCACTGAAGGATCAGCTAGTTCCTTCTTAGTGGCAGCAGCTACCACCATAGCATCCACAGAAACTCCCTTGGTCAGAAATTGTTTATCTGCTGGTGCTGTGATAAACTTGAAGGTCTCCTGGGGTGGGGTCCACTGAGTCAGGAGCCGCCCAAGCCTTTTGCTACCACCTGCATGAGGGGGTCAAGGGGGACACCCAGGAGGTGGAAGGGCGAGAGCCAAACACCTCAAGATACACAGATTCATCCTCCGAAGGGTTAAGGGCTGGCCAATTTCCCCTCTGTTTCAGGATTTCTAGAATGTCTGCAAAGGAGACATCTTCAGAAGGGGAACGGGGGGAACCCTCGGAATCCTCTAAAGTTGTGTCAGAGGTGACAGACTCAGGTGAGTCTATGTGCTTCCTCTTACACTTTCTCTTCCTAGGGGGCTCCCCTGCCAATTCAGGAGAGGCCTCGGAAGAGGATGAGATCCCCACAGGGGATTCTTGAGGAGCTGGCTCTCTGCGGTCCGGGATGAGGGAGTGAGTAGACATAACCTGAGGCACCGAAGAGAGAGGGGCGGACGGAGCCGACTGTGGAGTTGAACCAGGTTCCAACACACTCCGCATGACCTCAAATGCACCCCTGTCAGGCAGAGCCAGAGGTCCCCGCTCCGAAAAGCTGAGAACCCCCCTCGGCACCGACAGTGATGGCTCCGAGGCCGATGTCGGAGCCGAACTCACCAGCGCCGAGGCACCGAGAGGGAGAGCGGGGTCGGACAAGGGTCCGATGCCACTCACCCCCTCGGAGCCGACGAGGGAAGTCCGGCGCCGAGATTCTTCCAAGGAAGAAATCGGAGCCGACGACGGAGCTGAAGACAATTGTATCGGCTCCGACTCTACCACAGTCTCGGTTCCGAAACGTCCTGGCTCCGAGCTCAAAGGAGTCGGAGGAGGAACATTTTGAGGGACAGGGTCAAGCCTCGACTGATAAGTCGGGCTCTGAAGCATTTGGGCCAGTGCCTCGGACTTAAGAAGTCGACTCACTACCCTCTGAAGGTCATGATCCGAAAGCCTCGATGACCTAGAGGAGTGAGATCTATGGCTCCATTCAGACAGCAAGGGAGACGCTGGAGCTGAATGAACGGAGCCAAGGGACGGTGACCTAGACCTCTTTCTAGATGTCGGCTCCGATGGTCTGATCGGAGCCGACACAGGAATTTCCAATGCCTCGGCTCCAGCCGGAGCCGAGGGAACCACAGAAGCTGCAGTCTGAGACTCATCGGCTCCAGCCGGAGCCGATGTAGCAGGAGGTTTCAAAGCCTTAGGCCTCGACTCAGAAGCTGGAGTCGAGGACCTAGAAGCCTTAGAGGGTTTGCCCGAAGTAGCAGTAAGGGAACCCTCAGGCTTAAGCAAACCTCTTAAAATGAGTTTATTTTTTCTTTCCTGCAGGACTCTAGGGCTGAAGCCATGGCATACAGCACAAGAGTCCTGCAGGTGTAAAGGTCCCAGGTAGTACACAAGAAGTGTGACCGTCTGTCAGAGACATTTTCTGACAGCACGAGTCACACTTCTTGAAGCCTGAGACCTTAGTCCCTAGACATTGTCAAGGAAAGTGTAACCACACACACACACTCAAACACACCGATTACACTTTACACAAGTTTAACCAAAAAAAATTACACTTTACACAAGTTTTTTTAGATCCCTAACAAAAAACACATACACTCCACTAAGGGGATGGAAGGGCCCGAAGGCCTGAGGGAAGAACTTATAAGTTCTTTGTGGAAAAAAATGTGGATAAACAGAAGGAAAAGGGTCTAAATCCACTAATTTAAGGGAAATAACTATAATAGGTTAAATTAAAGGGGTTTAAATAGACTATAGATTACTCTATAATAACTGACCTGAAGCCGGTAGAAACCAAACACCTCGATCGCTGTAGCGGCAAACGAGATCTGGGGTAATACCGCCTAGCATTGTGGGATATAAGGGGAGCCTCGAGCCGGTGGAACCAACTCTCGAGCTTTTAGAGTGGCCGAGTCGGAGCCGAGGTCGGCTCCGAACCCATCCAGCAAGAATGAAGGCGAGATGGACAACTTAACATCAACTGTTAAACACCTTTCTAAGCATTGTTAATATTGAGTCTCATGCTAGGCATCTAATACTTCCAATGCTTTCTAAGGGCTTTACCGGCTTTCAAAGCCAGTAAAAGACTGCACTTTTTTTTTGTTCTCTTTTTCTGTAGTCAGTAGTAAATGGAGCAGATAAAGCTCCCTGCACTACAAAGAGTTATGATTGATCTCTGATTGTAATCCTGCATTATATAGTCTCGATATGGCGGCAGTGATTCACCTCTTGAGCTTAGCTTTCAAGGTGAATTTCTTGGCATCCATGTGTCAAACACATAATAATATGGTATGATAGGTGACCCATTCATAATCCTCCATGATTTTCCCTTTTAATTTAATTTCCTCTTTACCTTTGCATAATGGGTGCTGCGGTAGCATTGTCGCCTCACAGTAAGACGTTGCCCTGTTCAATTCTCAGCTAGAGCGTCTTCTGTGTGGAGACATGCGTGAATGGGCATACCTTCGTTGAAGGTTGTGCATCAGGGCCGGCAACTCAGCACGTAAATATCTACTGCCAATCATTAGCGGACCGGAGTTCTGCTGTGGCGACCCCTAACCGGGAAAAGCCGAAAGACACAACAACCTTTGCATAATTATCTTCTGGTCCTCATGATGCAGTTCAGTTTCCATGGACTTTCCTACCCTTTGTCTGTCTAGACACTCCTATCCTATCCTTATATTCTTTGTTAGTCACTTATTCCATCAGGAAGTGACTTCCTCTCCTAAAATATGTCATTCTGCATCATCTGAAAATGGTTTTATAGAATCACAGCAAGATGACAATCTGGACTTACTTTAGGATCCAGGTGAAGGTCCTGGAAACCATAGTCTTATTTTCCTCAGTTCTTTTTTATTTTAGAGTGTGCCTTTTAGTGGCATTGGAATTCCCGTGCTGCCTACATCCTAAGTAATTATGTAGTTATACTTTGACTTCTGATGTCTTCTGTGAACTGCTGTATAACAAATACTTTGTATTTTCATTGTGGAAAGATAGCAACTCAAAGAGTGCTTCAGGTTCTTCCTTCTTGATCATTGTCTGATGCCCCTCATCCATTTCCGAATCTATAAATTAAGACACTGTGTTTACATCAAGGAATATGAAATAATATGCTTTAATCCTTAAAATGCCATGTGTACCATAATAAAAGTTCACAGACACATATATATTAGTGTGCATACAAATGTGCATATGTGTATAAGACGCATATTCTTGTAATATTTCCCTCCCACTGAACATGCTTACTTCCAGTTTTTCCACAACTTCTTTATATACAACTTTCTGCTTTATACCTGACTTGTCTTCTAGGAGATGTTCCTTTCAATCTTCACCAAACTGCTGCCTTCTAGTATAAGGTATTACATGGAGATGAATCTTTCCTTCCACATTTCTTACTACTCTGGGTGCCGTGTTATGTTTATGCTTTGTTTTTGTGTGATAAAGCAGAATGTTTTAATTTGAAGGATTTTGTCTGGGTCTTTCTCAAGTACATTGTGCATATCTGCTCTTTCCTTCCTGACATCACTGACAGATGGGGGGTTAGACAGAAAGATCCCCATATCGGGAATACAGACACTCCTGCCTAGACAATTTCAGCACTGTGTCTGGTAAACTGACCCTTCAGTCCAGAGATGTACTTATGGACAAACTGAGGTCTGCTCAGACAGGGCTATTCTATTGAATTCTTTTGGCCTTTTATTTTCTCCCTCATTTTTTTCCATTGTTTTCAGAGTTTCTGATATTGTTTCTGTGCCACTATCTGCTCTGTGCTACTACTCCTTTATTCCCTAATGGAACAAGATGTTATGTAGATTTATGCTTACCTATTCTCAGCCTCTTTGTACTTCTCCATGTCTTTTACATGTGCTGCTTGCTAGCTTATAATGTCGCACTCACTCTTAATATGCCTTCCTGCTTAGGGTCTGCGCCTTCCTACCTCAAAGTCACTACATAAGAACATAAACCTGGAAGGGAAATGATCAGGAAGAGTATCAGAAGTACCATATTGTATTACTGTATTATTATTACTGTAGTAACCATGTCCAACACTGCAAGTTGTCAGGGTTGCAGTACATAGTGAAGCAAAATTATGATTACAGGACAAATGCCATTAATGAGCACATAAATACTGACTAAGAATCTACATATAGACTGGCACTCCTTGTGTGAATGATACATTTACCATTATCTACATAGTCAAGCATAGACACCAATGCTGTTTTTCATTGCGAAAAGGGAACATTAAAATACCAGAAAGGCCATATTCTGTATATAAATATACAGACATACATATGCTAGATATTTGTTTTGTCAAATAAATAAAAGCCAACATGTACTATTGAAAATCAGCCCATTGCACATGCCAGCTTTTATTTCAGTCTGAGAGCATGGTACAGTGAGGATCAAGGATTTGCCCTTTTCCATTGTAGTGTAATCTTGGAGTTGGTATATATAATTAGGAGGGGGTGTGGGGAGTGCCAGGGGGGCTTGACCCCCTCAAAAATGTAGAGAAGTTTGTCTTAGTTTTTTTCAATAGTCAATTTAGGGGTCCCACAAAGCCCCATCCTTAGACCCCTTCTATTCACTCTCTTTACCAATCACCTTCACTCTGCCACTCCCCATGCCAGCATGATTCAATACGCAGACGACTCCACTTTGATATGCTCTGCTACCTCCCTCAAAGAACTTCAAACCATTACCCGAGACTCCTTTCTATCTGTAGAAACCTAGCTGGCCAACTCCCAACTTATACCAAATCCCAATAAAACAAACCTACGACTCTTCTACCCCTCTAGAATCACTTCCCCCTACACAACCATCCACATCCTCTCTAAGAACAAAACCATGGTCACTCCAACTACCCGTACCAAACTGCTTGGAGTTGTAATTGACAATACCCTTAAATTCAACCTACATATAGACCAAACCATTAAAAAAGTTCACAAAAACTTGGCCTCCTTTACAGAAACAAACAATTTCTAAATAGTAGTACAAAAATTACAATTGCCAGGACACACCTACTATCTACACTCCTATATGCATCCCCCATCCTAACAAATCTCCGTAAAACCGAACTTGCAAAACTGGAAGCTTGTTACAATAAAATATCCAAATTTCCCATCAACACCTCTTACAAGTCGCATCATTGTCACTCACTAAAACAGCTCGATTGGCTAGAACTCCCTCAGCTCCTACACTTCAACCAACTAACCTTAGCTCATAAAATTATCCACCACCCTGAAAACACCCCAGCACTCAACGACATCATTCAACCATACTCTGCCCCAAGATCCCTTTGCTCTAACAACAAATTCCTCCTACAAATTACTAAACCAAAAAACTCAGCAGGTGAATCCCTTTTTTCCAACTACACTTCCAACCTGTGGATCCACCTACCAAACTCACTAGTAACCACCCCCTCAACAATACACTTTAAAAACCTCCTAAAGGCCCACCTTGCCAGCTCCTGGCTCTGTTCCTGCAACTCCTCTGGACAGCACACTCCTCTTTTCCACCCTGCTTCTAACTCTCCATCTAAGCCTCCTTGCTTAACTGTATAGGACCACTTCTAATAGCTTGTAGCAATTACCCATAACACATTATTGTCATGATTTAACATTTCAAATGTCAAACTTGACACTCTCTATTGTTACTGATTAATTATTCAGTACTAAGAAAGAATTTACAAAATCTCTCAATGTATTATATGTAAATATATGTTTATGAATCCCACTGTTTTATGCTTATTATGTTGTACTACACTATGTTACTTAATTAAATGGAGCTTTTCTCCCCGGGCCGCCACTGAAAAAGGACAATTGTCCAGTTGGACTTTCTCGGTAAACAAATGTAAAATAAATAAATAAATTGCTTACTTTTTTTTTTTTTTCGATAGTTTGACTTTTGAGAATTTGTGCTTGATAAGTTGTAGTTCGATGAAGCAATATGCACCATATACATATATAGCTATCAATATGTATGTATATATTTATACTTTTCTATACTTTGTCAATTTAAATTATATGAAAAATTATATTAGATGCTTTACTATTTTTCAGTTGAGCAAAATGTAATAGAAGATATCCTTTGTTTACTAGCTATGAGAGTTTTACAAGTATAACATAAAGCAGTTTTCACAAACTTAAAGAAGGCAAGTTACACGCTCTATGGCGTTTGGGTTGTCTCTTCTGTTTAATAACCCAGATATTCCAGCCATGGACATAATTACTGGGGATCCTGGTAAACTGTTTGCCCTAGATTGTAGGATATGGGTCAGGGTACTATATGTAATTATGCATATATATGTCTATACTTCAATAAAAGCTAGAGAAAAACTTTTCCATAAGATAAAACATTTTTGTTAATTAATATGTACATAGTTATTTTATATAACTTTGTGATAATTGAGCCAGAAAAAAAGAAAATAGGGCCAGAAGTTAAGCTTTTTGTTAATTTTTACAGATTTTTCAGCTTTCTCTTGGTGAACAAAGGCTGCATACCTACTGTTGAGCTAGCGTGGTTTTGCAGTTTGCTCTATAACTATTCAGGAAATAGCTGTCAGGAACATTATTCTAAGTTTGTCAAATCATGCTGTTGTTTGTTCCCTTCCGGAAATAATACCAATAGCCTTTGTGTAAGGAAGGGATTAAAACAGTTGACTATATTATGCAATCATTTACATATTTTACAGGAAATGCTGTTACTTTTTAATACTCATAAGACCTTTATATTTCTTATGATCAGGCTGGTGGGTACATTTCAAATAAAATATAACTATTTGTATTTAGATATCAAAAAAGGAATGGCATGCCTGTTCAAAAAATTTTCTTAGAAAAATGCAATGGCTATAACACAGCACTAGAACTGGGTGATCCTGTCAGTCATTTGAAAGAAATTGAAAGGAAAAAAAAAGATATTTGATGTGAATGCTTGGTGAATAAAAGACTGTCTCCCTCTGGTGGCTAATGGTCCAAAAGCAAATAAAACACACATTGAAGAAGCATCCTTACTCAGAGGAGAATGGAGTTCACACCATGAAAGCTACACTTATGAGTTACATGTTCCTATTTTCTTGAATTATGATCCAGGTTGGTAAAGAATAAGACATGGTTTGAACTTGTAATCATACTTCTCAGCCTGTTAGAGCAAGAAATCTGGAAATCTGGACAGTGGGAGACAAAGGCCCCAAGACAGGGACATATTTGAAATATTGCTTTTATAAACCTAAAATGGCAGGTGTTCTGTTGGCATGCATTTTCTGAAGTATATGAAGTCTGAAACTCAAATGTACATGATTATTTTGTGACTTCAGTCCTCAGTGACTTGCCAGAAAACCACAAAGTTTATGAGGAACAGAACAAAAATATGAAGCAAAAATCAAAATCTGGACAAGTTGAGTGGTATACTTGCAGTACAAGATTTAATAGAAATGTTACATAAAAATTGGATTAATGAGTACATGGAAATGTTGAGGATACAGGAGCAATGTGAAAATAAATGGCATTGACTTTGTAATGAAAGGATTTGAAAATTTACATATGAAATTTGGGGAAAGCAATATTGATCAATCACAATGGCAAAATACTATAAAATGTACAAATTATAATTACTGGATATAGGCTTTACACCTTATCAATAAAATACATTTGATTCATTCTGTCATTTTTTGTTCAATTAAGAAGCTTGCAACATAAATAGGACACAGTGGAGGGACAGTTATGTGTCTCAGACAATTCCCCTTCTCTGGAACAGGTTTCCAACTATGTGAAGTTGTGCTCTTCCCTAAACTTATTCAAGAAAAACCTGAGCCACTGGATGGGAAATTGGAAATACACCCCAGGTGTAGCATCTTATCTGTAACGAACAGAGGTAGCCTGTAAATCTTGCCTTAGCTTATACGTACCCCTTAAAATAACTTCAAAGGCACATAAAATTGTTATTATTTGGGTTTCAAAATGGAACCCTGTCAGAAGAGGAATTCTATATATTCTATATATAAAAGTTCTGGGCTAGCATAAACAGACGACTTCAACCAAGCCACTCCACAAAACCACCCCCTACAGGATCAAATTCCGGCAATCCAAAGCAAACTGCTAATGCTTTTAATACCTTCTTCACTGAGACCATCCAAACACTTGCTAATCAACTAACAGCCGATAGCTTTGCCCTTCCAACCAATACTACTAACTTTCTCCCAACTGTAAGCTTGCAACCTGTCTCAGCTTCCCTCATCTGCAACCTCTTAAGTAAACTAAAACCTACTACCCCCTCAGTTGACCAGCTACCTGCTGAATACCTGCAAAAGGCAGCCAAAGTCATAGCTTATCCTGTATCATTGCTGATAAATAGAACCATACAACAAAGCATTATTCCCACCATCTGGAAAATCTCCTACATTATCCCCCTACACAAGTAAGGAAATTTCAGAGAATATTCTAACTATTGTCCCATAGCTCTACTTTCCCCATTAGCTAAAATAATGGAAAAGTGCATCCACAGACAGTTACTAGACTACCTACTCCAGAACAATTTACTGGCCAAATCTCAACATGGCTTCAGGCCTTTCCACAGTACAACAACTGCACTCCTATCCTTCACTGACAGCATCAATAAAAACCGTAATAACAATCCTCTCCCTTCAGCACTTTTCATCAACCTTTCAAAAGCATTCAACATGGTCAACCACCACTTACTTCTCAATATTCTAAAATCCTTCTCTCTGGACACAAAGACTATAAAATGGTTCAAGTTCTACACTGATAATAGACAGCAGGCAGTGCTATGGGACAACAACCTCTCATCCCATCTCCCAGTTACTCTAGGTGTTCCTCAGAGCTCTTTATTGGGCCCCCTCCTTTTCTCAATATTTATCAATGACCTCAACCTAGCTATTCCTTTAGCTAACTGTGTACAATACGCAGATGATTCGACAATAATCTGCTCAGCTAAATCTTAATCCCAACTACAGATTCTAACTCATACAATGTTCAATAAAACAGAAAATTGGTTTCTACAACACTGCCTCCTCTTGAATCCCCCCCAAAAAACAAACTCCTCCTCTTCACTCCTACCCGTAAATCACTCCCAATTAACTTTTCAGTCTTATCCAGTAATGGTACACTCATATCTCCTGATCCAACAACTAAACTTCTAGGGGTAACCATTGATAACAACCTGAACTTTGAAACCCATATCAACAATACCATAAAAACTGTCAACAGGAAACTAGGCTCCCTCTATAGGATAAAACCCTTTCTCTCCCCACTAGCCAGAACCACTATTGCCTATTCCCACCTTATCTCCACACTTCTTTATGCTTCTTCCATATATACTAACTTGTCAAAAAATAACCTTAACAAGCTAGCCAACGCTTACAATGGCATTGCCAGATTTGCTACTGCTTCCTCCTTTAGGACCCATCACTGCCATAATCTGAAACAATTAGGCTGGTTAGAGCTTCTGAATCAGATTCACTTTAAACAACTCACCATTGTGCACAAAACCCTTTTCCAACCTACCAATACCCCAATACTTGCTAGCCTCATTATCCAATATAAGAACCTTTCAACTTTACGCTCATCTAAAAAACCACATGTATCAACTTGTAAATCTAATAACATGGCAGGAGATGCTCTGTTCTCAAATGCAGTTGGAAAGTATTGGAACCATCTCCCTCATGAACTTACATCACTGTCTTCATTTACACTTTTTAAACACAATCCAAAACTCTATCTTAAAACCCATTGGTTATGTCCCTGTACAAATCCAGACTAATCTCATACTATATCCCAAATACCCTCTCTTAAGACCTAATTCCTGCTCTATCTGTGTCTTTTTAGATCAAGGCCTATCCTTGGCAAAAACATATCTTACCCTAATAGGTATTTTAAATTATCTCGAGTTAAATTCTTCTGCATATAATTCTAAAGCATCCTTCCTAAGGCAGGCAACAAGTATTGTTTAAACTGGGAGCATTGCTGAACTGTTGAAACATGAAGTATGCATTTGTTTAACAATTACTTTCTAGTTACTAATGAAGTCTTGTACATAAAGTCTAAAATATCTTATCTAATGCTTGTAACATGTTTTTTGTATAAACTGTGAAGATTCCTGAACTGTTTAAAATTTGTAGTATTTAACTGTATAACAACTAGTACCTGTATGTTAGTAGTCTAGTAATCTCTTGGTTCATAGGTTCATAGGTTTGTACTAGGCTATCTGCCCTGGGGCATTTATAAGCCTAGCCAGAGTGTGTGTGGCTTTCACCACCCCTTAGGATGAGAATACTACGCCCTTTTAGGGTTTAGTTTACTGTGCCTCTGTCTAGTAGTGACACAGAGATGACCTCCGGTTTAAACCTACGATCTCCCATCCACTCATCAAGACTCCTCTTGAATAGAGTTAGTGAGGGGCTCTGCCTAACATGGATTGGGATTCTGTTCCAGAGTGTAGGGAGCCTCTGGGTTATGAATCTGTCCCTCCAGCATGTCCTATTTATTTCTGTGTTGAGGTTTAAGTCTCTTGCTCTTGTGGCTCTGGTGGATTTGGATTTACTGAGGTGGAGCATGTCCATTAATTCCGGATTGGACATGGCCTTGTACGTCAGGCACAGATCACTTCTGAGTAGGCGTATGCGACTGAATAGAGCTGGAGTTTTTCAGTCGGGCAGCATATGACATATGTTTAAGACCCTTTATTCTCTTGGTGAGGAACTTTTGGGGTCTTTCCAACTGCTGCAGGTGTCGGGTAAGATACATCCCAAATGGGGCATTGTACTCAATCATTGGCCTGATAAGAGAAGAGTACAGAGGCACAATGACCTCTTTTGATCTAGATGTGAAACCCTTCATGATAAGGTGGGCAATATAGAAGGTCTTCCTAACCACTTTGGCAATGTGAGTGTCAAATGAGAGGTTACTGTCAACCTGGATCCCAAGATCCCTGATTACCTCCTCCGTACTTAATGGATTACCACCTATGTGGTAATTTGTGGGTACCTTGTTTTTCCCAAAGGGTATGACTATACATTTTTTGGCATTCAGCTTAAGGCCATGGCTCTGGCACCAATTGTCCATTTCTATGAGGCCTCTCTGAAGGATGTTTGTGTCTGCTGGAGTATCAATTATGGCCCCCAGTTTGCAGTCATCTGCGAACTTTGTCAGCCACAATCCTCCTATGTTTGCCTGTACCTCAGAAAAATAAATGCCGAACAAGAGGGGTCCCAGGACTGAGCCCTGTGAGACACCGCTTGTGACTGGCTTAGAGTCTGACATAGCTCCAGCAACTCTGACCCTGTGGGTTCTGTCCTTGAGCCAGTTTGCAACCCATCTTGTGACATATGGGTTTATATTTAAGCTGGTGAGTTTGTCTATGATGTCCGAGTGGGGTATTGTGTCAAAGGCTTTTGCAAGGTCAAGGTAGGCTGTGTGAACTGCCCTACCCTCATCAATGGCCTTAGTGACTGTTTCAAAAAAGTCGATCAGGTTCAAAAGGCAGGATCTGCCTTTGACAAAGCCAAATTGGTTAGAATCCAATGTCTGTAGGTCCCCAATGTCTTTGTTTATGAGTTCCATAATGATCCTCTCCATAGCTTTGCAGACCAGGCTTGTCAAGCTTATGGGGCAGTAATTTCCAGGGTCCATAGAAGCACCGCCTTTGTGAAGTGGTACCACTGTCGCCATACGCCACTCTTTGGGTACGTATCCTGTAGTAAGGCTAAGATTAAACAGCAGCCTTATGTGTGGGTTTAGTTCTTCTTGGAGTTCATGTAGCACACAGCCCGGGACACCGTCCGGTCCCATTGATGCTGTGTTTTTAGCTTTAGAGAGGGCGGCTCTCACCTGGGCATCTGAGATGTTAGGGAGGCTACACTCTGCTGGGATAGTTATTTCTCCTTTTGGGGGGGAGGGGGAGGAGACATTTGCACTGAACCTGTCTGCCAGAATGTTAGCAATGTCAGTGGGTTCAGTGTATTTTGTGTCATTTTGGACTAACTCTGAGCATATCTGGGAGTTTCCACCCAGGTTTCTAACATAGCAAAAGAAGGCCTTGTGATTGTCTTTTGTGTCTTTTGCGATTTTTCTCTCAAAGTTGGCCTTGGATGATTTTATGAGTGATCGTAGTTTTTTGCTAGTACTGATCAGAGATGCCTTCCCTTTTAGGGATTTTGCTGTCATGTAGTAGCTTCCTTCTCCTGTTGTAGAGTTTGTTTATGGCTGGGGTCCACCAGATCGGGCGCCTGCCTTTGGGGGAATGGGTCTTGGTTTTATTTGGGATTGCATGATCCATGCATTCTTGAAGGTGCCCGTAGAAGGCATTAGCAAAGGATTCAGCAGTGTGGGTTGTGGTTTCCACTGGCCCAGGGGCCTTGAAGGATACCACTTCAGTCTTAAGAAGTGTGAAGTTGGCTTTTGAGAAGTTCTTCACTGTGGTCTTTTGTGCAGGGGTGGTGCGGGATGTGGATTTCCAGTGAGATTAATTTATGGTCTGATCTTACCAAAGAGGGATATACTTCCAGTGTGGAGCATTTTGTCCCCATGTTTGTGATGATCAGGTCTAGTATATTGTCTCCTCTTGTGGGAATGGTGACCAGTTGTTCCATTGCATTAGAGTTTATGAATTCTAGGAACCTTTGGGCTAGGGTGTTGGGGCTTGAGTAATGTTCCCAGTCTATGTTTGGGTAGTTGAAGTCTCCCAATATGATGGTATTTGGAGAGACATTCATACTCTCCAGTGTCTTCAGGAAGGCTGTGTGGGGTTCCTGAGTTTGAGAGGGTGGTCTGTAGCATGCTACAAACTGTAAGGCTGTTTTGCCTATGGTTAGTTGCACCTGGATCGTCTCCGATGCTTCATGCGTTGCCACTAACCTGGAGGTGTGGGTATCTTTGATGAATATGGATACTCCCCCTCCTTTTGTGGTTCGGTCCAAGTTTTGGGGCCAGAAAGCATGATATGAGGTAAAACCTGATAGTGCTGGGGTGCTCAAAGGAGCCTTGAACCAGGTTTCAGTCACTGCACAGACATCGATGTTCTCCATACTGAGGAGGGCTTCGAGGGCGTGCATCTTGAGGTTTAGACTTCTGGCATTGAGCAGCATTACCCTTAGTTTTTTCCACTTGTGATTTCTATGGAGGTAGGTTTGTCCTTTGAACCTTGCATAAAAAAGGCACTATGGGGGTGGCAAGAGCCTTGGCCAATATTCGGAAGCCCAGGGGTGACAGGTGCAAGCCATCCCTTGTGAAGCAGCGTGGCTTGTCAAACATGTCATCCCAAGCAGACAGACATTGGATCCCCTTAGAATGACACCAGTAATTAAGCCAATTGTTAAAACTGATCATTTTGTCTTTGTACTGTGGCATCATTCTTGGTGAGGGTAAGATGCTGCTCAGGGTCAGGGTCATACCGGCCTGGGCTACATAATCCAAGAGCTCCTCTATGTCTCTTTTCATGTAGTCCAGGGAGGTACGTCTCAGGTTGTTCACACCGGCATGTACAATGACTGAGTCATATTTGTACTTGCTGTGGAGTGACCTGAGTGCTTGTGTTATGTGGCGGATTCTAGCTCCCGACAGGCAGCTTACTGTGACCCTCTCCTTGTTCAGTCTGGTGAGCGGTACCTCAGTGTGTCTGACTATGGAGTCACCTATTACAAATGTGTCTGGCATGTTGTTTGGCCTTAAGGGCTGTGACTGTTTAGCACACTGACTTTGTGAACTATGTGTTGCATGTGCTATGTCTTGAGGTGGCGGTTGCTTGGGTGTCTGCTTTGGAGGCCTCTGTTGTTTTGGTAGATTTTTAATTAGCGCCTCCGAGTATGTTTTTGTGTGTTTATGTGTTTGGTTTGCAGTTGTGATAGTTCTATGTGAGACTGGGTTTGTGGTGTGCGTGGTTACCTTCTCCTCCTGACTGGTCTTGCCAGTACTGAGTTGAGAGAGCTCAGCCTCCAGTTTGGCTATATAGTTGCATCTCTCACATATATTTGTATTTGTTGGGAGGAGGAGAGGGTTGTCTGTGTACATGAGGCAATTGTAACATTGCCTCAAGATTCCCAGATTCACCAGCTGAACAGGAGAGGACGCTAGCAACTGACCCTTCGACATGCTAGAAATAGTGAAAAAGATTGCTGTGTAACTGAGTCAGAAAGGACCTATAGGGAAATGGGTACTCAAGGGAATTTAGGTGAATGAAGTACTTTCTTTTTTTTAAGAGTGCTTTACTTGTATAAAGAAATGCTTTAGGAGCAAGTGCTGAGCTTTTCAGATAGAGTATAGGCTGTATAGATTCCAAGTAGAACAGTTCTAAGGGAAAAATTGAAGAGCAGACTTTACGGAGCCAGAAATAGTTTAAACTTGATTAACCGGCGCTGCCCGATGCTGCTCTATGAGCAACTTTGCACTAAAACGTGCTAAAGCGCGCAAAAGCGGGCTTTATAGCAGGGGGTTGAAAAGAGCCAGGAATTGACCCAAAATGGCCAATAAACTACAAGTTGCTGGGCTGGAACCAATCCTCTAGGGACAAATAGGTTGCTCAGTGCTCCCCACTCCCACTGGTGAACAAAGAAGCTTCCTCTTATCCAAATAAGGGTATGGATAGCACAGGAACCAAGACAAAGCCCAGAGATCAGCAAAATCTGAAGACTGGACTATTCTAGTTCTGAAAAGCGGAAAACAAGGATATTTTTTTTTTTTTCTTTTTTCACAGAGAAGGGAGAAAAAGATACAGTAACAAACAGTAAATGCTATAAAACGGCTAGCGCACTTTAGTGTGTTAGCCTAACAATTAAATTAAACAAAAACAACTTTTTAAAGTGCTAACAGTATAAATTCAACACAAGAACAGTAAAACAATATGCAGAGCTGTTTTTTAAGCGAAATGCAGTCGAGATGCAGTACTTTAAGCGAAAGCCAGAAAAAATACTTATAAATCCAGGAAAGTCACTCTTTCACTCTCTGCTGCTTGTAGAACTCTGCAGGACACCACGAGGAGCTGTGCTGAGTCTGTTACAAGTAAAAAAGCGCGCAAAAGCGGGCTTTATAGCAGGGGTTGAAAAGAGCCAGGAATTGACCCAAAATAGCCAATAAACTACAAGTTGCTGGGCTGGAACCAATCCTCTAGGGACAAATAGGTTGCTCAGTGCTCCCCACTCCCACTGGTGAACAAAGAAGCTTCCTCTTATCCAAATAAGGGTATGGATAGCACAGGAACCAAGACAAAGCCCAGAGATCAGCAAAATCTGAAGACTGGACTATTCTAGTTCAGAAAAGTGGAAAACAAGGATTTTTTTTTTCTTTTTCACAGAGAAGGGAGAAAAGATACAGTAACAAACAGTAAATGCTATAAAACGGCTAGCGCACTTTAATGTGTTAGCCTAACAATTAAATTTAACAAAAATAACTTTTTAAAGTGCTAACAGTATAAATTCAACACAAGAACAGTAAAAACAATATGCAGAGCTGTTTTTTAAGTGAAATGCAGTCGAGATGCAGTACTTTAAGCGAAAGCCAGAAAAAATACTTATAAATCCAGGAAAGTCACTCTTTCACTCTCTGCTGCTTGTAGAACTCTGCAGGACACCACGAGGAGCTGTGCTGAGTCTGTTACAAGTAAAAAAGCGCGCAAAAGCGGGCTTTATAGCAGGGGGTTGAAAAGAGCCAGGAATTGACCCAAAATAGCCAATAAACTACAAGTTGCTGGGCTGGAACCAATCCTCTAGGGACAAATAGGTTGCTCAGTGCTCCCCACTCCCACTGGTGAACAAAGAAGCTTCCTCTTATCCAAATAAGGGTATGGATAGCACAGGAACCAAGACAAAGCCCAGAGATCAGTAAAATCTGAAGACTGGACTATTCTAGTTCAGAAAAGCGGGAAAACAAGGATATTTTTTTTTTTTTTCTTTTTCACAGAGAAGGGAGAAAAAGATACAGTAACAAACAGTAAATGCTATAAAACGGCTAGCACACTTTAGTGTGTTAGCCTAACAATTAAATTAAACAAAAAATAAGCTTATCTCCCGGGACTCTACTGAAAATGGACATAAATCCAGTTAGACTATCCCGGTCAACAAATGTAAAATAAAAATAAAATAAATAAAAATAAATATTAAACAGAGTGAAGATGGAGGAGACTTGATCAATTCCATTATTTATTTTTCATCATTGCACTTTGAATTTTACAGCATCCCCTTTCCAAACAGCCCACTTAGTTGCTTATATATTACAACTGAGATATACAAACTCCATTACTGTGTTAGGTAAAAATAAAACAAAAAAACAGATAGCAGTGGAAATTTACTTAAATATACCAGAAAATCAAAGATTGTGGCTATTCACAGCAGTTTACAATTCAAAACAAGAAATGTGGTATGTTCAAGTCATGATTTTTTTACATATACTCCCAGAAAGGAATGAGCTTTCATATCGACTAATAAACAAGGATTTGGCAGATAGAAGAAATGGACGGAAAGTAGTTGAGTGTGTCATTACTTCTTAAGGAGGGTTTTGTTAAAAAAATTACCTGTTAAAAGTTCTTTAAAAAATAGGCTAGCAAATAAGTGTCATGTATGTTCAGTTGAAGAAATTTCTGTCCTTTTTTTTCTTTTCCAGATTGCCCTAGGGACTAAAATATCAGCATATCCACTTTTGGAAATGCCCAACAGTTACATACGAGTTTGACTATGATTATATATGGTGAATACCCATGTACTAATGCATCTGCACTTAATATAAGTTCACAGACCTTCAATAGAACATATAAGTTTGGCTATGGATAAAAGGATAGAGGATAAAATGTAATGTTCATTTTTCAGACTATAACAATTCTGTCCATACTGTACTTATTGTATACATTTCTTTTACACATATGTAAATATTTAAAAATGTTTAGGTTTCTTTTGCAATTTTGTACAAAACTGAAGACCCCCTTAATCTTTTTCAAGTGCTATGAGATCTCTTACATCCACTAGGGCTATCACCAAATGAGACTGATGGGACTCTAGTTTAACATATAGATAGACAGACAGATAGATAGATAGATAGATAGATAGATAGATAGATAGATAGATAGATAGATAGATAGATCACATTATCATGATCCATTTTTCCATCCATAGTAGCAATGCAGTTTACTCTTGGATGCAAATTATACACTACATTCAAGTTGTTGTTGTATCTTTCGGCTTTTCCCAGTTAGGGTTCGCCACAGCAGAACTCCGGTCTGCTAATGATTGGTAGTTGATTTTTACATGCCGAGTTACCAGCCCTGATGCACAACCTTCAACAAAGGTATGCCCATTCACATATGTCTCCACGCAGAAGACGCTCTTGCTGAGAATCGAACCGGACAGCGTCTTACTGTGAAGTGACAACGCTACCGCAGCACCACCACCACGGGTTACTACATTCAAGTTGTTAAATTCTTTATATTGATTTCATATCTACACTGACTACAGTTTCAATTGGTGTGTTGCTTCCAACCAGATTAAACTAACAACTATTGCCTCTTCTGCTCTGCTGCATAGCTTTCAGGTGTTTCCAGTCAGACAAACTATATGTGAAGGTTAACAAAAGTGACATTATGAGAACTTCCTCTCTAAGATATGCTTCATGCAATAGCCTGGCTCAGTCAGGAGGAAGAAGCCATGACTATGACCCAGGTGAGTGGGGTCCAGTTAGCAGCTCCAGCACAGCACTGGAGGACCCAGGCAGGGAGGGAAGGGACTGAAGGCATGCAGCCTGCTTGGAGAGGGATTGGTATGGGTGCTCAGTGAGCACACAGGCTGGTGTAATTTCTCTGAAGAAGACATGCTTAAGGATGGGAGGAGAAGGCAAGGCTGTGTAGATTTCTGGTAACACCTTTTTGGAAGTTAGGGGCAACCCCTTATGGACAGTCCATTGCATACCACCTTCACTTGCAAAACTGAGCTTTACAGGTAGGGCATAGAAAAAACTTGAAAGACCCCTAATAGCTGCCTAAATGACAGCCCCTTCTTGGTCAGCCCTTGTCCCAAAGACAGGGTTTGAATGAGCTAATTGGCTGTGTGGCATATGATGACAAGCAGACACCAGGGCCAAAAAACAAATATGTCTCCTTTAATTTAAGGTCCAAGATGTATTCTGTTCTAATTCTTGCTCCAGTATGAAAGCACTGTCCTTTGTTTGTTTGGTTGATGGAAATATTACTTCTGAAGTCCTTGTATGCCTATTTTTATAGATAAAGCTGTGAGACAGAAGTGTAACAAGACAATCCATAATTGTGAAATTGTTTTACAGCTGTAGTACTATACTTGTAAACAAAACCCAAAGATCTTACATATGTTGATTAGAAATCATCCTCAATAGACAACTGCTCAAATATATGGTAATGCATTCTGGCAGTCATTTTATATCTAAAACACATTTATTACAATGAGATACTCCTTATTTTTTATTAAAACATGTATTTAAATCAATTTGTGGCAGAGAACCAGAAATATCTTTTTATGCACTGCTACCTTAATGCTACATATATTTAATGTCAGTCACATTGTGTTTTATTTATTTAGTATTTGCTGCAGCCCTGTGTCTTATTTGTTTCCACATGGTTGAACTGGAAGAATAAAAATCATGTCTCACATGCTCTTTGTACGTACTTTTGTAAGGTAAGGTCTCAAATGCCTGTGTTTTCTGATGGTACCATAGCCAAAAGGCCACACTATTACCAAAAATAATGGAGTGAAATGGAACAAAATAAATGATACTGTACTGAAGGGAATTGAGTTTCAAAGGCAGAGCAAAAATTGACTTATGCACACTATGCAGACCTGCAGGGCATTCACCACTCCTACAGAAAATCCACTGTGACATGCAGTCAGAACATGTGCAATGCAACAGCCTTCAGGGCCTTTTACTTGACATTCATGTGTCAGCTAGTAAAATTCAATGTCATTTCAGCGGACACTAAAAGCAAAGAGGAAGAGACGAGCTTTGCATCTTTTACATGTTCCTTGACCTTCAAGTAAGCAGAAGTAACAGGAAATGTAGGTCTTTTATCAATCAATTTTATTTCCTTTTTGTTTACGAATACATCTCGACTGATATATGTATTACTGACCTTTATGATTGACTGTGTGTGTGTGTGTGTGTGTGTGTGTGTGTGTGTGTGTGTGTGTGTGTGTGTGTGTGTGTGTGTGTGTGTGTGTGTCCGTGCGTGTGTGTGTGTGCGTGTGTGCACGTGTGTGCATGTATGGGTGTGCAAACATTTTGTTCATTTTAGGTGGCACAGTGGTTAGCATTGTTGCCTCACAGCAAGAGACTCTCTGGTTTGATTCTTAGCTGAGGTGCCTTCTGTGCAGAGTCTGCATGCTCTCCCTGCATTTGTGTGGGTTTCCTCTGGGTGCTTTAGTTTCCTCCCGCATTCTAAAGACATGCATATGGAGTGTTTCTCCCTGGGCCTCCACTGAAAATGGGCTCTATCCCAGTCAGACTTTCCCAGTAAACAAATGTTAAGTAAATAAACATGCATCTGCTTGCTTCTCTGTCTGCCAATCTCTCTGAACATATTACTACTACAATACCAGTCCTGCTATTCTGGTCTTTACTTACAACAGTACATAAATATACAATTCTTTCTGGAGACAGAGATAGTTGTGATGCATCCTGTTTGCTATTTCAAACCTAAATTATTAACTCTGTTACTTGTTGGTCAGATAGCTTTCAGAATATGCAAAACACCATATTCCAGCCTCTCATTAGCACTCCAAAACCTCATGTAGCCCTTCTATATTGCTTTAAAGGTAGAATAAAAATGTATTCTAGGCACTCATTAATACCCCCATCCTTATGTGTCCTTTTTGTTTTGCATTGATTTAAAGACAATGATGCTGATATAGTAATGGACATGTTCATCTGCTGGCATGTTCACAGCCCATTTCTTAAAGAAACATTTCCTTGTACCTTTACATTTCACAACTTTTTTCCAGAATCTTACACATGTTCCTTGTGTTTGATAACATTACTAAGCATAAACAGTTACCGATGTTCTAAAACACTGTTCTCACCAACTCAAATTTATTTTCTCTGTTCTTTGCCACCCCATAATCTCATTTTTATTAGTCATGCTAGTCTTTTTTTTAATTGCTGTAGCCCCGCTCTGACCATTAATCTTCCCCCATTGCTCAATTGGTTCATTTGTTCCTCCTGAGGTAAGACCTTTATGGCACATTTGCTCCTCCAGTTTGGAGTGGTAGCATCATATGCATAGGGGAATTTGGGGCTTTTTCCTCAGTTATGCACTAAATTCCTGGACAAATTGGATCATTTCCCATGCACTGTATACAGGAATGCAATGGAACACTGTGAGGGGGACTATCCTGCCCCTATAATGACACTTTCCCTGCCTAGGGGTCATCTACATACCTAGCTGGCAGCCAGTTTCCTGTGTTCTCTGGCTTCACTACTGACAACACACAATTAAGGCACACCTTTCCAACACCGCCCCCCCCCCCCTTCTCCCCATAGAGGGATGAGCAGGCATTCGTTTCTTTGTTCCAGTCCTATAAAACACCAACTCCTACAGGAGTCTGAGATGTTACTTGAACTTAGGTTATCTGGCTCCCATTCAAGGCTTTATCTCACTATGCCAACAAAGCTGGTGTGTCATGATAATCTGTTCTAGAATAACTTTATTTACTCTTATTGGGATCCGTTGAAGACACTTGTTGTGGTTTTTGTATAATAAATAACCTGAGCTGCACATTAGACACTTTCAATAACAGTCATTTTGGTTGTACCACACCTGCTTATAATTGTGGATATCAGTCTGTGGCAAAATATCTATTGACCTGCGGCCTAAAATGAGGACTTGAACATGTGTATACCCTGACTTTCAAGGTCCGTCAGTTCTAATTATTAGTATTATCTCATGAAAATTCAGGATACACTGACATCTCACAGATGAGCTGACTTACACAGTGGGGTAAAGATCACAATCATTTTCACTATAATGTGACATTCTCCTTTTTCACTTATAATGAATTTTAGCATCACTGTTGGTTTTTATGTCTTAATAACTTCTTCTGGAAGACCCTGCTCAAAGTATTAACACCATCTGAATCTTGTTTTCCAGATTTAGCACATATGCTTATGTATCTGTGTGTGTATGTGTAGGCTCGTGTGTGTGTGTGTGTGTGTGTGTGTGTGTGTGTGTGTGTGTGTGTGTGTGTGTGTGTGTGTGTGTGCATGCGCATGTGCACATGCATCCAAGCCTGTGTGTGTCTGTGTTTGCATGTCTGTGATGGATCCCACCATATAAATACTACAAATAATGCTATTTTTGTGTGTAACATGTAAATATAACTATTATCATAAATAAGAAGTTTTTCCTTAAATTAAGCATATAAGGTAAATAAAAGAAAAATGTTTCTTTAAGAATAAAGATGAACTTTTGTTGACTTAGCTAGAGAAGTGTTGCTGACATTTTAAATGTGACTTCTGCCTTAACAGTATAGAAAATCATTGCTGTATTAACTAAAGCAGGTCTGTTTAATGAAATAATTAGTGTAATATAGAGACTTAGGTTGAGGTAAGCCCATACAGTATTGTTTGCCCTTCTTGGAAGAGGATTTAATGTCCACAGCAGCAGTGCCTGGAGAGACACAGAGCAGTAAATGAAGACCTGGAAGAGGATACCAGGAGGAAATTGAAGATGGTTACTGTTACAAAAATTAAGTAGAGGCAGCTACTGAGAGAATGAGAGAGAAAGAGCAAGAAAAATCTAATAAACTAGATTATCTTCCAGGTGTATGATACTGTACTGAAGGTATTTGATGTGAGCTTTTTAGAGCCATAAGATATTTGTTTGGAAAAATTTGCACTCTTTCTGTTTTTGTATAATAAATTATGTTATTTATCTAAGGCATCACTACTGCCTTTAATTTTTCACATAGGTAGACTACAGAGGGCACGGCTGGCACATTTTCTCATGGAGATAAGAAACAATATCCCATTACATAGATAAAAATAGAAACTGTGTTTGGAAAATGCTCCATCCTGTTGCTATAGTTTCCACTGTAACAAATGACATGATAATAGAAAAAGTATTTCCCTGCTTTCAAGATTTGTGGAGACAGTGAGAAGAAGGTAGTTCTGTAGAAAAAAACTGCATTGTCAATGTCAGAAGGGGAACCAACAAGTAAATAAGTCTGCCTAACTTGGAATAAGGGATGAGCAACCTTCAGAAGCATTTATTTGAGTATATTATTCCAACAAATATTAGGGCATAGTGTCATAAAACCCTAAAAGTACAAGACACTTGGCTAAAGATACAGACAATAGAAGAAGAACATCCATCAGCTAAAAGGATAGGTCAGCATACTCCTATGACAGAGCAGTTTGCATGAGATGAATCAGGAGAAGGAAAGGACTTACACAGTACAAAATTTATGGCTAAAAGTGTTGCAAAGCGGAAAAAAATAGCTGTGTCATTCCAGCCTGCAAGTATGCCAAAGCAGAGAGTAGAAGTGATTAGGGGAACTAAAGAAAATGAATCATTCACTGAAAGGGCATAGTCTAAGAGAGTGTCTTTAGGAAATAAGAAAAATGCAAAAACTCAGAAGGATTTAAACCTTCTAACAAGCTGAAGCAGAAAACCATAGAGGGTTTCTAAGTAGCAGGTTAGAGAAATTTTAACAATGTAGTGAAAAAGGAAGAAATAATAGCTAGAGTGAGTTCTAAACCCACTTCTGTCAGTGAAAGACAAAAAAATCAAATAATGAAAGATATGTGCAACATTTATCTATAAGTAAGAAAAAGTTTAAACTGAAAATAAAATGCATTCTAAGATACTTTTTCAAAGTGACAGAAACCTAGAGAAGAAATGAAAGCAAGAAGGTGGTATACATTCACTCTGGAATAGATGGAAAAATAACATAAAAGAAAAAATTTGAGAAGGCAGTATATATTGAGATACAAAATAACTTTGAGCAGAGTCCTAATAATCCTACTGAGCCAAAACACAGAAAGTTTAAGTAAAAGGAAATGAGTTCTATGCATCATGTTCATAAAGATAGCAAGTAAGAAAAAACAAATAAGGTAGAAATAGCGACTGACTCTTAGGAATACCAGTATGAGTTGCTTTTTGTAGGAAAGAAACAGAACATATGACCCCAGTACATCTATTGACAGAAGAGGAGACCGTGCCCTTCACAGCAGACTGACCTACAAAAAACTTCAGATTTAGTTGATCTTTGGAAGAGATAAACATAAAGGCACAATGGGAAGGTAGCACTTTGAGTAGAGCATGGGAAAATGTAGCTTGAGCTATACAAGAAGAAGCCAAATAAGATGTTCCTACTTTTTACCAATATTCTGAGTTATAAAATGACTAGCACAGTGTAAATGAAGATCAAAAGGAATTAATATGCCAATTGCTGGTGCTCAAACCTTTCAGAAACCTATTAAAGAAATGATCACATACCCCTGTACTATGGGACACCTAGAAAAAGGTAAGACTAAGCAATGATCTTAGCAAGGTCTGATTGACAAGGAATAATAAAATAAATTGAAAACTCTTATGCTGGATGTCCTAAATGCCAGAAGGCAGCCTACATAATGTTTTTAAAAAACTGTATGATTCTAATACCTACCAAAGAAGTGCTATTTGAGCATGTTGCCATGGTTATTGTTGGAATACTGGTAACATCCAGCAATGGGTTATAATGTATTTTAGTTATTCTCAACTATGCAACTAAATACCTTGAGACTATCCCACTATGTAAGATTAATTCTAGAGCTACAGCTATGGAATGAATGTTATTACTTTCTGGAATAAGGCTAATGAAGGAAATACTCATTGAACAGTGGACTCCATTTATGTGCAGAACAATGCCCCAACTATGCCAATACTTTAAGGTCAAGCAATTGAAAACCTCAATGTCCCATTGCCAGATAAATGAGCTAGCAGATTGTTTTAACTGAACATTAAAATCTATGCCAAAAAGTTTATTGAGGCAGATAGAAAAACTTAAGACCCGTTAATTCCATACCTACTCTTTGTATTTTAAAAGTATTGCATACCTTAATGGGGTTCAATCCTTTTCAGCTATTATATGGTAGGCACCCTCACTGATTGTTAGCTACTGAAAAAGCAACTTGAAATTATGAGAAACCCCACATTAAAAGTACCACAGAACACTATACCAACATACAGAATGAGCTACAAGTGGTGATGTCCATAGTCCAGAAATGCATGGAAGAATTCCAAGCTACGGAATAAGGGCTGTATAACAGAAATGCAAGGGCTAGGTGACTTAAATCTGGAGACTAGATGTTAGTTTTGGTCCCCTCAGCAGAAAACCTTTGGCTAAATGACATGTTGCATTTCAAATAATAGAAAAATTAGATGAAGTAAACTACAGAGCTAGTCTGACCGGTAAGAGAAAACCAGAACAGATGCACTATATCAAGAGTATGAAGGAATTTCAAACTTAGGAAGTTAGTTTAGCAGCAGAGATCAGTAACTATAGTGAAGAAACAAAACTGACTTCTATGCATGAGGTTCCGGTAGGTGACAACTTATTTAAGTCACAGAAATGAGAAATAAAAGAGCTTAGCTTGTGGAGCAAAGAATTGTTTTGAGAGCTGCCTGGCAGTGAAAATGATTCAATGCCATATTCAGGCCATTCCAAGAGGAAAGGTTACCTTAAAGCATTATGGCATGCCAGAGTCACGTAGAGAGCCTATACAAGAAGTAGTAAAGAAATGGCTTAAAACAGAGATAAAGGAAGAGTGGTTTCAAACTGAAGGGGGAAATATATAGTATGGTGAATCTTGCCATAATGCAAATATTGCAAATAGTGCTGCATTTTCTAACTCTTGCAATTTTATCTAAGTACTAATCAGTTGTTATACATTATTCTCATTTAACCATATCTATCTGTAGTACTTTCTTTCCTTCTACCTCAGCTTTATCTTTGGCACCAAATCAAATTAATTACTCATAAATATATATCTACCGCTGCATTATAAAGTAACTAATGTTTATCCACTACATGTCAAAGTAGGTACATTGCAATATTGCAGGATCTGATTCATGTTCATGTACTTTATAGAAATAATTTGTTCAATCCTATATCTCCATTCTGCAATTGTTATCTTATATGACTTTTACTGTTTGTATTAATGTATGAAATTGAATACTTTGGGATGGAGATTTTCTCGCCGGGCCTCTGCTGAAAATTTTTTTTTTTTTTTTTTTTTTGCCCAGTCGGACTTTCCTGGTCAACAAATAGGCATAAATAAAATAAATACATTTTGGGAATAGGAGAATCTTGACATGATGTAAATATTGTAAATAGTGTTGTATTTTGGG
The DNA here is from genome assembly GCF_019279795.1 of Protopterus annectens. Classification (NCBI taxonomy): domain Eukaryota; kingdom Metazoa; phylum Chordata; order Ceratodontiformes; family Protopteridae; genus Protopterus; species Protopterus annectens. The sequence continues at coordinate 81,972,299 of NC_056738.1, read as the reverse complement.
TATAAAGGACATAAAGGACATAAACAGAACTGTTGTAAATAAGAAGTGTTTTCTTTAGGCATGTAAGGTAAAAAAAATGTTTCTGTGAGAGCTCAGGAGCTTTTGTCGTATTTACCAGAGAAGTACTGATAGCACTTTGAAAAAGAAGGTTCTTTTAAAAGGGGAGAGGGAAACTTTGCTGTATTAACTAGAGCAGGTCTGCTTAATGAAACAATGGTGTATAAAAGGAAGATGAGGTAAGCTCATGCAAGGTTATTGTTTATCCTACTTGGAGGGGAGATTTTTAACAAGAGCAGTAGCTTTGGATAGGAGACCACAAAGTGAATGAAGACCTTGAAGAAAACACCAGAAGGAAGCTAGAGACTGCTTTTGTTTCTTTTCTAGGAATCCAGAGCAGACAGCTGTTGAGACAGGGAGAGATTGAGAGAAGAAGAGAGAAAGACATAGTGGAAGAGATTGTATCCCATTTGAGAGGGACTGTATTGAAGGTATTTGATCAAAAACATTTGTTTTAGAAAGTATGGAAGGACCTGTATTTTTATGTTTTTTGCACTGGTCTGTTGTCTTTAATACGACACAATATCTATATCTAGATACATACATAGATATAGATACACAGATATATAAACATATATAACTAACTCTCTCTCTCTTATATATATATATATATATATATATATATATATATATATAGATAGATAGAGATATTTAGCTTTAGTTATAGCTATAGATATATACATTAATACATAAATAAGGTTGCATATTTTAAACACATATATGTGGTACACATATCGTACCATAGGTCATCTAAAACAAACCTGAAGCACAAATCTATACTTAGTTAAAAAGAACAATTAAAATGAAATAATAAAGAAAAATCATTGATTGTCTCTCCCTTTCATATCAGAAAAAAAAATAGTTTCCCCCTCTGCTGACTTAAAATGTACAAGTAATGCTTCACAAACTGTACTTCCCACTTAAATCAGTCCACTAAAAACGAACATCATGTTTAAAACAAAAATACTTATATAAGGAGTGAAAAGGGAAAAATAAAACAAACCATTGACTGCAACTACTCAATCAGGAAACAGTTCATCCGTTCACAATCCCTTTATCTTACATGGCGTTAGGGTATCACTTCAACAGTGTCAATCATCTAGACAGAGCCAATGCTCATACCACTGGGTGGCTAATCCTGACATAGTCATTCTTCCATACCACACATGGACATGTACAGTCACACCTATGGCCACTTTAAAGTGTTCAGTTTATCTACTTCAGGTCTTTGGAATGTGGGAAGAAACCTGATCACCTGGAGAAAACCATACAAACACAGGGAGGACATGCAGACTCCACACAGAAGGCACCCCAGTAGAAAATCAAACTGAAAATCTCTTACTGTGATTTGACAACACTGTTGCCAATTATGCCACACCCAGTATTACTGCCAAAATAATGGCATTGGCCATTAAGTATTTTTGTAGTTTCTGTTTCTAAATATTGCCAGTAGCCTACACGGGTTATATTCTCCGCATTATCAAATATACACTTCATACTCAAGAATATCAGATCTAAGATTGCAGAGTTTTTAAAAAAATCAATTAATTAAAAGCTTAGAATTTCTGTTTCAGGGTGTCTTTATAAGAGTTATGTCACAGATGCCAAAGGAAATGCTGCATACAATATAAAACTGACCACAGTAGTCACATATTTGAATCATGTTTTTTTTTTTTTGCTGATACCTGAATGAGAATCGCCGGAGTTATTTTAATTCATTTAACAGTGTAGCGATTTCATGCTATTTGTGCCATCTGTCCCTGCCCTGAGACCTAGGATAATACTTTGTCATTATTCTGTGGGTTAGGTCCAGGATACCTGATCACAGTTTACAGTATTGTGTGTTCTAAGTATAATGTTTCTTACTCCAAGTCATTGGTTTGAAGCCTAGCACCTTATTAGTTGTTCATTTTGGACTTGAGAACTGGGTAAACTAAGTGGTCCACAGGTACTTTTACCCAAGAACCACAATAAGACACAAGCATAAATGTAAGGATCACACATTCATCAAATTAGACAGACATGACCATTGTTAGACGAGAAGAGTTTCAAAATGCTGTGCTTGGTGTAATTTGTCTGATCCCTTTTCTGACATAGTCCCACTATAACATTCTATCCATTCTCTTCCTTATAAATACAAACTATGATTTTTTTCTGTATTATTGGACCTACTTTTTCACAGAATCAAATTATTTCTTTCTGCATTCATTATTCTACTGATCTCTGTAAAGTAAAAAATTAAATGAATTGCAGCACATGTTAAAGATTAGTAATGAACAATGCTAACACTGGTGGCATAGAAAGATAAAGCCCAGACTATGGCCCAAGTGACCCAGGTTCGATTAGTGGTTTGGGCAATAGAGGACAGTGACACAGGATGGATGAGCCCATCTTGGCAGGCACATGTACAACTACAGTTCTTTGCAGAAAGTGAAAGGGTGTAGAGAACATCCTGGCCCAAGCTTATGGCTCACCAAACCTCTGACTGGTAGCAGCCCTCATCATCACCCCCTTTTTCACATTTTCTACATATTGTCAATGCGTCATGTTCCTTGTTGCCATGTCTCTCTATTCAGTCTCATTCTCTACCTTCTTCAACACTCATGCGTGACTGTCACAGGTTTTCTCTCACACATTCCCCTCCCCACCCAGGGACAAGAGCGAGAACTATACATACAAATGCTGTCACAGCCAACACACACTGAAAGCACAAGCTTGACTATGTCTGCTTAAATTATGGCCCCTGGGGATGGCTTTTAAAATAGCAAATCTGAGTATTCCCTTCCCATAAGGAATAGATGGACTCAAGTCCATAAGCAAGAGCTTAATGAGTGGCAAAGCAGAAGGGAAAAACATAAAAAAAGATAAGTGATAATCCATATCTATAAGTGTTAAAACATTATCAAAAAAGTTAATGCATAAAGAGTTCTCTACAAGGCCTCTTAAAGTCAATCACTGTGACAGATTCCCATAGCTGATGGGCAAGAGGTTGTAGAGGTGCAGAGCAAGACAGAAGAATAATCAGAAACAAAAAGAATCCACCTATGAATATGAAACCATGAATCTTCAATGGACTGCACCTGTACCATAGGAATCTCCAAAAGAATCCAGCTATACCTTAGGAATCATCACCAAAATCCACCTGTACAATAGGAATCTCTCCAACAGAATCCAGTTCTATCATAGGAACTGCCAACAGAATTCAGTTGTACCACTGGCATCCCCATATGAATCCACCTGCACCACAGGAATCTCGAGCAGTCTCATTGAGATGGACTGCTACGACCTGGTCAAAACATATGATCCAAAGAGTATCTGAGGTGGGATGAACAGATCATATAGGTCATCATCACCCCCTTTTTCACATTTTCTACATATTGTCAATGCGTCATGTTCCTTGTTGCCATGTCTCTCTATTCAGTCTCATTCTCTTACCTTCTTCAACACTCATGCGTGACTGTCACAGGTTTTCTCTCACACAATCCATCCACCTCTTTACTGGAAGCCTTCTTCACCAGATTGTCTTCTGCTTTCCTGCACAATAGCCTGAACCACCATAATCTGTTCTCTTTGATCTTTTCGGCAATCTGAGCTACTTTCTCTTCTGCTATCATGTCCTCATTTCTTCATCTGGCCCACAGAATGCATCCTACCACCCTTCTCAGGGACTTTATTTCCATCACCGCTAACTTCCTCACCTGATCTGCCTTTACTGCCCAGGTTTCTGTGCCATATAGTGTTACTGGTTGTACCAATGTTTTCACACCTTACTTTTCAGCTTCTTTGGCATTCTTCTGTCATACACTACCCTTGACACTTTGTGCCAGTTTGCTGCAGCCACTCTAATTCTAGCTTTGACCTTCTTATTCAGACTTCTCTTCTCCTCAACTACCCCTCCCAGATATTTCATTCTGTTAACCTGTTCCACTATTTTCCTTTCTATCTCAATTTTCAGCTTCTAATTTCTTCCATGTGCTGCCATTACAACTGTCTTACCTGTATTCAGTTTCACCCCATGTGCCTGTAGTTTTACATTCCATTCCCCTATCCTTTGCTAAAGTTCTTGCTCAGAGTCTGCCTGTAATGTCACATTGTCTGCTTAGAGCAACCTTGTTGATCTGCCCCCTCCAGCCTGTAATGTAGTCCATCAATGAGTAAAAAAGCAGCAACATGAATAAAGGTGGTTCCACAACAGTTCCAGATATAAGAAAATAAAAAGCAAGACCAATCAACATTACTTAAAACAATAAAATCCACCTTTTAATACACATTTAAACACATGATAAGTGCTTTCACACCTAAAAGGTACTTCATCAGATCAGAATACAAACACATAAAACAGGCAACATATTTATACAACATCTAATCATCAAAATCTTCCATTTAGAAAGTAATTAGTAATAAAGGTCACATGATCTAAGTGCCAGTTTTAAAGGCACCACCTCATTCAAACCAGATCATTTATCTGCCTGTAGTCTATTAATTCATTGCATTTCAGCTGTTTCAGTGGTATTATTAAAATAACCTCCCCCATATATCCTTAAATATCAATTGTAATACCATAAATTGAAAGCTATGTGATTGTCCGTGCGGACTAACATGTTTAGCTAGAGTGTTGGTTAGTTGTCAATCCTTTGTTGGCTTTGAATTTTACAACTGATGCTGGAAGTAGTGTGGAAGAAGAAACCTTGAGCATGGGTTCTTTTTGTGATTCTCTGAAATAACTTGAGAATAAACTTTACAGGTTAAAGCATCTCCAGTGGCAGAGGTTACATCTTGAGGCCTGTTTACATCATAAAATCATACCCAAAGGAGTACATGTAATCAAGATGCCGACTTAAGGCAATACTTTTCCTGAGTTGTTGAAATGTTGGCAGATGTTAAATCTTGATATTGGATATGGTTATATGAGACTGTTATTTTTTAACCAATGGAAGATGCATTAATTAATTAGATTAGCTTACTACAGTAGACCTTGAATGAGAGGTTCAAATTGTAGGTGTACTAACTGACCACAGAAGAGATGTACAGTAACGTCTCAGTATATGAGATGAGGCCAATGATAATGATGGAGAGAAGACTGACATCACCGATGACTCCATTGAACAGGGGTATCATTCTAACCCCATGGATTGTCCACCACTCAGGCGATAAGAAAGGTGGAAACAACAACAGAGGCAGAAGTGCAACCAATGGTGGGACAGGGAACAACCCCTACCCACTCCTTGGAACTAGCTGGGGAGAAATTTCAGGAACTGATCATACCAGGGATCCAGAATTCACCGGGATCATTCACGGATGTACCAACGAACTTAAAGAAGTTCCATCTGCATTAATACCTACCATGAATGAACCTAAAGCCTCCATTGACAACACAAAATGCCATATCTGCACTAAAAAAGAGCATGACTTCAAAATTTATAACTATACCACACATTGTATAGAAACAGCAGTCACTGAAGTTCTTGGTAAGGGCATGACTTTTGTGCCTTTTAAGAGAGCCAACATTCCTGAGACCTTGTTGGATTTGAAGTATTTTGTTCATAAACTAAACTTTAAACTGTTATTTAAAGAAGATGCACAACCCACCCAATTTCTTTGAGTTTTGAGTACTTTTAATCCTCCATTGAACCTACTGCTGCATGTGTTCCAAAAAATCTGTGAACTGGATATAAGACACATGGGACACAGTAAGTGTCAAATTACACCTAGTCTGTCTAGAGAAGAAGAAGAAGCCTTACATAATATCAGAATGACTGGCCTAAGAGTCATGGAGCCTGATAAAGACAGGGGTCTTGTTATCATGGAACAGAAAGAATATTCCAGAAGAATTAAAGAAATGTTAAACAACAGTGTTTACAATGAAGTATCTAGAAACAAATTAAATCAAGCATACAGGAGGATCACTCCCCCTTTAAACAATATGCTTATGAAGAAAGAATTAACATCGAAGAACTTAACTACCTTAACTATATCTGTCCTATGACGCGTACAATTTTTGGGATCTCCAAAATTCACAAGGACCTTAATAACCCTCCTGTGCTTCCTATTGTGGACAGTCGGGGATCTATCACCTAGGCATGTGCTAAGTTTGTGGATTATAAATTTTAAAAGACATACTGAAGACTAATTGACTTGGTTGATTTATACACAGTGATACTACATGAGGTGGGATTGAACTGGTTCTGTGAGGTTCTTGAAAACAAAAGCTTGAATAACAATCAGACTAGTCTCCTGGATGATTTGTTGGAAATTGTCCTTACCAACAACTATATGTTTTACAAGGGACAATTGTATCATCAAAACCAAGGTGTGGCCATGGGAGCAAATTGTGGCTCCATTTATGCCAATATTGTAATGGCTAAATGGGAACAAGCCTTTGTGTTTAATGGCCCATTTCATAAGTCTGTGAGATTTTACACCACATACCTAGATGATTTGTTTATCATCTGGTAGGATACTGAGGAGAAGCTGATGGAATTTATGAACTACATCAATTCAAGCACAGCGTTTTTTTTTAATTAACAGTAAATAAGGACAGGATCAATATTCCTTATCTGGATATTTTTTTGTCCAAGGACTTGAATAATGACCATTATGTTTCAAGGATTTATCAAAACCCAACTTCCTCCAACTACTTCCTCCATTTTTTGAGTGCCCATCCCCTTGCTCCAAAGAAATCAGTAGTAAAGGGACAATTTGTGAGGGTCGCAAGAATGGTCACCCTGGAACAGCACTTCTGGGAAGAGTGTGCTGCTTTGGAAAACATGTTTTTGGCAAGGGGTTACCCAAAAGGGTTTTAACTGACATTAAGGAGGAAGTGGTGACAAAAAGGAATTACTACATTCTGATACTCAATAACAATGGTGCTGTTATCACTGGAACTGGCAAAGAAGACACAATGGAACTATTGATCTGGGGAAAGCCTTTATTACCGACTTTAACCAAAACCACCAGACTATACGATGGATACTTAAGAAGAATTGGGATTTACTTAAAGTAAGCAGGGAACTTCTACAACTACTTCCTGAATGCCCTTTGTGTTTTTCAGAAGAGGGAAGATCTTAAAGAATATGTTGGAAGGTAAAATACTTAATTACAATATAATCAGTAACGTCTGTAGAATGACCAAATGTGGGCGATGCTCTTTCTGTAAATGGATCCAAGTGGGTGACTATTTTTGGATAAAAAAACATGTTTGGTTTAGAGGAAAATATGATTGTAACAGCAAAGGTGTGGTTTACACTGCTCTTTGTCAGGTATGTCTTATCAGTTTCATTATCATTCGGACAGCGCAGTGGTCCAGCGGTAGCGTTGTTGCCTCACAGCAAGAGGTTTTGTGGCTCAATTCTTGGCTGGGGCGCCTTCTGTGGGGAGTCTGCATGTTCATGTGGGTTTCCTCCAGGTGCTCCGGTTTCCTCCCATGTTACAAAGACATGCATCTGAAGCCTTTCTCCCTGGGCCTCCGCTGAAAATTGGCTTTGTTCCAAGTCAGAATTTCCTGGTTAACAAATGTTAAATAAACAAAAAAAAAATGTATATTGGAAAGACTGAGCATGTCTTAACAGAAAGGACGTATGAACATCTTCATGATATACACAAAGGTAAAATCACGAATGCCCTAGCTAAACATCTAACAGAATTCCATGACCATTATTTTGATTTTGTGGTTGTCGAACACATCCCCCATGGGGCTAGAGGAGGCCCATGGCACTTATTTCTAGAAAGAAGAAAAGTATTTTGGCAGCTGGTATTTCAAGCTGATGTTTGGCCAGGCATTAATGAATTTATTTCCATTTCCAGTCTGTTAAAATTAAAGGTTTTAAGAAGATAATCCAATTCTGTCTTTAAGGGGGCACTGGCTCAATTTTGACACTTCACTTGGCTGTTGAGGAGTGATATCTTACATAAATTCTTGCCCCTACTTTCTTGGATTTATCCAATACGTTTTGTTGCAAAAAAAAGAGTGTTTATCTTATTTTAAACAATTTTTATTAAAGAGGTTTTTAATGGTCCTATCTATTATACAGCATTTTTTTGGAGATTTGCATACCGTTGTTCTGAACAGACCAGTGTTTGTAAGCTACTGAGCTTTTGTGGCTTTTAATTCAGTTTGTTGATTGTGAAAGAGACCCAAGCCAACTCAGCCGCAAAGGCCAAGTAATCTAGATGAATTTGTCTTCTGGTGTCCAGAGACATGGCAGTTAACATTTCATCTGTTACTTTCAACATTGACGACACCAGCTTTGGTAAATCTACCGCCAGCAGCATGAGTTGGGGTGGTTGGATCTGTTATGAGTTCTCTATCAGATCTGGCCATAGATGAGGATGCTGAAAATAATGTTCCCCCAAGGTGATAACCTCCTGTGAAGCCACACTTGCCTTCCGAACTTCCTCCTTAGACAAAGGGAATGGTACTGGTGTCTTTGTCTTTGGCATTGAAGCAGTAGTGTCATTTTTGGTTGGTTCTAGGAGAGATGGACTTTTGACATCAGGGCTAACTTGGAAGAGAGTGGAGTTGGAGACATCTTCACAAATACTTTCAAATTCTAAATGGTCCTTTGTTATTTGAGAATAGGAAGATTTAGAAGGACTTGATTCAACATTGTTTAACTCTGTATCCAGAGACTGGGAACAAAATGCAAGGACTTTTGTTCACTAAATGCAAGGAGAACTTGGCCTGTCTGTAATCACAAGTGACTTGATTGACATGTATTAAAGAAATGTGCTTTTAAAAGCAGATAACATACCTAACATGGCCATTCCTGGACACTATTCAACACCCAGAAGCACACTCTTATAAAGGGTGTTGAAGTATCTTGTGGCCAGAAAAGGGTCCAGCCTGAAGGCCAATGCATTGTTGCTGAGAAAAGATTGGGAATGGAAAAGTGCTCTCCTAAAAGAATAAGAGAAACAAGATAAGAAAGAAAGTTGGCTAACTTGAGAGAAGAAATTAAATTTTGAGAGCAAATATTAAATGCCAAAGACAACAAAACGACTCTTAACAACACTCAAGAATGTCCTAACATGTCCAAATTGTACATGTAACAACAAGAAGTGGAGAGTTAGGAACAAAGTGGCATCATGGGAGCATGATGATGCAAAGCCTCTGAGGATGTTCTATGAGCCAAGTGGGCAAAGTGACTGGCAGACAGGTTAAGGAAAATGAACGACTTCTTATAAGATCACCCAGTAAACTGCTCAGAGGCAACAGTGAGGATACTCTTTCACTTTAAAAACCTTCTGTGGATCAGTCATAGGAGGAGCAGACTCTCAGACTGCACTCTACTAGTCATTACTTCTCTGTACTGTCCCTAAACTATGGCAGTCACTTCCTCTGGATTTAACTGGTTGCACAAACAACTGCCTGTTCAGGCTACAATTCAAACAGTACTTACTAAAACAGTCTGAATGCAACTGTCCATCTCAAGGACATGTCACATAAATGGATATCTCCAAATGCGGAGTACATTTACCTCCCACATACCCTGATCTACCTGATTAATTCACTCATTCTATGCTGTGATTCAGCTTATCACACCATTACTGGTCTAAACCTATAATGCATAATCTAGTCCCCTCTTTCATCTTACTTGTCTCTATTAGTTTTCCTAACCTAGCTACTACCAACCATATCTCCACCACTTCTACTCTTCCAAATGTAACACTATTCTCCCTCTCCTATTCCATTTCTGTGACTGTACATATTTTGCTTCTTATGACTTCTATGTATATAAATTGTTTGTAATATTTCTATGCTTACTTAAAAATATAAACCACCATTACACTGTTTTGTTACATTGCTATGTAAAATGGGCTCAGCCTGTAATGGCTCATTGTTTGATCAGTGTTCTAACCCTGTAAATAAATTTAAAAAAATAAATAAAATGGAACCATAACAGATGCATGTTGATGAGGTACTGCTTGTGACTGCATTGATCCTTTCTTCCCTGATGACCTGAACAGCACATCAGCACTAAAGTTAAAACAGAAAAAAACTTCCTTTGCATAATACGGAAAACAGCAAATTTCATCTGGTGTAGGCAAACCTATTAACATAGCCATACTGAGCCCTACCTTACAGTAGTGATGTACTGGTGATTCAGCCAGTGGGAGCGCTCACTACATAGGATCTCCACATCATCGTATTATGCCAATGTACCCTGGTGCACAGTCATGTCAATGAAGGCAAACTTTTATAAATTGTCCCCTGCCACAACTGTGCTCAGGGACCAGATCTGGTACAGCACTGATGCTCCTTACCATCCAACACAGTCCTCCAAATGGACTGCATGCAATGCTGCTCATCAGTGGCCCTGACAGTAGCTAAATTCTGTTTAATGGCTCACACAACCGTCATAACTATAGCCAAGCAAAATCATGCAGAATCCCTTCCAGGGTCTGCACATGCAGTTTTTTTTTTTGAATATCAGAGCCCATTTTTTTCCTAACACTGGTGTTCCTCATCTCTCTCTCTCTCTAATGCAGATGACAAGCAGGCAGAGTATTTCGTTTAGTTGCTTTAATACACAGAAACACATCAGGATGTTTAACAGCATCATAAAATATAAACAAACGAATTAACAGACAGACCTTACATGCTACATGTTTACATCTCAACAGCTTACTACAAAATGGCAGTCAGGCTTGCACATGCACAGTATTTATACACTTGTACAAGCCCTTTGATAGCTTCTTAAAGGTACATGCACACACATTGATCTGCATTATCCCTCTTAAAAAGATTTCCCTTAGTAAAAACAACATTTCAGTTAGACATGCATTATTATAGACATTGGAAACAAACACAATGTTCATGTCCAAGTTGCCGTGTATCTATTGGTCTGGAGATATGACCAGATATGGTAACATAAAACAACCTGGACTGGATTTAGCAACAGGGATAGTCTTCAGTAAACAACTCATATTAAGAACTTCTGGATTCATTACAGGACCAGGAATATGCTCTGGAACTTCCTCTGGAACTGGATCACCAGACAACTCACTCTGAGATAAACAGTCTTTCTCACAGGCTATGTGCTGTGGTATAGGCTCAGACACTGGCAACAAATGTGTCTGATTCCACCTAAACTCTGATCCTTGTGATTCCACAATGTACGATCTTGGCTCTGGGCAAATATTCTTCATGACTCCATTCCGATCATAACCTTTGGACATCTGTATCATTACCACTTCTCCTTCTCATAATGGATTAAGCAGTTTGTTGGTCTTATCATAGTAGGACTTCTGGGTTAATCGCTTCTTCAGCAGATTGGTTTTCACTGACCTGTTGTTCTTCACACATGGAATCAACAACTGACTATTGATGTGGCTTAGTACTATTACACATGGAACAAGATAAAAGTACTCTCTCAATATCTTGTGACATAGAAGGCCAAAATACTAGTCGTCTCACTCTTCTTTTGGTAGAGTCAGTTCCTGGGTGACCACAATGCAAGACAGTAATGCACCCTTGTTGCAAGGATTTCGGAACAATTACTTTGGACCTTTCATAATGATATCTTTGTCAGACAAAATCTCATCTCTGTATGGAAAATAAGGTTGCACTTCTTGAGGTAAACTAGATTGCTTTTGAGGGCCATCTTTGATTGATAAAGTGGTTGAGCCTTTGTAAAACTGGATTTGTGGCTGTGTGATCTCTCAGGTCATCAAGATGTGTGGAAGAAAAATGTCTCACTTCCATGACTTCAAAATCAAGGTTCTCATTCTCATGCTGTTCAGTGATGTTTCTAGGTGATCTGGATAATGTATCAGTAAGATAAAGAAGTTTGCCTTTCTTGTAGACAAGAGTGAAATTATACTTTTGCAGTCTCAACATTGTATGTTGCAATCTGGCTGGAGCTGAATGCATAGACTTTCTCAAGATGGTGACTAAAGGTTGGTGGTCTATTTCAATCTGGATAGGTCTACCATAAACATAATTATGGGACTTCAAATATGCAAACACAATTGCCAAAAGCTCTTTCTCAATCTGGGCATATTGCATTTCAGTTTGGGTAGCAGTTCTCAATGCACAGGCAACAGGCTGACCCTCTTGTAGAATGACTGCATCTTGACCGAATTTTGAAGCATCACATGAAAGAGTAACTGGCTTGTGAACATCATAGTACCTAAGAGTTGGTAGACTAGCAATTCTGTGTTTCAGGGCTTCAAATGCTCTTTGGTGTTGTTCTAACCAAGACCAGGATACATCTTTACATGTCAGGTCTCTGAGTGGTGCTGAAAGTTGGCTCAAGTCTGGAATGAACTTGTCTAGATAGTTAACCATGCCAAGAAAATGTTGCAGGGCTTGAACATTGTCTGAAGCTGGCATCTTGAGAATGGCTGTTTGTTTAGAAGGGTCTGGTCGTAGGCCTGAACTAGTAAATAAATAGCCAACATAAGTAACCTCTTGTAGTCTGAATTTGCATTTCTATGGATTGAGCTTAAGATTCACTTGACATGTTCTTTCCAGAACTTTTCTGAGGTTTCTGTCATGCTCAGCTTCACCATTACCTCCTACTAGTATGTCGTCTACTATAATAGCAGAAGGATACCCAGAAAAAAGTTGGTCCATTGCACGTCGTTGAAAGACTTCACTTACAGAATTTATCCCAAATGGCATTCTCAAAAACCTATACCTGCCAAACGGAGGACTGAATATACTGAGCAATGATAATTTCTTCCAAAACAGTAAAAAAAAAAAAAAGGCCACTGTGGATAGACTTTACTGCAACAACAAGTCCAAACAGCAAAAATAGATTTGTAGTAAAGAAACACAGCCGAAGTATAAAACACACAAAATTTAATAGAGGTAAGCGCTTTCACATCTAATATGATGCTTCTTCAGACCAAAAGAAACTCTTTACAGCTCAGCTTATATAGTTAAAACACAATTAAACAATTAATCATTCAATCAAATCCTAATTAGAAAATAATCAATAATTATCATAAAAAAACATTAAAAGCATACATAAATACATTCCTATTTCAAACTTCGGTTTTTAAGGTAAGGTTTTATTGATACTCTATCATTTAAGCCAGGGAACCGATCCACTAAGTTCCCTTAGCTCAGTAATATTTCTTATATCACCTAACCTAGGTCCTAAATCTACACACTCTGTCACTTTAAAACTAAAGGTATGGTATACTAAATGCTTAGCTAAAGCACTTCTGTTTATATCTCGCTTATTCATTGCTAAGAGATGTTCCCTAACACATTTTCACAGAGTATGGTTCATCATACCTACATAAAAACAGCTGCAGGTATTACATTCAGCAAGATACATTAATTTTTTGTATTGCAATCTATTTTGAAAAAGTATTTCTTCCTAGAGGTGGGGTGAATAAATTCACTATGTACAGCCAAAACACCGCATACATTACATTTCCCACATGGTATTAAGCCTGGTTCTAAATTCTCTATTATGCTATTATTACTTCCATTACATAACAGCCTCTTTAAATTCTTTTTATTTTTATATCCAAACTTTGGTTTATGACTCACTACTTCTTGTAATTTTTCATCAGACTGCAATATTGACCAATTCTTCTCTATGACACGTCTTACTTGATCAACATTACTAGAGTATTGCAACCTAAGAGGAACTACATTATTTTCAAATTTATGACTACCTATAATATTAGTTTGTAGCATGCCCTCTGACATATATGGTTTTGCTTTACCTTTTCTTTGTTGAATCACTTCTTCTATCCCTACTTGTATTTCTTTAGTATTATATCTCCTTTGTGACAGATCACTTGTAAATTTATTAATATCATATTCAAATCTATTATCATCTGTATCTAGATCTTATCATTCTCATCTTTTATGACAGTAACATCTAAAAAACTCTATTTGACTCTGTGAAATAAAATGAGTAAACTTTAAAAAAGTTGTAGTTGTATTAATATATTGTAGAAATAATTCTAACTATTCTAACTTTCCTGTCCATATAAATATCACATCATCTACAAATCTTCGATATAAATGAATATATTGAATAAAAGAAGTATTCTGTAAAACAAAAGTTTCTTCCCAATGGGCTAAAACTATGTTGGCTTAGCTATTGGCACATGAAGTGCCCATAGCTATGCCAAACATTTGTAGGTAGTAAACATTTTGAAACAAAAAAATATTATTCTCTAAAATTAGTTCCAGCAAAAAACAAATAAAATAAAAAGCAATGTTTTAAATTTGTCTAATGTAAGTTTGTCTTCTGACCAACAGATTCTTTTGAATAAAGGGCTTTGCTTTATACCTGGTTTTTATTCCAATGAATACCATATTGTTACAGATGTAACGAATTTTTGTCGTAATCTAAATCTTAAATTGTTTTTTGCAGATGACCAATCTCAAAGATCTAATGAATTCAGATTTGCCAAATCTGATTTCCAGCCTCCGATGAATAAACATGTGTCCATTTTCATGCAGTCTGTTTTCAGGGATTTACATTTTCAAAATCATGAACACACCATGTTAGGACACAACCTTTCTCAGCAGGAGAACACAGCTCTTCAACAGTTACGTAAAAACAGAGATATTATTTTACCCACAGACAAAGGTGGGGCGGTTGTTGTCCAGAACATGAGTGATTACCTTAATGAAGGCTTATCCCAGTTGTCTAATACAGCATGTTATATGAACATGGCCATTGACCCAACCCCTAACTTCAAGAAGGAAATTGATTCGTTCTTGAATTTAGCATGTGAGGAGAGCATTATTAGTAAGAATTGTGTTACACATCTTTCAGTTAAGGACCCACGTAAGCAGATTTTATATTTACTACCCAAAATCCACAAATCATTAACTAATCCTCCGGGTAGACCAATAGTTTCGGGCATTGGATCCTTGATCAAACCTTTGCTGGCCTTCCTGACACAACATCTTAAACCTCTTTTGGGTTTGGTCTGGGCTAGATTACAGGATACAACACAGTTCCTCAAAATCATTCAGGACACACAATTGGAGCCTGAATGGATAATGTGTTCATTGGATGTCAAAGCCTTGTATACCAGCATGCCACATTGGGCTGGATTACAAGCTCTAAAATATTGGTTGGATAGGGTTGGATTATATTCACCTGGGTTCAATACTTTACTAATTTGCATGTCAGAACATGTACTTAATAAAAATGTTTTTTATTTCCAGGGTCAATGTTACTGGCAACTTCAAGGTACGGCTATGGGAGCATCCTTTGCTCCCATATATGCCGACCTGTTTATGGCATTCTTTGAAGAATGCATGATCTATGATTCATCTCACAACATCTATTTGGTGGAAATGGATATTTGGCGTAGGTACCTGGATGATTGTTGGATGGTATGGCATGCGGATGTTGGGTATTTGCAGGAATTTGCTGATTATCTGAATGGTAATATCTGGGGCATTGAAGTTTCTATTACCTTTGATTTGGAGACTATTAACTTTATGGATGTTACTATTTCCAGAAATCAGGACCACACTTTGGCCACCAGAGTGTATCACAAATACCCCCAATACAACACCTTATTACATGCTTCAAGTATGCACCCACGCCATACCATCAGAAATATCCCAGTATCACAATTTATGTGTATGAAACGCCTTAGTTCCACCAAATTAGACTATGGTGTAGCTAGTCTTGATTTATGTTGTAGATTTGCTAGCAGAGGGTACAAACCTCAAGATATTGCCAGGGCATGGGTACGCTCCTCTGAAATGAACAGAGATACACTGTTGGACTATAAGATTCCTTTTGGGGATTCCATGACTACCACCATAAGATTTATTACTACGTATGGAAGGAATTATAATGTAATCGGGGACATTATAAATAGGCATTGGAATATCCTATTGGCCAATGAACAGCTTAGATCTATCTTGGGAGAAGAATGCCAAATCTCATATAGGAAAGGCAAAACGTTGGGCTCCTTGTTATCTCATTATAAACACATTGGCAGTGGGGGAGCGATTTACAAACAGCTTACAGTATCGGGACATGAACTATTGGGTACCTTTCTGTGTGGCCATTGCGGCTCTTGTAAACAGATTAGTAAGTCCAAGCAGTTCTCCAGTCGTAATACCAGCAAGGTCTTTGATTGTAAAATCTTTGGTAATTGTAGTAGCGACTGGGTGGTCTATCTGGCTTCATGCCGTTGTGCGGCATTTTATGTTGGCCAGACCTCTAGACCACTCAGGACATGCATTAATGAACATCGAAGCGATATCAAAAATAAGAAGGAAACAAATGCTCTATACCGACATGTTTTATTACACCAACAAGCACAGTTCACGTTTATGATTATTGACCAAATAGTTGGTGATCGCAGTAATCCTCAAGGTTGGCACAGCATATTGAATCATAAGAAGAAATACTGGATAATCACTTTAGGTGCACTTTTTCCACCTGGACTCAATGACCACTTATAACCACAATTTTTATGGGGAAGGATATATTCCTATAGTTTTGGTTAACATCAGTTGTGTCAGGTATAGTATGGTTTTATCTCTTTCATTATTGATTTAAATATACCTGCTAATACTTTAATTACCACATTTATTATGAGGAATGATATATGTTAGTTCTTTTGGTTACCAACTACGCATGCTATAGTTGGGTTTTGATCTTCACTAGTTGGGATCTATTATATGTGGTTGAAATATTTACACTTTACATATGTGTATGTATAGTGGTCTAATTTATTATTAATATTTTTAGGTGTCTGGTATAAGTGCATGCATTTATCATTTTACATATACTACTCTTATTGTAGGTTAAGTATATGTTAAATATTTTTGTGATATCCTGGTATGGGTCTGAATAGTTGCCTTGGTCTCTTTTTTATATTTTAGTTCTGCCATTTCATGTATTATTCATGAATGACAGGAGCATGCCAGTGGTTAGGAGGATGTATAAATATGTATAGTTATTCATGTTCTGTATATCCATTTGTCTAACACTGAAGAAGGCATGATTTTGCCGAAACCGGTCTGTTTATAAATGTAAATAAAGTCTTATTTATTCACTATCAATTTTGGACTGCATTTTGACTGCTAATATTGCTGGCCAATTGTGTTTGTCAAATGATAGAGCATCAATAAAACCTTACCTTAAAAACAGAAGTTTGAAATAGCAATGTATTTATAATGTTTTTTATGATAATTATTATTTTCTAATTAGGATTTGATTGAATGAGTAATTGTTTAATTGTGTTTTAACTATATAAGCTGAGCTGTGAAGAGTTTCTTTTGGTCTGAAGAAGCATCATATCAGATGTGAAAGTGCTTACCTCTATTAAATTTTGTGTGTTTTATACTTCGGCTGTGTTTCTTCACTACAAATCTATTTTTGCTTTTTAATGATAATTTCTTGTCAAGCTGAATTTGCCAAAATGAACTCTTTGCATTTAATACAGAAAAAAACAGTAGCATTTGACATCAGAGCTGCGACTTCTTCGACTGTGCGCATTGGATGATGAGGTCTTTTTAATGCATTGTTCAAATCTTATGGATCAATACATATTCTGATGTCATCTTAGCTTTTTTTTATGAGCTACCACCATGGAAGATACCCCATTCAGTAGGAGTAGTTGAACCAATCAGGCAAATCACACCTTGTTGTACCGTTTTATCTAACTTAGCTTTGACTCTGTCCTGCATGGCTATTGGAACTGTTTGAGCTGGCCTGATAACTGGACTGATATCTGGATCTAACCTCATGGAGTACACAACTGGAAGCTTCCCTAGTTTGTCTTTGAAAAGATCAGCATGGGTGGAAAAAATATACTGGGCAAAATTAGAGTAGTGGTCTTTTAAGCTAACATGATGGACTTCATTGTTAAATGAAAGCAGTCCCATTTTTAAACTGTTTCTGAGCCCTAATAATGACTGGACATGCCTTTTGACCACATAAAATAACAAATCGTAACATCTCCCAGCAGAGTAACATGAAAGCACTACTGAGCCTTCAGTCTGAATTTCTTCACCACCATAAGCAACAAGCTTTCCACACTTTGCCAAATCAAGTTTTTCACCATGACACACTCTAGCAAATCTTTCTGCTGACAACATTGCACTTGGAACCTGTGTCAACTCTGAGCTCTATGGATTTACCATTTATTCGAACAGTGCAAAATACTTCATTCTTTGCCCTTAAATCTACTGCATTTACTGTTTCATGAAGCACTGGCACACCATCAGCATAAAGAGTAGGGTTGCAGCTTTCTAACTGATCAACTCATTTCTTAAAATGTTCCCTTTTAATAAAAGAATGTGGGCCTTTTGATTTACAAAACCTTCTGAAATTATTCCATTTATTGCATTTGTGGCACTGCTGACCAACAGCTAGACATTTCTCCATTTTAGATTCATGATTCCCTCCATAGTTATGACAACTGACAATGAAACTAGGTTGGAGCCTATACTTTGAGTTTGCTGACTCACTCATATGCTTCACTGAGACTTTGTAAACTCTAGCATTTACTGGAAATCTCTGGGGTTTACTAGTGAGTGCTGCAGGGGCTACAGATGCTGCCATGTGCTTGGGCCTGTTTCTTTTAAGCACATGCTGCATACTATCAAAATGAGCTCTAGAAGTTACTGGAAACATGCATCTCTCATTGTAAGCATATATGTGTGCTTTTCTGTGAGCTTGTATATCTGACAAATCTCAATGGCCTTATTCAAAGTTAAATCACTGTCATGAAGCAAATCTTTCTCACAGCATCATCTATAATGCCACAACCAAGTCTGTCTTTTATCAACTCATCCCTTAAATCACCAAATCTGCATGTTTTAGCTTTATTTCTTAAGTCAGTTATATATGTTGCGAATGTTTCACCAGGCTTTTGATCCCTTGTGTAAAATAAGTGCCTTTCCAGTGTACATTTGTCTGGGGTTTACACATTTCTCTAAATTTACGTTTTAAGCACTCAGTGACTTCTCTTGACTCAGCTGGTACAATAATATAATGGTTTCCCCCCTCTCCTGCAACTACAGTAGGTGCATACACACCTTTCAATGGCTTCTGATCCAGCTTAATTGAGCAGAATAAATGCCTTTGTACAGTCATCTTCATCAGAAAATGCAGCCTGTATGAAAATGTTGTACTCTTGCTCAGTCTCCAGTTCTCTGCAATATTATTGTCAAACACAAGTGCACTGGGTTTTCAAAATCCATCTGCCATGCCTACAAAGTATACACAAACACACTGAAAATATGGTCCTTGTAATAATGTATGTACAAACTGTTCTGTGAGCTTATAATCACATTCAAATGCACAATAAACTCTTTGAATGGTTTACTTTGTGAAATATGCTCTGAAATGGCTGTATTTTGTGAAATAGCTTTACTGTAATACTGCACAAACATGCAAATACTACTTTGTACACTTCTGATAACTTGAATATCTTTAATTAATACAAAAAAATACATGCTTAGCAAAAATGCAGTCATTTTCTCTTATTTCATTCGTTTTATGCAATTTGGACTTTATTTCAAACATTTTCCGTAGTAATTTGAATATTTTTATCAATATCAGACATATCAGTTTATTTGAATATTGTTTACAGCATTCTGTATGCCTCATTTTATATTTTGCAAATAAGAAATTATTTGAGCAAGTTTTAACATCTGGAATTCGTTTCTGACCTCTTTTGCAAATTATGTGTGCAGTAGGGATGATCCACTCCTGTATATTCCTCCAATACCAACCAGGTGCCTCTCAGACACAAACTGAAGAAACTGGAGTTCTTTCTGACAGCAAGTCATTTTGGCCATGCTTCCTTTGACACCATGCCCTTTTAGATATGCCACTTCTGACACCATGTCACTCATCCCTCTCTAATATAGATGACAAGCAGGTGGGGTATTTCGCTTACTTTAATATATAGAAACAGGTTCACTATGTTTTACCGAAAGCCCATTATATCGAAGTTCACAATATCGAGCTCATTATACCTACTGCCCATAGTACCGAATTTACATATTACCGACGCCCACATTCACGAATGCCCAAAATCTCGAAAACGTCATAACAGTATAGACAAGCAGTGCATGTGATAAGCCAATGCCAAACCCCCTAATATATGCACAACATGACCTTAACAACTAACAATATGCAACAACAGATTACTCGCATGACCCACACCACCGTAACGTTTGCAAATAATCCTCTCACAAAACTATACTTCTTTCCCACACCAAGACATTACTATGTAGTCCAACGTGACTTTGCAAAGTACCTACACAGTCTGACACCATCACTGACAACAAACACAAATGGAACAACAGCAGAATAACCTAAAACGTAGACATAACATCTCACATTCTCAGTAGTCTTGCGATGGATCTCACAAATTCCACATTTGTAAACTCATCTTTATGGTCCAAGAGTCTCTGAAACCTTTCCTGTCTATCCTGCACACACCTAAGTTTAGGCGACGGTACACATCCAGCTGATAAATGCCTGTGAAGGCCATCTACTCTATTTTGTTCTCTACTAAGGCATGTCATTAAACTATGCAGATTCGTCACCCTATCTCCGAGTAGACATTTCAAATGGCGGTGCCACGCCTCCACCAAGTTCTGGGTGCGCGGAAGGAAAAGCCTATTGAGCTCTGACGCATTCCAGAAGTCAACAGGGAATAGGGGCGGAATCCTACTGATAGTTGTTGCTCTAGTGTTAAATTTCCTTACGCGACCGAGTACATACCAGTCCGTAAAGTATCTGAGCAATTTCCTACCCTCATCAGGAAATGATTCCTGTAACTCATTAAACGTTGCTTTCATGTCACACTCATCAAGGAATGCTAGGCCAACCAATACTTTTACTGACAACTGGAAGTCATGGCTACGGTTGTAGAGTGACCCTAACCCTAACTGTTGTACTTTGCGCCAGACATTCTAGCCAAAGTGAAAGAGGCAGCCCTTTGCCTTCACATCTGTAAAGTTCAACCTGATACTTTTGATAGCTGCTACCTCATAGTCACATAAAATGTACTGTAGTGACAGATTTAACTCCTGGCAGGTGAACAGATTTCACATAGAATGCCACAACATATTATATGCATGGAGTGACTTCCTAGACATTAGCACATATATGAGAGGTACAGACTTACTATAGCCGCAGCAGTTAACTATACCATGAATAATATACAGTTGGCGACAAACATCGCCCTTACAGAAATAGGTGCCATCCATGAGCCAGATGGTGGCCAGACTAAGATCTTGCAGATTGGTAATTGTGTTAAAGACTACCATATGGGTACCTGAACCTGTATCGCTAGCAAGTTTAACAACAAATTCACCTCTTTGTAGAGGATATTGACTAACATCTAGTGTTTCCAAACTCAAATTTGGGATGCAAACCACATCTGCTGTCTTACATATCACCCTCCGTATTTGCTGCAGCATTGCCTTCTTATTTGGAAGGCTTGGTACACATGCTATCAACGTGGATGCTAACGCATCATCCACAAGAAAACATGGAGTATCCCTGGATAAAGCAGCCTTCTTGCAAAGGGATTCACAAACTCTGTAGCGTTCTACTTCTAGCGGATCACTGGTATGGCTGTGCAGCATGCTTTTCTTTAAGAACTCATACTCAGATAATGACTCAGTCATGGTTCTGCCCCTGCAGCTATTGCTTCTCTTCCATTCACAGCACCAGTAATGGGTGCTACCACTTTTACATTCGAGATGGTAGATATAGCCATCTATTATAAGCATTTCTTTACATCGTTGGGATTGGAGGCATGGATAGAGAACACCAACAGTTGCGGGTGCATCATAGCTTGGGTTGGCCATCCCTGCTACATCAGCTGTTGAGCAGTTTGCATTGTGAGACACACACTTTTATAATTGCAGATATGCTAACAGGACATTTCCATGATTAGTAAGTGCAGTATCACATTATTTTAATTACAGATCTATGTATTGGTATAACACAATATGATTGCTAGTAAAGTTTTGAATACACAGCATTAGTATAACTCGTTTTACTCTGTTGACTTTAGCAGTTTCAGTGGAATTGTAACATTTACGGTAATGTGGGTGTCGGTAATATGTAAATTCGGTACTATGGGCAGTAGGTATACTGGGCTCGATATTGTGGGCTTCGATATAATGGGCTTTCGGTAAAATGTAGTGAACCCATAGAAACACATCAGGATGGATAACAGCATCATCAAATATAAATGAGCTGATTAACAGACAGACCTTACAGGCATACATGCTTACATCTCAACAGCTTACTACAAAATGGCAGTCAAGCTCGCACATGCTCAGTATTTATACACTTGTGCAAGCCCTTGGATAGCTTCTTAAAAGTACATACACACACATTGATCTACAACTGGTATTTGTTTAATGTCTCTCTTAGACACTGGGAAAGAAATATTGTACTCTTGTCAGCTTTCTAGGCAAAGGTAGGTATTAAAAAGTACTATAATATAGTATCTTTAACTACTAACTCCTGAAAATGATCTTATTTAGTAAAAACGTTCAAGTAGCCATAAAGAAAAAAATATACTGGTCTAGTAAAAATAAAATATTGCATCATCCCGCTTGTCCTGATGTTTTTCTTTTGTAAAGGCACTCTCATGACGTAGGCACTTTTTAATATTTTAATCTGTAAATGACAATACAACCATTCCTTTATACCACTACTTCATGAACGTAATAGCTCTCACTTTCATATGGAGGCAACATTTTTTTTTTCATCTTCTAATGATTGACATTGGCATCAACCCCCTTTTTGACATTTTGCACCTGGGGTTGAGGGGTCACATCAGCAGTGACCATCAGCAGTGACTATCACCTATAGCTAGTGTTCGCACTGCTGGGTGGTTAGCCCTGCTGATGATTATATATAATGACAGTGAAATTGCATTGTAGACATGTATAACAATTCATAGTTCACAAAACTGTGCTGTTGGTGGTGGGAAGTAATGAAACTACACCGACAATTCTGGATAAACCCTGCTGGCAAGTATGAACATTAAAGTGCTTAACTCCTGCCAATTAAGGTAAACTTTTTAGTTCTCAATATAATGCCACAAAAATGACCACACAATGATTTTGTTCAAATCACATCCTGAATTTAGCACATGCCATTTGCTGCAAACAGGATTAACCAGTTAATGCCAAATGATTTTTCAGCTTTAGTGAGAGCAATTATCTTTGTAAAAACACATATACTGCCCCACTATTGTTATGACCCACAGTTAAAATAATAATATGATGATAATTTACCCAAAAGAGTATTAAAACTTTATTTGTCAGAAAACATTCATTTATAATTTCGGTAATTCTCAGCATTAAGTCATGGTTCTTATAAATTAGCAATTTATTTATACCACTTTGACCTCATTTATGAATTTGACAACAACTTGGTCTGCTCTATTAAAATATTTTCAGTGCTTATCTTTTGTGTCCCACCAAGCATAAACCTGTCCCTGAATGACTGCATTCAATTTAAATTGCAGTAAAGAGTCGATTATCTGAATTAATTGGGACCGAGGGTAGTTTGGATAATCAGACATATAACTGAACCAGATACTAATGCAGCCTTAATGATTTTTCCTACCCAAAAACTTTGGAAGACTGGTTCTGATAATTGACATTTCAGATAATCAATGTTCAGATAATCGACTTTCTACTGTATTACAGTTACTATTTTTTTTTTATCTAAAAGCAATGTTTTATGCTAAATGGAATCAATATCCCTCAGTTCAGTATTTTTTTTTTTAGATTTCATAAAACAGATTAGATTCTTACCTAATCTGGTACATCATCAGAAAACACAGGAGTTAAACATCCTCTCAAATTGCAGAAGACAGAAGTTAGTCCTTAATCTATATGTGCAATGCATAAAGTACTGATGGCATGTGAAATGATAGCTATAGTAATATCATTTGTCAAAAAACAGCAATAAGAATAAAGAATAACTGTAAAAGTAATCAGACTTACTATAAACAATAGAAAATAGTACATTCAATTGTTTATTCAATAGTTATTCAAAGGATGCTTTTATATACTGTGTGTACAAGCATAGCTGTGTAAGTGACTGACAGTGAATAAAAATGGTCCTAGCAAGACTTACCCCCGGATTTACTAATCCTCTGTGCAGGACTACCTTAGTCCTGCACAGAGACGGCCGTTTAGGAGCAGGACGGCAGCGCGCCATGCATAATAATGAAGCACGCTGCCTGAGCTCCTAAGCTTACAGAGAGTGTGTAAGAGTGTAGGGGGGCATGTCTGAGAGCAAAGCTCTCAGAATATACACACCCCCACAATGAAGAACAGCAGAAAGGAGTATGGAATGAGCGAGACCGCTCATAGGTGATCACATATCCCCACTAACAGTCCGCCTTGTGTACAACAGCAATAGTATACATACATAAAATGAAGAAACCCTTTATATTTTATAAAAATCCAATTAAAGCTAACCATAGGTGCGCGGGTGTGCCCATTGCTTAGCTACGGTTAATGCAGCTTAAATGGCTGAAGAGGATAACAAAGAAGATATATGCAAATGAGTCAGTATAGCAATAGTGTAGTGGGCAAAGCATTCCCCTTAAAAGCAGGCATTCCTGGTTTGAGTCCCACTACAGCACATTTCATTTTCCATGGCAAAGCACGTCATGGCCAATATTTATGTTGCCTAACCCACTAAATAACATATTTTCATGAACTGAAGTACTGCAGTAAATGCACATGTGAGGTGTCAGTGTCATAATGAATAAGGCACTAGTAAACACAGTTAAGCACAAATAAGCAGTAGTAAACATATTTGCACACTAGAAAGTGGGCTTAAGCCCATTTGCACAGCGGTAAGCAATGACTACACTGGTTAAGCAATTATAAAGCTAACTCTCTGTAAGCAGATGTAACAGCAGGTTAGCAATGGTTACCATTGCGCAAACCCACTTACAACTGATCAAAACTGCCTTAATCATTCTGTATCCAATGGCCCGTGTTCTGCTCAGCAACAAAGCAAACAGCCTCTGTAAGGCTCAAACCCACGACCCTGCACACCATAGACAAACAGATTTGCCACTAAGCCACGCCAGATATACTTGACTTGGATGTTTTCAAAAACATATCATCCAGCCCAGTCATGCAACAGTACAGAGAATGTATTCCAACATTTAGATGTATGTGTGTGCGTAAATATATTAATATCTAAATAGATACAACATATCTATATATGTAGATATGTATATATATATATATATATATATATATATATATATATATATATATATATATACATATATAGAAATATATACATATATAGAAATATATATGAACATATATACATGCAAATGCGTACATCTATAGATATGTATGTCTACATCTATATGTCTAAATATATACAGCAGGTTATATATATATGTCAGCAGATATATATATATATATATATATATAGGTGTATACGGACATACATCCATAGATAACAATGGGGAAATAAAAACATACATGTCCACATGCAACGTTAATGGGGTTGAGAGGGCCCAAACAGTACACATCTTGTACAAATAGGTATACCCCCAACAGCCAAACACAT
This sequence comes from Protopterus annectens, assembly GCF_019279795.1. Lineage (NCBI taxonomy): Eukaryota > Metazoa > Chordata > Ceratodontiformes > Protopteridae > Protopterus > Protopterus annectens. The sequence continues at coordinate 81,946,692 of NC_056738.1, read as the reverse complement.
CACCCCTGCAATACACTACCAAGTGTTGCAGATCCCATAACCAGGACCAGACATGGCATGGGCATCCCTAGGATACATATACACAGACACATATATGCAGATACAGATATACATATATATGTATACATATATATATAGATATATATGTAACTACACATACACACGCAGATATATGTACATTAAGTTACATATGTAGTACGTGCACACAATATGGAACAGCCACTATTCCTACAGTTACCACCTTACCAACTGGAGACTGTATGAGCCACCCATACAAATGACATTCATTGCCTGCAACATATACCCACAGAGATATCAAAGGCTATAACACCACACACAGGTCTGCATAAATGGGAAAGCTTTATTTGTGTACTATTACAGTTGTATATGCCATGTCATATAACTGCCTAGACATGGATATCCATATAAACTAAGTAATGCAACTATGAAACAGGTATATTAATTCAGTAGTCCAGAAATGTTAACAAATGTTGCTGTCCAGGCCAAAGCCATCAAGTAGTACAATAATAAAGACAGACTGGGCCACAGGATACCAAAAAAATCAATGGTAAGTAATGCAGGTGTATAGTTCAGCAGCCTCTAACTACACTCTGTAGACAATCCCTAGGGGGTAAAGACCTCAGTTGACACACTGGAATGTAACTGTTACATAACAAGGCACAACTGACACTATCACAAGCACATCAACAAACAGAACAGTCTGTATGGCATAGCAGGCTCTACAGGCATGCCACTGCACAGAGTAACATACACCTGTGTGTAAGTGCATCACCACAACTAATGTGAACACAGCCACAGCTACATATGGCATGCTAGTGTATTATTACAGTATATGGACTATCTGTTCAACAACAACCTCATATGTGCCACCCACACACTAACCCTACATGTAATGGGCCACTACACAGTGTGGTCCGCGGCCTATGTATGGTATGGGACATGTGCGTGCATGGCCCTACAAACATATAAGCCAACAGGGTAACATACAGTGGAGCAGCATGTAACATCAGATAGAACAGGACCAAGAACAATGACATCTACCACAGTCTGTATACAGGCCAAGGTACATATTAACAATACACACACTGCTGACAATCACCATAAGTACACAGACCTCAGTACTGTACACACAACCACAGAATTTCCAGATTATGTCATCAAATATAACCCATACTGTACATTACATGTGTAGCAGTCTGATATCTCACTGGGTTGTTATCAGATATGTCACTAATTATGGTGTCCAGTACATATGCAGCCCTTACTGCATGACATATGTACAAAGGTTGTCAGGGTTGTGGCTGGAGGCACATACACAGGGCCAATATTGACATGTTGCTGTGATAATCTCATTCATTTAATGTTGTAACAGGGTTTGTTGCACCATATGTCCTATGAGGGATTTGAAGTCAGGAACTCTCATGGATGTCACCATATACAGACTGAAATCCTCACACTACCTTCTGCAGTTCACAGATAGGTGCTCAGTGGGTAACACCTGAAACAAAAGGCACTACACACTGGCCAGTCTGCAGATGGCCCTACAAATGGGTGTTCCCTCATTAACATAGCACTGATATGGCAGGTATGTAAACATGTGGGACAGCCATATCCACACACAGCCTGTTAAACCAACATTACTCCAAATGCAGTATAGCAGCACTTACAGTCTGTAGTCAGGTCATGCACATCCCCCTCCTGTGTGTTGGCCTGTCTCCACAGCGTATGTTGTTAGAGGTACACCACAATCCATCTGAGATGCTGTTTGCCAAACAACAGATCGAGTTCCTACTCACAGTGAATGAAAGGCCCAACAGCAACATGATGTTCCTAGATATTGGTGTGTGTTCCATGCAATTGGCTATGGGAACGTTACCACAGCTGTTCCACATGCAATCAGCTAGAGGAGGGCTGCAATTTGTGCAGAGACCATCAGCTGATCATGAGCATCACTTAAAAAACAAATGCTGCTGCCTAAGCAAAGCAGGTGTAAGTCTCCACATCCACCAGAGAGGGAGTAAGAGAGGCAGACAGAGGCACATAAAACCCACGGAGGGGTGGGAGAGTAAAACGTACGCATGTTTGTGTCACACACCTACAAGTACAGGGTATCAAACCCCCAAAGACTATGCAGTGCTATCACATGTCCATGTAGTTACTGGATGCGCCACATAGGTTACACGTTGGGGAGCCCTCAGAACGTATATGTGATGGTGAGTGACATCTGCAACAGGGATATGGTAGCTATGTGGTAGGTGTAGTACCCATGCCTGCCCGCATGAACACGTGTCAGCGTCAACACAGCCACGCTCTCTCAGGGAGACACACACATTGCCACACTTGGCAGGGCCAGGAATACAACTCATCACTAGTGGGATTGCCACAACACAGTACTGTGCAGGTATCACATGCACCACAGGGGTCATATGGAGGTTATATGTGCATAGGGTATGTGGAGGTGTCTGACATCAGACAGCATGCTTCAGTATGGGGGTCGTAGTGAGTGTGAATGTGGTCATATGCATCATACACCACACACACAGACATGGGTGCCAGTACTGACATGCATGTGTGCACTGCTTCACAAGTGTGTTGTGGTTGATGGTGCCAGATGGCTATACAAGGATATAGCTTGGCATCAGCCCACATGACAATGATCTGCATTGTGGTTCAGGGCTGTTGTGTTTGGAGTTGCCCACACAGGTGGGTATTGTATTCACCATCCAGTCACCTGGGTGACTAGTGTGTGTGGCTAATGCTGTGCATTGCTTACCATGTATGTCTTCCTTAGTCCATGATATGGACAGTATCTGGGATGTGCACACCTCCCACATGCGTGTACAGTGACATGTGGAACTGTACCTGGGGTGTCTGGCCTATGTTGTGTACACTGATCGTTATCATCAGATGTGCCAGTCCTGGAATCATGTGGTGGTAACTGTTCATGGACAGTGGGTTGGCCCTGCACCTACAGTGATAGCATGATACCAGTATTCCCTGGTGTCAGTGGCATCTGTCCACACAGGGCTTGTGTTTCAGGCATGTTATGTCCTTTTTGGGTCACATTTGATGGCACCACATGTGTTGCAGGTGTCAAGTGGGGAACATGGAGGAGGTGCACTGTCGGCATGTACATGCCTATTGGACTGATGAATAGGGTGCCATGCCCTCTGTAGCCCACTGCAATCACACCATGGTTACTATTAGGGGGCAATATGCAGGGTACTACCAACATAGCGGCTGTTGTCTAGGCAAGTGTGTGTGTATGAGACATGGGTTGAGAGTGTACCCTGGGTAATACAGGTTTTGCTAACATTGTTCAGCTGGCATTGATGTCACAGTTAGGGGTATGTATTTGCACCTCAGCCTCTTGGCTATTTCACATCTGTTATCCGTGTACAGTGGACATTGTGATATATATTTGGCCCATCAAATAAGTTTGCAAAACCCACTCCCAATTGAGTCCAGTTGTTACACACTCACAGCCACCGCCACACAGGAAACGAATGACAAACACAGACACACACATACATCTGTCAAGTCTGGGATTAGAACTCCTACCTAACTAGTATATTATACATCACTATGCCATTATAGGACACGCCATGGAGTTTACTGGAGCTCTCTTTCCCCAAAGGTATATTTCACAGTGAATGACATCAGCAGGATTGCCAAAGTAGGGCATTTGAATTGTAGCGAGTGTGACTAGCCTAAAATGCATTGCTTCTTACACAAATATAGAAACACACACAAAACATCCACCAGTGCCATGTGTGGGGATAGAACCCCTATCAGAGTTCTATATCACACTGCAGCATGATGCTGTTATAGGATGCACCACAGAGATTACTGGAGTTCTCCTTCCCAAAAGGTATTTTTCACAGTGAATGACATCAGCAGGATTGCCAAAGTAGGGCATTTGAATTGTAGTGAGTGTGACTAGCCTAAAATGCATTGCTCCCTACACAAGCATAGAAACACACACAAAACATCCACCAGTGCCATGTGTGGGGATAGAACCCCTACCAGAGTTCTATATTACACTACAGCATGATGCTGTTATAGGATGCACCACGGAGATTACTGGAGTTCTCCTTCCCCAAAGGTGTATTTCACAGTGAATGACATCAGCAGGGTTGCCAAAGTAGGGCATTTGAATTGTAGTGAATGTGACTAGCCTAAAATGCATTGCTTCTACACACACACACACACACACACACACACACACACACACACACACACACACTTTCCAGGTCTGGGACTAAACCTCCTACCTATTCTAACACACTACAGCGGTACACAGTTATAGGATGTGCTACGGAGATTATTGGGCTACAAACTTCCCAGAAGTATATTTCCAGGTGGATGACATCAACAGCCTTGGCAAAGTAGAGCATTTGAATTATATGGAGTGTGACTACCCTAAAAACCATTGCTCTCTACACAGACAGAGTTAGACAGACACACACACACACACACACACACACACACACACACACACACACACACACACACACACTTGCCACGTCTAGGATTAGAACTCCTACCTAACTAGTTTATCACACTACAGCAGTATGCAGTTATAGGATGCACTACGGAGATTACTGGGCTATAACCTTCCCAGAGGTGTATTTCTAGGTGGAAGACATCAGCAGCCTTGCCAAAGTAGAGCATTTGAATTGTAGGGAGTGTGACTACCCTAAAAAGCATTGCTCTCTACACAGAGTCAGACAGACACACACATTTGCCACATCTGGGATTAGAACCCCTACCTAACTAGTTTATCACACTACAGCAGTATGCAGTTATAAGATGCACTACGGAGATTACCGGGCTACAACCTTCCCAGAGGTGTATTTCTAGGTGGTTGACATCAGCAGCCTTGCCAAAGTAGAGCATTTGAATTGTAGGTAGTGTGACTACCCTAAAAAGCATTTCTCTCTACACAGACAGACACACACACACACACACACACACACACACACACACACAAACTTGCCAAGTCTGGGATTAGAACTCCTACCTAACTAATTACACTACAGCAGTACCCAGTTATAGGATGCGCTACGGAGATTACTGGGCTACAACCTTCCCAGAGGTGTTTTTCTAGGTGGATGACATCAGCAGCCTTACCAAAGTAGAGCATTTGAGTTGTAGGGAGTGTGACTACCCTAAGAAGCATTGCTCTCTACACAGACACACACACACACACACACACACACACACACACACACACACACACACACGCACACACGCACACACAGTTGCCATGTCTGGGATTGGAACTCCTACCTAACTAGTTAATCACACTACAGCAGTACGCAGTTATGGGATGCACCACAGAGATTACTGGGCTACAACTCTCCCAAAGGTGTATTTCACAGTGGATGAGCTCAGCAGGCTTGTCATAGTAGGGCTATGGGGAAGGCAGTGCATGTGCATGGGCCATAACCCATTCATCTAGAGGTTGACACACCACATGCAGCCACACACTGGGTCATATTCCACAGGTAAATGTATACAGCTGCTAGATGACTACTTCCTTGTACAGTCATATTGCACAGCTAGCACGTGCACCACATAGTCTGTAATGTTGATGGATACCAGTGGCTAGTATCTACAGTGAGTGACATCTGAACCTCGTGTGGTTGTGGCCCTTTGGCTGTGTGCTGGGTGGGACAGGCCTGCATGGCTCCTTGTCACAGTCACCCTCTTCCACACATCTATGTACGTCTACCTTTGACTTATTATAGTGTGTTGTCCTTAGATATATGTCTGTATTTCTGTCCAATGTGTGTGCAAAGCATGTGTGGTGCATACTGAGGAGTGTCTGAACTAACATCTTCAACTGCCAGATAGGTTTGGTCCACTGGTGTTTGCAGACATGGCCTTCATGTGTTTAAGTGCGTGAGTATGCCCAATATGACCTTTCAGTATGTTATTGACTGACATTGCCTTCGTTTCTCTAAGTGTGTGAGCATGCCCAGTATGGCCATCTGTACTGAATGTGTGGATCAAGTCCAGGTAGTCTGTACTGCAGTGCTGACCTATGTGTTGTACACCTACAGGTAGCATACTGTTTCTGCAGGGTATTCGTCAATCATTTGGCATTGACTGTTACTACGTTCTACATTGGATAGGGGGGGCACACCTGACTATTTCTACATTTCTACACAGGATTGGGGGCACACCTGCCTTTTACTACATTTCTTTGTAGGATGGGGGAGCACACCTATTTCTACATTTCTACACTGGATTTGGGGGGGCACACCTGACTGTTACTACATTTCTACACAGGATTGGGGGGACACCTGACTGTTTCTACATGTCTATGTAGGATGGGGGGGCACACCTGACACTTGTACACATTTGCTATGACTGTACTGGCATGTCAGGTACTCCATTTAATTCTGTAGTCTTACCTATCATGCTGACTAGAGGCATACCAGTGTACTACAGATCTTAGCTTTTATTTACCTACATATTAGTTTCTGACTTCCTAGCCTTCAGAATTGACATCCCACTGCCAGACCTGCTGTAGTCTGTCTATGTAGGCCTGGAGGGGTTACCCACCGGCCTCATTCAGAGGCCATAGCACAGCCTTTGTTTGTGTTTGTCTACACCTGTCCTGCTGGCTGTGACTGTTGTTGGGTATGTGAACTCCCCTGTCTGGCATGTGTGAGTCACTCACCTTGTGGGTGTCCCATTATTGATGGTGGTGCTGCAGGGCTGCCTATGTCAGATGTACATGGTACACTCCCTACACATGGTTGAGCACAGGTAGTGTAATGTTTGGCATCCCTTTTACTGTATGTAAGAGTCAGAGAGAGGTGTTATTCACTGGGTCCCTCCTGTGTCAGTGTAGGTGCTATGTGTTGCCTCTTTGCCAAGGCCAGGGCATACTGGGCACACCTCCTTCTGCCTACTGGGGCAGGCTCATGTTGTTCCTCCTCTGAGTCACTCTGTGCCTGTGCAGGCCTTGGCAATGGTGGGGGCCTGTGTGGCCCTGCCCCATGCTGTTCCTACTGCAACTTTTTCCACAGAATCATATTGTGTAGCATGGCACATACTAGGGCAATTTGGGTACATGTAGCTGGTGAGTACTGCAAGGCTCCACAGGATGTGTCCAGACATTGGAACCGTGACTTGAGCATCCCAAACACATGCTCTACTATAATTCTGGTCTGTGTATGTGCCTCATTATGGAGTTCTTGTTCGGGTGTGTGTGAATTTCTGATGGGTGTCATCAGTGGGTATCCAGCATCCCCCACTAGGTGATTGTGAGGGATGTCCCCATTGGCAAATCTCTGGTACAGCTGCGTCAGATGCCAGATGTGGGAATCGTGATAGCTTCCAGGGCAGCCAGCACACACATTCATTATTATGCCTTGGGCATCGTACATGACCTGGCAGTTGATGGAGGGGAAGGCCTTGCAGTTGATGTAGACCCTACCCCGCTCACTGGGTGGTGGTTTGATGCATATGTGCGTGCAGTTTATAGCACCCACTACCTCAGGGTATTCTGCTATTTGGTGGAACAGTTGCATATTGCTGACCAACGCCTCACGGGTGTTGGGGAAATATATGTGCTCACTGGCATGCTGACATGGCATCCAGGAACTGGTGGAGTACCCTGGATGCTGATGCCTGTGAGATCCCCATCATATCCCCAGTTGGCCTTTGGAAGGTACCTGTAGCTAGCATTCTTAGGCCTAAACATACCTTGGTATCCACTGGGATGGGTTCCCCTCTGTTAGTTCTGTGTAACAGGCATGGCCGGCACAGCTCAACAATTTGCTGTAGGATGTCCATGTCCACCCTATAGTGCTCCACTATCACCAGCTCATGTAGCCCCTGGTAGGTTACCCTGGGTCTGTATACTCATCTCCGTCTCCTCACTGTGGGTTGGTCAACAGCATTCACGTCATCACCACCCTCAGCCTCTTCCACAAGTTGTTGTATGATAGCTATTGCAGCCCCTATCATTTTGCTGTTGTGAGTATTAAAAGTTCCCCACTTGTTTACACCAGTGGTGTAGAGTGTGGGAAAAACAGAGGGGAAGGTGTTTGCATAGTTTATAGTAGTGTTCTGGGCTGTGCTGGTCTGCTGCCTGTATAATTGGATGATTCTGATACATTTCACCTGCCAGCAATGCTAGTTCTCCTAGATTACCTTCCTGCTGCTGTTTTCCCTTACCATTGCCTTCCTGTTTAAACCCAGGGGTGCGCCACACAAACAGAGTGCTCAAATGTGCACAGTGCTGCTATTTCCTGGTTTAACTTTTTATTAAAACCTTTAAAACCCAGTGCGTGGCACGCACACCCGCTTAGGCAATGTAAAGAGTGCTATGCAGATTCAGACATACCCCCTAGCTTAGCTGTGCTAAGCTAGGAGCAGACCTGGGCCACAGGGCTGCAATCCACTTACAGTATTCCTGACACACACCCCCATGATGTCAGCTAACTCCTAGGCTTGCGCCAAGCTATTCCTACTCTTACACTGTTGAGACCTGACTAACATGCAGGGGAAAACTGGGATTCACTATCATTCCCCTCATTTGCATAGGATTGCCTGCTAATGCATAGTTACCTGTCTCACACTGAGCCTCCCCCCTTAGCAACCACTACTCACTGGCCATGTTGTCTTCTGCCTGCCATTGACTTGCATGGCAGAATAGTGATTTTAGTTAGAATGCTTAATTTAGGTTTATTTTGTTATTTTCCCCCGATCCCATTTGTGTGCTGCTGCCCTACACTTAAACAGTCGAGATCAGCTAAAAAAAAAATAAAAGTTGATATTTTTATTTTTTTGGCTGTTTGCAATGCCAATGGCCTTATACTTAGCCATTGGCATGCTTCCTAACTGATATGCAGCCTTTATCTGGAGCTGTCACAGCTCTGTTTTGGATTTTGCAGAAATGTACTCTGTTACTAACCGAGTACATTTCTACAGATTGCACTAGTCCTGCATGGCCGGTTGCATGCTTCCTGGATCGCAAATTCACCTCATTTGCATGGATTTCTCCGGCAAATAGGGTGATTTGCATACAGGGGCTTAGTCCGTGCAGGACTAGTTCAGGAGTGCTTGTGCACACCCCTGCAGGCTGTTCCAGGATTGCATGGCAGACATATTGCCTGCTAGAGCTCCTGCACTGATCTTGCATGCCATGCAAGGCATAGAGAATCTGGGGGTTAGTGCAAGTAACAGCACAGAAAATAATGCATGTCATTAATAGGATTAATTTACATAAATGTATGAGTGGCAATAGTAGTAGGTGAGCAAAAACTGAAGAGTCAAAATGATGCCAGTTTGTAGTGAAATTGCAGCCAGTTCGCATTTACACAAAACAAACTGTAAATTATCAGATGTGAATCCAGTTCCAATCCAGTATAAAGTATATAATTAGTAAACAGAATATAAATACTATAAAAGATCTTTTATTTAAGCATTGTGCTATAACTTCATAGGTTCACAGATGACAACCGGGGCCTTTTTAAGCCTAACCATGAATCAGAAATCTTCTCTGACAAGTTCTGGTACCCTTGTGTAGTGTAAGCAGGATCTTAGGAGATGAAACATTTACAATAAGGGGCCTGGAAGATGAACCATTTACAAGCTGTCTGTGTTCACTAGACATGCAATAAGTTAGAATCTTATGTTATACCACAGTTATATGCTGCTTTTAAGACAAACTTTTAATTGCTTTTAAGTGCTTCTTAAGGAATATACCAGACATTGTCAGGAAGTTTATTCTACAGTTTGCAAGCAGATATAGAAAAAGAAACAAGAGTCTCAAAATCTGCTCTTTTGTGTTTTTGGTAGGTTCACTAGCTGACCAGCTGCAGATGGTGTTTACTGGAACAACTCCTCTACCAGACTGTACCATGTGATGAGGGATAACTCCTCTACCAGACTGTACCATGTGATGAGGGAGAGATGGCATGTAGAGTAGTTTATGGAGCTGAAAATAATTTGTAGGAATTCTGGCATGATGATCATCAGTATTTACAGCCCAAGGTTTTCATTTCTTTCAGTACATGGATACTTGACTAATTACAACCAGATAAAGGGAGAACAAAAATTGTGAACTACCAGGTTTGCAGGAGTTCATTTTTGATTGTTTAATGTAAATTTAATAACTGGGTTATGGAAGTGCTGAGTAAATTTTTGTGCAGTATCATTGTCCTATCATATTAGGAAAGGTAAAGCCTTTATAATGTTGAACTAAAACAAATGCATACCCTACCCAGAGTTTCTAGATCTACATATACTCCTTTAATGCAGAGAAAAATGAAGCCATTTAATGGGAAATTGTTTTTATAAACACTTGCAGTCTACATGAAAAAATAAATTTGTCTCCCATAAGAAAAATGTGATCTATGAAAAGTCAAAGGACACTTGCACCAAAGTTATATAAAAAATGACAATGAAGGAATTGTGTTTACCACTCAGTAGTTTTCTAAATCTGCCACTGTGCATGATATAATCTAATCTAGGAGAAGAACAATGTTTTATACATATGCCTAATACACAGACAGTTCATATTATGTGATGATAACTTCTGTTTTAGTTATGTGTGTCAGTGCTCCGTGAGTTCTAATTATTCAGTAATATCATCAGCCATGGCTTGTGAAGGACTTACAGTGTTTAGTGTGGCATTTTTCATTGTTTATCTGTCTGGAGGCATTCACAGACTGTTATCCAGCCTTCCATTAAATTCAGTCCCCCTTAAACGAAGTGTTGAAAAATATGATGCTGTATGTCTTTCAGGCTATGATTTAGAAAGCACGATTGATTCAGTATTCTGCTACATGGAGTTCCTGCCATATGAAAAATGACACTGCCAAGACTTTTTTTAAAGAACTATACCAGCTACCAATTTGTCATCATTGATTTTTCTTAAGTTTAGTAGGAGCTTTTCATTGTCTGTCAAGTCTGTTCTCTCCCAGGCTATATTGAGTTTGCTAATTATTTGTTCTCAAGTGCATTCACTTAATATCTCAGCAAATACACCATCTCAGGTGCAAAATAAAATGTTATGTCTGTTCAATGACATTTTCTAATATATAAATGTGTGTGTGTGTGTGTGTGTGTGTGTGTGTGTGTGTGTGTGTGTGTGTGTGTGTGTGTGTGTGTGTGTGTACATATAAAAGTAAATAACATGTATACACACATTATATATAATATATAGATAGATAGATACACGTCTGCTTTGCATTTGACAAATAATTTTTTGGGAGCAATAAAACGGGTTTCTGCATGATGTGATGAAATGCAATAAAATGACAGTACATAGAAATTCAGGTGTAAAGTATTTATTGTTTACTTTACCTTTCGATACCACTCAGTTTATGACGATGCTTCCTTGACATTAAAAGTCCACCTCCCCATGCAGCCTGCAACAGTCAGAAAAAAAATCAGTAGCACTGAGAAACACACTGTACCTTTAATTAAACATATTTTATTTATTTTTAATAAACTTCAAATATGTCAGCCTATTTTTTTTTTTCTTTGTTCTAGTCCAAGTCAAAGTTTTCAGCTCATTTGCAGACTTACTTTCTTCCCTGATTGCTGCAGATAGGATTTATGCCAAAGTTTGTTTGGTATTCTTGAGACTGTAAAGTGACAGCTTTGTTGTTAACCACGCATTTTTTTTTGTTCTACATTCTAGGCCTGCCTGTTTTGCAATATTGGGAAATCTGCATCTGATGTGTGGATATTTTTGGACTAGTAGTCAGTAGCATCAGGGTTACATTACAATGAGGCCAAGGACACAGAGGCTGTGTGGCACAAGGCAAGATAATAGACTTTATTCTACTCACTTCCTAAATGAGCAGCTTTTCTTCAGGGCTCTCAGTGATATGGATGTTACATTTGGGGCATATAGTAATGCATTTTACTACCTTATATCCAGCTGGACTACAATCTGTAATACTTCATACTTAACACCAGTTTGACTCTCTTAACTGTTATGTGACATATTTTCCTTTTAGCTCTGTTTTATGCTGCCTGCTGTTTAATATTTGTGACAGTGTTTAATTTATATAGTATACATGTATATTTATTTCAGAATATTTCATTTTGCTTTCATGTTGCAATAATGGTCTATCCTTTTGAAATACAGGTAACTGAGGTAACATTTTTTACTATTATATTTCATTTAAATGCACCATCATCAACTAAGCTTTAGCATTATTCCCAAAATATTTAAAATTAAATACTTTATGAAGAGCTTTACATCTACACCAAGCAAATATGTGTTTTCCAGGAAAAAAAAAAACTAAGCAAGGATAGGACAAGGTGGTCTATTTAGAATATAATCTTGAAAATTATTTAGCCCATTGAAAATGTTTTGTAGAAAATAAGTAGAAACAAGTGAAATGTATTTGTTGAAACAAAGAAAAATGTACATTGCAAGAACAAAGTTCTAATGCTCAGTGTTTGGAAAAAAACAGAAATAACCAAAACAATATACTTACATCTACATGAAGCCAGAGATTGTATTTTGCACAGATGTCTGCAATCTCATGTATGGGATCAAATGCTCCATACACTGTAGTTCCTGCCGTTGCATTCACATAGAGTGGAATATACCCCTATAAGACAGAGATGATTGTAAGAGATTAACAATGCTACATAGTAAGAAGATATAATGAATCATGCAGAAAAAAATCTCTATGGAGACATGACATTCCATGGTACAGAGGCATAGCCGGCCTTAGGCATAGGCCAACTAGGCGGCCGCTAGGCAGCACCCCCCAGCAGGCTTTTCTTCATTTATTGAATGTAGTTAGGGCAGGATGGGGGCACCAGGTGGTGTAGTGGTGGGGCACCAGTTGACCTAAGGCCGCTCCTGTACAGAGGGAAGAAGCCTGAACTGTGGCCCAGCTGATCCAGGTTTAACTAATATCTGAGTGCTGAGAAGATGGTGAGAGGGATGGGAATGAGCAGTCATTATGAATTCACTCATCTCAAGGCAATCAAGGGGGTGTTAAACTGCTAAACTGCCACCTGGTGGAGAGAAGTTGTATAGCACTGTAAATGGCTGATAAATATATACTTGCTCATCAAACACTGTTAATCTGTACCATGCATGCGGAAGTATGTGCATACCTGTGCCATGTACTCTGGGTGTTTAAGCATCTGAAGCCACTAAAAGACACTGGGTTAAGGAGACAAAACATCCCACCTGTGCTGACAACAACTCAGTGCCAGAGATTCTGTATCCCCTCACAACAATCACTGAAGGTAGAACAGAATATTGAAAGGGCTGATAAGCCAACACATAGAGACATTCAATTATGAGTAAAATTCAGTTTTCATTTTTAATTTCCATTATCACCATTCACATGCATTTATAATGCTTTTACACAAAGAAGAATGGGCATTTATTCAAAAGAACAAAATGAATATAAGAACTATAACTAGCACATGTGTATGTTTATAATTAAAGACATGGACAGGTATTTCCAGAAATTTTATTCACATCTGTAGATGTGTTAATTAAGCAATAACCCATGCCTGAGTGTGGGTAATGCTGGATTTACCCACGGTTGGTGTGGTTTGGTCACGAGGACGAAGCCTGAGTGGCCAAACAAAGACAACCGTGGGTAAATCCAGCATTACCCACACCCAGAAGTGGGTTATTGCTATTATACAATGACATTATTTAAGAAAAAAAATACTTACTTTTCTTAAATAATGGCACTGTATAATGCCTCCATGCTGCCCTTCCGCAGCTGTCTGGTATTCTGCGGCAGTTCTGATGTACTGCACATGCGTATGCTTACACAGTACATCACAGCTGTGTGTGGAAGCAACGGAGAAAGAAAGATGCTTTTTAAAAGGTGTCTCGCTATGTTAAAAGAGTTTAACATAGCAAGGTATCTTTAAAAAAAGCAACGGAGAAAGGAAGATCTTCGTTGCTTTTTTTTAAGATATCTCGCTATAGCAAGATTACAGCAACAGAGCTCTTCCGTTCTCCGTTGCTACCAAAAACACAAAAAAATCAAGACTTATACTAAAGGAAAAAGTCCGGGCGACCGGATGTTTTCCATTAGTATAAGTTGGATTTACAAAGGGCATGCTGACCAATCAGCTTGCACGTTTTGGAATATTAATGGAGGGTCATTGTATAATATTGCTGTTCCTACTACTCATTTGGCAAAAAGGGATATTTTCTGTATAATATTATTATTATTGACATTTCTCAGTATATTTTAGAGAAATTTCCTTTCAGAGGAAGAATATTGCATACAGTACTCTCACATGTCTCATATTAACACAGATATATCATGTAGACTCACTCTCCTCACATGTCTCATCTTAACACAGATAAGTCATATGGATTCACCCCCTCATATGCCCATTTTAACAGATATGTCATGTAACATTCTTACTCCCCTTATATACACCATATTATCAAACAATGTCATATTACCATTCTCAGTGCCCTCACATCCCATATTATTACAAATCTGTTATATGCCAGAATCAGTCCCCTTGTCTCTTTTCCTGCCAAACAAATATGCATACATAAAAACATGTATCTGATTGAAATCAAAGTATTCTAAATACAACTATATGGCCAAACGTGCACAAAACCATCATATGGAACGTGTAAAGCACCTAAACATATTTACTGGCAGCTTAGTACTTTTCTGCAATTTTTATCTTCCAGATACGAAGGTAGACATTCCCTACCCACCTTCATTTTATATTGTCCCGCAGATATTGCTTCAACTTAGAGAAAAATGTCATTTAAAAATCAAATCTGTCATGATTTGTCCATGATGCTGCAGTCCCAAGAGTACATAAAGAGTAATGCACTGCAAGCGCACATACTGCTGCTGTGTGTTGTAAGCAAAAAACAAACTAAAAAGCAGTCTCCTGAACAATCTTACTTTAGCAACCAAACTATGAGCAAAGTAGTTGCTCTTCAGTTTTTTTAGTCAAGCCCAGCTCTTCATGACCTCAAGCTCTTAAGTATCCCAGGACTGTCTGTCAAAACCTGTTACTTTCTGTCCTTTCAAATTCATATTCCTTGCTTCAGTGATGCTGCCTGTCCATCTTATTCTTTGTCTTCCCTTTTCTCTTCTCCTTCTTCTGCCTTTGATCTTTCTCAGCGTTGTTTTCTCTAGTGAACCATATATTTGCATTATATGGCGAAAGTATGCATTTCAGTTTTACTGTTAGGCTTTCCAGGGAACAGTCTGGGTTTATTTATTTAAGTACTGACTAATTTGATCCTCTTGCAGTTTACAAAATTATCATGTTCACTCCTGTATCATAGTTCATAAGCATCACTTTTCTGGCACATAAACTTATTTATAGACCAACTTTCACAGCCACATGTTATTAGTGGGAAAATACAATATTGACTCTATAGACCTTTGCTCAAAATGTGATGTCTTTACTCTTCAAAATCTTATCTAAATTTGTCCTAGCTTTCCTTCCAAAAGGCAAGCTCCTAAAAAAAAAAAATGCATGGCTACAATTGCTGTTGTTGTTGTTGTGACTTTCGGCTTTTCCCGGTTAGGGGTCGCCACAGTGGAACTCCGGTCCGCTAATGATTGGCAGTTGATTTTTACGTACCGAGTTGCCAGCCCTGATGCACAACCTTCAACGAAGGAATGCCCATTCACGCATGTCTCCACACAGAAGACGCTCTAACTGAGAGTCGAACCGGACAGCGTCTTACTGTGAGGCGACAACGCTACTATCTACCCAAATAAAATCTGTTACTGCCTCCATTTGTTCCTCATCCATTTTCAAAGAACTGTCAGAGCCTGATGACATCATTTTTGTTTTATTGAAGTTGAGCAACAAGCCAGCTTTTGCAATTTATTTCAACTTCATCAACAACCTCTTCAACTCTTCCTTACTTTCAGCCATCAGAGTGGTATCATCTATATGTGTAAGATTGTTAATATTTCTCCCAGCAATTTTGATTCCAGATTTTGATTCATATAACCAAGCATTTCACATGATATATTCAGCATATAAATGGTGTCTGGAAGAAAGACAGAACCTAAACACATACACACGGGCACAGACACACACACACACACACACACACACACACACACACACACACACACACACACACACACACGCACACATACATTATATATACTATACTACATTATATATCTCTATAGTGACTACACTGTTGATTTTTTTATACTTTGAATAATTTCAACACCTGTGCCATATCATATACAACCTAGAAATACTATCAGCTCTTCTCAAAACTCTGACTGTATATATTGTTGTGCTTCTGAGATTCTACATCAAAAACTGTATATGTATCTCTTAATAAAATTGTTGAGCTTCTCTCCCTGGGACTCTTATGAAAATGGGTAGCTCACCCACTCAGACTAGTCTGGTAAACAAATGTTAATAAATATTTTCTTTTGTATTATATTGCAAAGAAATAAATCATTAAACATGAAGGCATAGTATTTCTGATGGGATCTACAAGCCTTGACCAAACAGCAAAAAATACCAAGCTGTTTCACCTTCTGAATAATACAGGAGTTAATGAAACCATGAAAAAAGCAACATTATTTATGTACTTTTAGCATGCACAAGAGAAATAGAACAGCCAGTAAAAGTAAACCAAAATAAATGTATTTCAAATGAAACAACTCTAAAAAATAAACAGTGATAGAAAATCACAAGACAAAGAGCTTAATGTTCTCTATACTTCCATTTTTCTAAGTGACAAGCTACTCAGTTCACTTACTGTAAAATACTTGTAAAACTCCCTTAATATGAAGTAACAGTATCAGAAAAGTCATATATACTCTACACATCAAAATAATCAAGGAAAACAGGTTAAGTCAATGTCAAGCAAATAAAAATATTGCAGAAATATCAGTACAGATTAATATTATGTTCCAAATTCATTAACATTGATGTCAGAACAAAGCCCAGACTTAAAAATATCCAAAATGAATGAATACAATTTATATAAATAAAAATCATTATTTACATAAATAATAAGTAAATACATATTTATTTATGTAAACAGAAAAAATCTAGAGAAACTAAAAAGTAAACAGCTGGACAACAATATGATACATATATTCTCATAGAAGATATGTGCCAATAAAGCACCAACAATATATAGGAATATTAAATCCAGTTACCTACACCTTGTAAAATACCTGGAAAGTGCAACACAGAAAGAAGGCTAATAAATTAACTTAAGACATGGTATCATCATTATGACAGGGCTTCCATGCCCCTATGATCCTTGTAGCTACATTATGTAGAACAAGCTGCTCCTGATAAGGTCGCTTTCTTAGTACTTTTCATTCAGTTGCACTTCATACACTGCTTCTTACTTATTTCAGAAAGCACCTGGAAGCACTGGCCATCGTTGATATTTGTTACTCAGTTCCTTTAATAATCACCATTCAAACTAGTGAAGTATAGTTTTTGTATCATCTCTAAAATTTTGACAGCCACTGAAGGCTTTCTCTGCAGTGATCTCACAGGTCATTTTTGCCCTTCTATAATTTGCATTATTACATCACCATTGTTAATTACAACATAAATATACCCATACACGTCATTAAAACATCAGAGTTCCTACAAGCTAGAGCAAATTTATTAGGCACACACCTTTTGTTTAGCTTCAAGAATTCTTCCTTCCAAATCTGCTGGTATCATTTTACCCCTGTAATAATTACATGAAAAGGAAAGCATTGAATATGATAATATTTTGAAAGGAAAATAATTCTAAAGCAACTTAATAGAAACATTTTGCAAGGCTGTAAGCAACAACAAAATACAATGCAGCACGACTGAAAGCACAAGAACGGGACATTTACCCAACTCACACACTTCATACACCAAGCAAAGAGTTGCACGAAACATTACCTTTCATCACATTTGATCAAAATTACATTCTCTGTACCAAATCCAAGGGCGGCTCCTGCCTTCTTTATTGAATAGTGACTCTGTAACAAGCCAGACATATTTAATAATCAACAGTGATTAACACCTTCACACCTTGAATTTGAAAGTGTGTCAAAAAGTGACTTACTTGCTCTGAAGAAAAGAGAACCAGTTTGGGAACTGCAGCCATGCCTTTAGATTTGACTTCTGGGAAGTATCTGTAACGAGCAGCCATTATTCCATACATATTTGATATTGCCCCACCTACAGAAATGTAATAAAATTAGATAAAAAGTGAGGCCCATGTTTGTTATCCTCTCATGGAGGTTCAGATTATAAGATAACATGAATAATGAAATATAAGTTTAAACTACACAAGTGCATAAACAGTCATGTTACTTAGCTCGACCACAAATGGTGCTGAATACGTGCTCAACAACCATCAGCACGGATTATAAAATGTACAATCAGCTGACAGAAAACATACAAAAGCAGTATATGCCATGAAGAAACATGCACTGTTTGCTACTGGATAAGATTTACCAATAGCACTTTAATTTAATTTCACTTAATTTCCTTCAGTGATAACCAGAAACAACAGTGGGCAACACTTTAAGTCAGAGGAGCAGCCTCTGTGAATTAAGATCATTAGCCTCCATGAACTGAAAAAAAAACTAATGTAATTTTTCAGAATCATACAGTGTGCAAAAGAAAGTCATGGAAATTGACTCCATTCCTAACTACTGGAAAAACCCATTTTTTTTTATTTTCCATCGTAGGCTACACTATCAACAATGATCATCACTCTATGTACACTCACTAACTTCAGTTGCAAACTTCAAAGTATAAATTCTGCAAACATGATGAGCCAAATACCAATGCTCAGAAATTTTGCCTGTCACAGAAAGAAACAGAAATGGATAGAGGTTAGTCTATAGATGCCATTTAATCAAAAATGCATTCCATGAGCAAAACAGACTGAAGCCGTTATGGTACAAATGTATACACACTAAATCCCAGTTTTCTTTGAGGGAAGCCCTATGGCAGAGCTACATTCCTTATACCATTCATAACTAATAAACTCCATTTCAACATTATCACATCTCACTGAAAAGAAAACAAATTAGATTGTGAGGATGTCAGTCTTTTCTCTTGATCTCAAAAACCTGTGATCTTTGAAAATACAATTTAGTCTATCTGAGGATAATGAATCAACATTGCAATGTAGTTAGGCATTTTTAAATAATACATTCTAACTCAGAAATGATAATGTAATGGAATATCAAAACATATAAAAACAATGAACAGCTAAAAAGACACTCAGGCAAACCACTGGCTATGTGGTAAACCAAGTGCACAAGAAATAATTACTAATCAAATATTCTTCAACTGTGTACATGTAAACATGAAGCTCATTTGCTGTTGTTGTTGGAAGGTGTGGCTGTCTAAAAAATAATGCCTACTGAACTGAATACCTGAAAGTGGCAAAATGAATGGGCAGCTTACTGCTTTTTCTAAAAAAAATATGTTAACTTGCTTTGCTTCGAAGATGAGATCTGCTTGTCTCATGAACAACTCTGTGGAAGATTAAATATAGTAAACATATTTGAATGTGACCTGTACAATATGAAACAATGATCGTTTGCTCTAACCATGTCTTTTTATGAATTTATAAAATATTTAATGAGGCATATCACTAAGTCTAGTCCATCACACAAGACTACAGCACCCACTATAACTGCTACCATTGCTGTATTATTTTTTTAAACACCTTTATTGAATTATCACTTATGACATACGCAAACATTTATATAAAACTAATTGATCCTTATTAACAAGTTCAGTTTTACAAACATTATAGTTCACATCTGTTGTTATATATCATATAAGCTAAGAAGCATTACAGAAATTATTTAATGCCTGCCTTCTCTTAAATCTCATTCCTCCTCCAAAACATTTTTATTCATGTATGTTCCCACAATTTCCATTTTTTCTATGCAATTTACTTTTACCCTTTTCTAAAGATCCCACTTCCTTTTCTTTTATCTCTGTTATAGTATTCACTTCTATAATTATAGTTGGTTTAGATTTAGATTCCCCTTTTCTAGTAATTGCTTTTTTGGCAGCTACCAGAAGTAAATTTATCAAGGCTTTACTATGTCTAGGCAATTCCGATCTTGTAACCCAGCTCAGAAATAATTTCCTTGGTTTCATTCATTTACTCACCCAGTATTCCTGACAGAATCCCCTGTAGGGAATTTTTGAAGTCTGCCAACTCATTATACTCCCAAAACATATGTTCCCAGTAATGTCTTTCTTACCCATCACACCTCCAACATTTGCCATCTACCAAAGGAAAAATTCTTTGGAGTTTGCATGGAGTATAAAAGTATCTGTACAAATACTTTCAGGCAAAAATCCTAAATGTTTTAGATTTTGGTGGGTATTTGTGAGGTATGCATATGTCCTCCCATTGTTTCTTTCTGAATCTTTTCTTTCTGAATTGTGTTTTTCTCTTAATCTTTTCTGACCTCTTCTGATTGATTCCTATAGTTATCGTGCAATATTTTATATGCCCTACTAATTACTATTGCTATATTATTGTAACTTTTACGCAGGTTACAATGTTGAGATTTTGCTTATATAGTTATACATGACTGATTCTGATAGTTTGGTCTTATCACGGCTAGGGACTAAGTAAATTAACGTTCAAGATTTCTTCGCCCATTCCTGGCATTTTGAAAATACACAGTTCATAAACAAATAAATTATAACTGTATTATTGCAGCTGAATATAATGCATGCTTGCCCACATGCATACACAGACACACAGACACACACACACAAACACACACCTTTGCTTGCACTAACTGTCACCCTTGGTATATTATGCCCATCCTGTGTTTTCACTCCTACTATAATCATTAAAGAGTGAAGCACACCATGCACTCCTTTAATTTTAAACTCAATTTTCTCTGAGGGTGAGTTTGGTGCAGAGGTAAGTTATTCATTACTAATTGTCATCATTTAAATTCTTTAAAACAAAGAAATTAATTTCTCATAATTTTCCCCATGTTTAACATTTAAAAGCATATTATCACCAACATCCAGAAAAAAAAGTCTCATGGCACTATACATAACATGGTAAGCACCTATGCAAGGCTGATGCACAATTAAACCTGTGCACTATACCCTATCGACACAGCTCATAGGTCCATAGGTTCTTATTAAGTTCATGGCCAAGGAGACTTTTGAGGCATTCAGCTATTTAATCCACTATTGGTGGGAGGCTAAAAATGTCCACCATTAAGTTAATTTTTTACAGACATCTCTGGTGAAACTTTAGGATCACCCCTCTAGTTATCCAGCTTGGTTTTAAATGTTGCTAGTTAAATACTCTGCTTGATATGTAAGGGCAGCCTATTCCAGAAATGGGGGATCCACTGGGTGAGGTATCTGTTATGCCATCTGTTGCTGTGTAAGTGGTAGTACAGGTGTACATCTCTAGAGCAGGTGTTTGCTCCTCTGCTTGAGGTGAAGGAGTTCAAAGAGTGCAGTATCATTCATAGCGCTGAAGGCTAAACAGCGACCACCACTCAGGAGCTAGCATGGCACTTAGCAGAGGGACATGACTTTTACTCTATCAGACTAAGGGTATTGAGACCTATAATCTTTTCGATGGGAAAACATTGAGGTTTCTCAAGTTTAGTGAGGTGCAATTGAAAGGGTGCATTGTATTCAATGGCAGTCCTAATAAGGGATGAATAAAGTGGATCTACAACTTCTTTAGAACTCAAGGTGGTACCACAATGATATAGGAAATGTTATACAAGATAGAATGATTTTCTAACCACCAGAGACACTTAATAGGCAAAGGAGAGTCTATTATCAATGTACATTCCTAAGTCTCTGATGACTGTCAAATGTATGTAAAATATTATTTATATAGTAAGCAGTAGTGATGCTAGACTACCAAAGGAAAGTATGCTGCACTTTGTATTATTGAAGATAAGCCCATGATTGAGACATCAAACATTTGTTTGGCTCAGACTGGCTCAGAGCTAGCTGGAGAATTTGAGTATCTGAATGGGATTTGATAACAGCCTCCAGTTTGCAATTATCAGCAAACTTGGTTAGCCATAGCTTCTCAATATAATTTTTATGTCTGAGAAAAATATACCAAAGAGGAGTGAGCCTGGGACCAAGCCCAGAGAGATACCGCTGGTGACACTTTTCTAACTAGATCAAATACCCCCAAACTTAATGGCATAGATTCTATAAGACAATTATCTCTCCAAAATAATATGTTTGGGCTTGTGTTGAGTTGGGCTAGCTTGTCAATAATTCCAGCATAGGGCATAGGGTCAAAGGCCTTGTCAAAGTCCAAAAAAGCAGTGTGGATTATATTCCCCTTATCCATGGCCTCAGTAACCTTTTCAAAGAACTCAACCAGGCTGTGCAGGCATGAGCTACCTTTTACAAAGCAAACATTTTGCATATCAAAGGAAGTAAGGTCATTGATACCATTTTTTGTTAATTCACAGCAAGATGGTCAGGTTTGATTAGGGAGGGGGTAACAAGTAAGGCCGTGCATTTGGAAGAAATGTTTGTGAGGGCAAAATCAAGAGTTAACACCTCTGGTAGTAGGGGGGATTCTAATATATATTGGCAATTACAAAGTCCAGAATCAATTAAGGTATTCTTCATGCACTGAGGGAGGCAAAGATGTGGTTTATAATTAACTATGGTATGATCATTCATTTTATTGAGTGTAACTAGAACTTCAACCAGTTCCAAATCTGCAGTGTTTGAGATGTGGTGAAAGTCAATGGGATTATGAAAAAATGCAGAGCATAAAGGGATAGACACCTGACTATGGCCCATTGGAACCGAAATAAACTAGGGGTGTGGTGACTGCTGGAATGGCAGGTAGGAGATAGGCCTGTACATCCCAGGGGTGGGCAGTTATGTGGGTACTCTTTGTGGTGATCCCTGGTAGAGGCTGATGACATTGCATTGGGGGCATTGTCCAAAATGGGGAAAGGGCTGAGCTGTTGTGCAGGTGGAGAGATATGCTACATTCCCCCATGGCACACCCACCCCCCATATGCAACCACAGGGCCACAGTGGGTGGGGGGGAGTAATGTGGCATGTCTAAAAGTAAAAAAAAACCTTATTGTGGAGATCAAAACTCCCAGGATTTCCTTAGGTTCTGTGACTGGTCACAGTGATTATATATATTATATATATATATATGTGTGTGTGTGTGTGTGTGTGTGTGTGTGTGTGTGTGTGTGTGTGTGTGTGTGTGTGTGTGTGTGTGTGTGTCTATCTATCTATATATATATATATATATATATATATATATACATATATATATATATATATATATTTATATATATATATATATATATATATATATATATATATATATATATATATAAATATATATATCTATATATATATATATATATATATGGGTCATTGTCAGAAGCTTGCGTTTTCAGAGATTCAAAATTTATATTGTTGAGACGATATGATCGAGTTTCCAAAAACTCAAACTTCAATAAACAACAAAAATCTACCTTTTTTTATGTGTTTTTGCAGGTCTCCTTCAGATGGTCGAACTTTTAAAAGCTCGACTTTCATATGGCCGAGACCATATGATCAAACTTTTAAAAGCTTGAATGGTCTGAATGGGGATCTCCATAGAGTGCGGAACGGGAAGATTTCCCTTTACTGCAATGTAGTGCGATCTCAAAGTTGGTATATTTAAATAGGGGGTGTGTGGGGGGCACAGCCCCCCATGGGGGGTTACTGTGGGGATTATCCTTCTGCTAGTACTGTTTAGTTTTTTTTGTTTTGTTTATTTATTTAATTTTTTTCACATTTTTGAACATTCAAATGTTTGATCACATAGTCTCGGCCATATGAAAGTCGAGCATTTGGATGTTCGATTATGTGAAGTAGACCCATTTTTTGCAGGGAGGTAAGCCACCCTACACCCCCCACACCCCTGCATATTATATATACCAACTCTGAGTTTTCACTACAGTTGGGAAATGGGTAAATTCCCCAATCCTCACTGTACGATGATCTCCATTGCAAAGCTTTGAGTTTTCAGAAACTCAATCATATGGTCTCAACCATATCAATTTCGAGTTTCTAAAGACTCAAGCTTCTGATGGGGACCTATATATATATATATATATATATATATATATATATATATATATATATATATGTATATGTATATGTATATATTTATATTTATATATCCATCTATATCTATCTATCTCTCTCTCTCTCTCTATATATATATATATATCTATATCTCTCTTTCTATATATATATATATATATATATATATATATATATATATGTGTGTGTGTGTGTGTGTGTGTATCAGAGTTTGTCCAGAGGAAGTACAAAGAAGGTGGTAGACCTGCCACAGACATGTGCCACTGGGTAAGAAGGCCATAGGATGACACATGGGAGTGAAAACTGCTTTAAAAGTAAAGAAATACAGATACCCCTACCCCCCCCCCCCCATGGTTGCCAGTGGATCTGAATACATGATAGGAAATGTACGTGGAATGCAGGGAGTACTATTACTAGAATGGAATGAGATTTATGTAATTATGCAAATGCTGATATCTTTAAGGTTAAGGAAGATCTCAATTCAGTGATTTTTGTTGTGTAGTCTTCTGGCATTCAGCAGTGCTACCTTGATATTATCCAAATTGGAGTTGGCTATATTAGGATATCCAGCAGGTGAACTCTCCATATAAAGAAGAGACCATGAGAGTAGCTGATGTTTTAGCCAGTATGTGAAAACTGGGTGTACATAGATGTCCGTAAGACACCTCAGTTTACAAGAAAGTAGAAAGATATATAACTGCATAACTTGACGAGTCCATGTACATATGTGGCATGCAAATGGGGATTCACAGTACTGCCCACCATTTACAAACATGAAAGTGGCAGACTACATTGTGGAGTAGAGAAGGGAAGCTATGGGAGTGCAATGATGAGCAACAGGCTGCAAACACAGCAGCAGATTGCCTGAGCACCACCAGATGGTGATGGGTTGCTCAGCTAACATGGCGGAGCAACAGTGTCACCATTCCTTACAGTGAAATTCCTAATAGGAACAGAAGGAAAACACCAAGGGCTGTAATGACATATCTCAGGTTGTGCTCCAGGGTACATAAATGCACTGCCATGAACAAATATGCTCTACCCACAACACAGTAATACAGCTGAACTGTCATCTATTACGTAGCTTCACTGCATAGAACTATGTCTGTGGCTTGTTGGTTGGACCAATTGTGTATATACCTATTTATTTTCTCAAAAATTCTGGACAAAGCGAAAACTAATGGGGGGATGAAAGCCCCAAATTTGGGATAATTTTAAATAGTACTCTAATTCATTTGAAAAGTTAATAAAATATAAAAAATGCTTTTTTCTGGACAATGAAAAGTATGAAACTCTAATATCTGGCTAACTGAAATCATCACTGATTTACCAGCAAACCAAACATTAATTGAGGACAAGGCAAAAATTTGATGCAAAATCTGGGATGTTCAGCAAAATTAAGCTGAGAAGTATGGTTATATATCAGCAGGGCAGGAGTGCTATTGAGCTTACAGTCAAACTTCCAAATTGCTGGTGAATGACTCATATTGTGTGCAGCCTTTATACAGTACAATGCACTGTCATTGAATATCAGGGCCCACACTTATCTGTCTGTCTGTCTATCCATATATCATTCTTTATCCTAACAACATATTTAAATAAAGGAGGAGTGATGAATGATAAGGGCATGTATCATGGCAAAAAATTTGAATATTTTTATTTATCTATATCCCATGTGAATCATTAAGCATTTAACTCCACTATCAACCGTTCAAATAATGTAGCCGATCACAGAAACTCAGTACCATTGGCACTGAAAGAAAAAAAAAGCACACACCACTTTAGTGAAACTAAAATTATCAATAAGATGTTTTGTAAAAGCAGCGGGAAATAGTTTCCCTAAAATAATGAGTTTAAAAGACCGAGTTTTATTCTGGTACCACATGATGAATGGAATAAAAATTACTCTCTTCTGATTTTGTAATGAGTAACTGTGATATTGATATGAGCCATTGGTTGGCTATGCAAACTAATAGACAATACATTCATTCTAAAATTGAATGAATGCCTCATACAACAAGGAATAACTTTCCAACCTTTTTTGATTTTTTATTTAACCTTGATTTAAAAAATTATTCAGGCAAATCATATTTAGCTGAAAAGTATAAGCTTGGTAATATATGTTTTATATAGTAAAATGATTCATGGGGCGACCATGTTGGTGCAGCGGTTAGTGTTGTCATCTCACAGCAAGAGGTTCCCTGGTTTGATCCTTGGCTGAGGTGCTTTCTGTGTGGAGTCTGCATGTCCTCCCTGTGGTCGTGTGAGTTTTCTCTGGGTGCTCTGGTTTCATCCCAAAGACATGCTGTAGGTGGATTAGACACACTAAATTGGCCCTAGGTATGTATGCCTTCTGTGGAAGGTTGGGCACCAGGCTGGCAACTCAACACTGTAAAACTCCACTGCCAGTCATGAGTGGACAGGTGATCCACTGTGGTGACCCCTAACCAGGAAAAGCCAGAAGAAGAATAGTGAAATGATTCTTAGAATTACTTTTCACTACTCAGTCAGACTAACCTATCTGAAGTTGATAGAAAGTTAATGCTGTTATAATCACAAAAAACTACATCCACTTTGTGCTGGAATTTTTTTCAAGGAAATTTTACATATAACCTTTATTACTCCTCATTAAAAAAATACATTTGATGTTGGAGATGTAAATATATGCTAAAAGCTGATTGGCAACATGTATTTTGATTGTGAAGTCTTACAGCCATTTTGGAAAGAGATCAATGGCTTTTTGCAAGACATTTGGACACATAAATTGAATGTATATAAAGCATTAGTTTTATTTAACATTCTTATTCCTAGAAGTGTTCCCAGAATACAATATATTCTTCTCTTTAGTCTTTCAGTCATTACTAGAAACATGTTTACAAAAACTGGAAAAATAAAATTACTCTCTCATTTATGGAATTTATAAATATTACAAACTTTGTATGTCAGAATGAATTAATCGCTATTAAGATGAGAACAAATAAGATCACCTCTGAATATAATTATTGGTTAACATTGAATGTGTTAGAAAAATACTGATTTACAAATTTGACAATAGTTATGTTAATTAACATACTTATAGATCTTTCTTTGAATCATAAGGCTTAATTGTTTTCATGTATATACTATTGTAAATTGTGTGTGTGTGTGTGTGTGTGTGTGTGTGTGTGTGTGTGTGTGTGTGTGTGTGTGTGTGTGTGTGCATGTGTTTATTCTTCTGAATGTTAATATGTTGTATCAATGTGTTACATTTAAATAAAAATCTTTAAAAAACACATACCACAAGAATAAAAAATACACATTCAAATCTCACAAAAACAACTTAATTCACCTACATCAAATTCATAAAATGTAAAAATTAAAAAGAAATAAATGTAAAGAGTTAAAATAAAACAATAAAAATCAAAATATCCAAAGGGTGTCAGAAAAAAAAGATTGGAATATCTAAAAATTATACAATTTACATATCCTAAAATGACCCCTCATTGTACTAATCAAATATCACAAACTTACCTGAAACAATAAACCTTTTTAAAACAAATCATTTCAGAATTAGAAGAAAAAACACCCAATGAGAATGGCCATTAATAGAAAAACTATGAAAACGATGTAAAGTCCTGTTAATGCATATGTTGTAGAAATAATGCAATTACTGTATCCCAGTGAAATCAGTCATAGACAATAATTCAAACAAGTGGAGCAGGAAAATGGACAAGTAAAACATGTTAGGTTCTTAGTTGTATGATACATGAAACGTGTATGGACAACTAAAACATGCTAGGTCCTTAGTTGTATGATACATGAAACGTGTATGGACAACTAAAACATGCTAGGTTCTTAGTTGTATGATACATGAAACGTATGGACAACTAAAACATGCTAGGTTCTTAGTTGTATGATACATGAAACGTATGGACAACTAAAACATGCTAGGTTCTTAGTTGTATGATACATGAAACATATATGGACAACTAAAACATGCTAGGTTCTTAGTGGTATGATACATGAAACATATATGGACAACTAAAACATGCTAGGTTCTTAGTTGTATGATACATGAAACGTGTATGGACAACTAAAATATGCTAGGTTCTTAGTTGTATGATACATGAAACGTGTATGGACAACTAAAACATGCTAGGTTCTTAGTTGTATGATACATGAAACATATATGGACAACTAAAACATGCTAGGTTCTTAGTTGTATGATACATGAAACATGCATGGACAACTAAAACATGCTAGGTTCTTAGTTGTATGATACATGAAACATGTATGGACAACTAAAACATGCTAGGTTCTTAGTTGTATGATACATGAAACATATACTTGGCACTGTAAGATCACTGAACCCAGTTCTGTGAGTTGCAACTTTGCCGCTGATCATGAAAACCTGTATGTAATACTTAAACATATAGTGTATAATAAATTAAATATATTGTACTTTAGTTTCAGAATGAGTAGCAAAGCCACAAGTGCCAAACCAAGTTCTCTTATTCTAAATTAGAGCGACTAGAGTCATATTCCATTTATTTGTTCTTTCCTATTCTTTGAGATCTGAATTATTGCTTTCCCTTGATTTCAATGAGGTACACTAATTGGAAAAATTACTTTGTAATAGGGCTTTATGTAATTTCCATGGGGCTTATTGATGGTGTGTTTTATTGGTGACTTTCTGCTCTAGATCTGGGATCTGAGGTACTTTTCCCCTATCTATCTATCTATCTATCTATCTATCTATCTATCTATCTATCTATCTATCTATCTATCGATCTATCTATTTATCTATCTATCTATCTATCTATCTGTCTGTCTATCTATCATTTGTGTAATGTCAGTTTGATAGATTCTATTAGTGCACTGACACTTATATTATGATTTGTAGCCTTTCTAAATGTTTGTAGGTTGATATAATCAACTCTCTTCAGTTTTTCCCTAAGAACTTGCCAGTTTCTTAATTTTAGCACTTGTATATGCTTTTCCATGCTCAGCACTGATTCAGATCTGTTGTAAGCACTAAATAAGCTACAAATTACTGAAGCACTCAACCTTTCTCATTTCCTAGTGGTTAACAGTTTTTGCACTTATCTCCACAAGTTACTTCGAGGAAAACAGCTCTAGTGCTTACTTCCCTCACTGTCTAGAGGAAAGTAGTGATTATCCAGGCATGTCCAAGGGACAGCTCCCAGGGTTCTCTCCTATCTACCTGATGAATATGGGCATCTAGTGATTACCCAGGCATGTCCACGGGACAGCTCCTGGGGTTCTCTCCTGTCTACCTGATGAATATGGGCATCTAGTGATTACCCAGGCATGTCCAAGGGACAGTGGTGTTCTCTCCTGTCTACCTGCCAAATCCAGGCATCTTGGGGCAATGTAGCAATTGCCTCATGTACAGTGACAACCCTCTCCTCCTACCACCCAACACTACAACCTGTGAGAGATGCATTTATCTTGCCAAACTGGAGGCAAAGCTTTCTCAACCCAAGACTGAACTTGTCAGTCAAGAGGAGAAGGTAAACACTCACACCACACCACACTCATTACATAGTCTCACTGTACCTACACCACCAAAACCCATACATAGAAACACAAAAACATTCTCGGAGGCTCTCAATAAGAATCTGCCCAAGCAACAGAGACCTCCTAAGCAGAAACGCATGCAACCTCCACCCCTCAACACAGCCCAAAAGACACATAACACACAGACCTAGTGTGCCACTCAACCAGAGCCCATAAAGAAAAACAACATGCCTAACACATTAGTCATAGGTGACTCCATAGTCAGGCACACTGATGTTCCACTCACCAGAATAGACAAGGAGAAGGTTATTGTTAGCTGCCTGTCAGGTGCCAGGATCCGCCACATAACCCACGCACTCAGGTAACTCCACAACAAGTACAAATATGACTCAGTCATTGTTCATGTTGGTGTGAATGACCTGAGATGTACCTCCCTGGACTACATGAAAAGAGACATGGAGGAGCTCTCCGATCTTGTAATCCAGGCAGGTATGAGTCTAGCCCTGAGTAGCATCCTACCTTCACCCAGAATGATTCCGCAGTACAAGGACAAAATGATTTACTTCAACAATTGGCTAACCTTCTGGTGTCATTCCAAGGGGATCCAGTATCTGTCTGCCTGGGACGACATGAACGACAGGCCACGATGCTTTGCCAGAGATGGCCTGCACCTGTCCCCCGTGGGATTCTGGATACTGGCTAGTGCCTTTTTTAGGCAAGGTTCAAATGACAAACCCACCACCGTAACAGATACAGGCAAGCAAAAACTGAGGGTAATGCTACTCAATGCTAGAAGTCTAAACCTCAAAATGCATTCATTCAAGGCACTCCTTAAAATTGAGAAAATCGATATCTGTGCAGTGACTGAAACCTGGTTCAAGGCTCCAGAGAGCACCCCTGCATTACCAGGATATAACTCATACCATACCTTTCGGCCATCTAACCAGGATCGGAACATCAAGGGTGGAGGTGTGTCCATATTCATTAAGGATATCCACATCTCCAGGCTAGTTGCCCAACATAATGCATCCGAAATTATCCAAGTGCAACTAACTCTGGGCAAAACTGCAATACATATTGTAGCTTGCTACAGATCCCCCACCTTGCCCCAGGATTCCCACTCCTCTTTTATTGATATACTGGAAAATATTAGGGTTCAACCAAACACCCTAATAATGCTTGATTTAATCTACCCCACCATTAGCTGGGAAAACTACCCATGCACCAACTCCTTCACTCAACGCTTTCCAGAATTCATTAACTCCAATGCTCTGGATCAACTTATCCACACCCCTACCAGGGGCGATAATATCCTAGACCTGATCATTACCAACATGAGTGACCGGTGTTCCACACCTGAAGTCAACTCCTCTTTGGTCAGATCCGACCATAAGCTAATCACCATAGATCCCCATAGATATCCACATCCCACCCCCCACTGTAAAATATTTCTCCAAAGCCAACTTCATGCTTCTTAAGACAGAAGTGGCAAACTTCACGACACCCATGCAGATGGACAATACAGTTAAGACTGCCGAAACTTATACAAATGCACTCTATACACACTTACACAAGTGCATGGATCGTGCTATCCCTAGCAGAACCAAGATGCTATCCTCCAAAAATGAAGCCAGTCAGGTGGTTCCCTGCTATGAACAAACTCTACAACAGGAGGAAGAAACTGTTGCAAAAGAGTAAAATCCCATGAGTGGAGGAGCTCCCTAGTCAGCTTCAGTAAGAAGCTGAGATCCCTCATAAAATCCTCCAAAGCCAGCTATGAAAACAAGATTGCCACTGACTCTAAGGATGACCACAAAGCATTCTATAGCTATGTAAAGAATCTCAGTAGCAACACCCAGATCTGCTCTGAGTTACAGCACAATTGAATGAAAATTATGGAACCAACTGATATCGCCAACATCCTGGCTGATAGGTTCAGTGCCAGCTTTACCCCCTCTTTCACCCCCTAAAGGGCCCATATCCATACCAGAAGAATGCAATGCCCCTGCAATCACAACCGAGCAGGTAAAAACTGCACTCTCCAAAGCCAAGAACATAGCATCCATGGGACCAGACAACATCCCAGGCTGCATTCTACACGAACTTCAGAACAAACTGGCTCCCCACCTAAGCACCATGTTCAATCACAGCCTCACATCAGGCTTTGTACCCACTGAATGGTGCACAGCAACAGTTATACCACTTCACAAAGGGGGAGCCACCATGGACCCTGGGAACTACCGCCCTATTAGCCTGACGAGCCTGGTTTGCAAGGCCATGGAACATATCATCATGGAACTCATAAACAAAGACATTGGTAACCTCCAAACTCTTAAATGTTAGTTTTGCTAGCCAGTTCAGGTTTGTGAAGGGCAGATTATGCCTCCTGAACCTGATCAACGTCTTTGAAACAGTCACCAAAGCCACAGACAAGGATAAGGCAGTTCACACAGCCTATCTTGACCTCGCCAAGGCTTTCAGCACCATCCCCCATTCTGGAATCATAGATAAACACATTAAACTGGGTATAAATCCATACGTCACAAGATGGGTCACCAACTGGCTCACTGTCAGACCCCACACTGTAAAAGTTGCAGATTCCAAATCTGACTTCAAATCTGTGACAAGTGGAGTACCACAGGGTTCAGTATTGGGTCCTCTCCTGCTTGGTATCTACTTCTCAGAAGTACAGGCTAACACAGAGGGCCTCTGGCTGATGAAATTCACAGATAACTGGAAATTAGGTGCCATAGTAGAGTGTCCGAATAACATGGACATCGTACAGAAGGGTGTCACTGCGACTGATGCCTGGTGTCAGACCGACGGCCTCAAGCTCAATGCCAAAAAGTGCATTGTCATCCCCTTTGGTAAAAACTTGGTACCCATGAACTACCACATAGGCGGCAGTCCACATAACGCCGAAGGTGTGATAAGAAACCTTGGGACTCAGGTGGACAGTAGTCTCTCCTTTGACAATCACATCGCCACGGTAGTCAGGAAATCTTTCTACGTGACACATCTCATCACGAAAGGGTTCTCATCCAGGAGAAAAGAGGTCATTGTTCCCCTCTACTCGGCTCTCATTAGACCCATTACTGAGTACAATGCCCCTTTTGGAATGTACTTCACAAGACATGATCTGCAACAGCTAGAAAGGCCACAAAATACTTCACAAAGAGGATTACAGGACTCAAACAGATGCCCTACGCTGACAGTCTCAAAAAACTCCAGCTGTACTCTGTAGCATATTGCCTACTCCGAGGTGATCTCTGACTAACATACAAAGCTATGTCAAACCCAGAGCTGTTGGACATGCTATACCTAAAGAAATCCCAATTCCTCTGAGCTACATGCTCCAGGGACATAAACCTTGTCACCACAATAAACAGAACATGCTGGTGGGATAGATTCCTGTCCCAGAGACTTCCCATACTCTGGAACAAGATACCTATCTATGTCAAGCAGAGTTCCTCATTAGCACTCTTCAAAAAAAATCTTGATGAGTGGATGGGAAATAGGAAATTCACCCCAGGGATCACGTCTGTGGCTCTGCTTGACGGGCACAGGAAAATAATCTTCTTGGGTGGCAAAAGCCAGGGAACCTTGTTGGCTAGGCTTACATAGTCCCTTGGGTTGATAGACTAGTACCTACCTATGAACCTATTAAGTTAGAATAGGGTTAATTTGGTTTGCAAAACAGGTACTTTAGCTAATGTTATACTCTTTTACTTTACTTTCTTCATTTTACTGATAATATATATATATATATATATATATATATATATATATATATATATATATATATATATATATATATATATATATATATATAGATATATATATATGGGATCCGTCCAGATCCCCGACGGCACTTTCTGCCGAAGCAGAAATCACCGAACATACATAACCGAATGTGCTGTTCACCGAAGCAGCACTTTCAGTTATGTATGCTGGTTGTGCCGGTCGCACTACTGTGCGGTTAAGGGAGAATTCCCTTTTCCCCACTGTAGTGCGACCTCGGAGTGAGAATATAAAAGTAGGGGGGTTGGGGGTGCCCCCCTTGCATAAAAGAAGATTTAGTGTTTTTTTTTTTTTTTTGAACGGACTTTAACAAAATCACTTTTTCAGTGAAAGTGCTTTCGTTAAAGTGCGTTTGGGTATTGTGGATTCGGGCTGTTGAACTTTCTTTCAATAGTCCTAGATCCATATATTCTTATGAATGCATTATCTTGTGAATGACTTTCTACTCTACTTCTGAGGTAATATTTAATCCTTTTTTGAAGTGTTGGTTACTGTCTAGTGTATTTTTGTAATACAGTATTGAATAAATTAGGGTTTGTTTATATTTAGTTAGTTTTTTGTTTAATGTTAGTATAGCTAGCCAGAACTCGGTTTGCTTTGCTGATAATGCTGTTTCTCATTGGCTAGCAGTAGTCAGTTTTTCAGATTTTATTTTTTTCTTCTTCTTTATTTTATGATTTTTCATCTTAATAATAATTTTTTTTGCTCCTCAACTTAGAATTGAGGAGGGGGGGGCAGATTAGGGAATGCCACTAGGAGTTAGATGAGCCAGCTGCAGCTCTGAAGGTTAGGGTATTTTGGGGTCATGTGTTTGTGTTTTGTGTGTGAAGTATGGACACGTTTGCTGTAGAGTTTATACAAAATACACAAATATAGAGATTTTATACATTTTATTTATAGACCTGTTGATGTATGATATGGGGGAGATGATGGAAAAACAAAATGTATTTATTTTTAATGATGCATCACAGATTGTAGTAGATGTCTGATGATGTGGAAGGATAAAAATCATTGTCTATGACAAGATAAATATTTTTATTACACCCATTATCTGTGACCACTGTTAAGATACATATAGAATGTCAGCTTCCTGTATGCTCTAGAGTTAGGGGATGAATTTTTGGATTTGTATCATAGCCAGATGTTCCAGACCATGTACCCTAGTAGTAGAGTAGAAGATATTTAATTTATTACAAAACTGCCATGCATATATTTTGCAAGGGAGGGAGACTGTTATAGTTACAAATGGTGCACCATCTGTTTGTATACAGCTGGAGTCATATAACTAACCCCAAAAGAACCAGTCCATATGCATGTAGTGTACATGTGTACAAACTGCATACATGGTCTTGCCCCATTTGCACTTTATCTGATGAACTGCAAAAGACTTTGGTATACAGGTTTTCTGCATTTCAGTCCTACTCAGTGGCATAGGATGCGTTAAGAATAATTTCCAAAGTTAGAGTAGACAATTTTGGCTCAGGAAAATAGTTGAATAATTTTGGAACTGTTTAATATTTGAATCCACTACCAAAATGCAAACTTATTCAGAGTTTGAATGTGTCAAATATTGTTTCAAAGATCACAGAATGTTTAACTCTATTCTAATGTTTCTTATCTCAGGCATTTTTCTGTAATAATTTAAAGTATGTCAAAAACTTTTTATTCAGAAATACACCAGTTCTTCTTTCTGAGTTTTCTCTTCCTTGTAGTCTTCATTTGTTTATTTATTGAATTATTTATTTATAAATATGTTAACCTGGTAAGTGCACCAGTCCAAAAACCCTGTTCAGGCATGACCTGGAACAGTACCTTGTGTCTGCAAAATAAAAATGCTCACCAATATGTCAACCCCAACCATTATGTTAATCCCAACATTCACAGTAAAATGTTCAATAAGCAATGGTTACACATAAACATAATATAAGATAGAAAACATTGTCTGTAATAATAAGTAGCTTAAAATATTAAAACAGCCATGAGAAGAGTATTACAATGAGGTAAGGTGGGATTAAGGAGACAGAACATAGAATGTGTTTGAAAGTGAAGTATTTTCGAGGCAGTAGGGGTGTGAGAATAAGTCAAGTAAAGCAGCAGGGTGTTTTCTGACAGAAGGAATGGTAAGAAACCTAATAGGTTTATAAGTGTGTATAAGACTAATGACCACTGGGGCCTTTTTAAGGCTAACCATGCATCCCAAATCACTGGCAAATTCTGGTACACGTGGTAAGCTTAGGCAGGGGCTTGTGAGATAAAACATTTACAAGCAGGGGCCTGGCAGATGAAACATTTTACAGGCTGCCTGTGTCCATGAAAGACATATGTACCAAACCAGATATGAATTTCCAATTCCCCACCCAACTATCCAAGTTACACTTGAATTGGGGTTAGAAAGGAACTTTGCTTCACATGGATGGGGAGTCTGCTCTATAGAGAGGGTAGTCTCTAGGATACATACCTGTATCTCCACAGCATGTCCTATTCATATCACGGGCAATGTTTAAGTCTTTAGAACAGATAATTCTGGTGCTGTTTATTTTGCAGATATGCAGGAGGTCCATCAGGGTGGGAGTCTGACAATGCCATGTATGTCAGGCCTAGATCTCCCCTCAACAGCCTATAGAAGACAGAATACAGGGATAAGGCTTTGATGCAATTTGCAGAGGACATGTTATTTGCACCCTGTATTCTTTTTAGTGAGGAACCTCTGTGGATGTTCCAATTGGTGAATGTGGGCT
This sequence comes from Protopterus annectens, assembly GCF_019279795.1. Lineage (NCBI taxonomy): Eukaryota > Metazoa > Chordata > Ceratodontiformes > Protopteridae > Protopterus > Protopterus annectens. Next base: position 81,910,504 of record NC_056738.1, on the reverse strand, counting down.
GGTTAGGTACACACCAAAGGGGGTATTGTACTCAATAACAGGTCTGAATGAATGCCAAATACAGTAGAACAATAACCTTCTTGGACCCAAATGCTATACCTTTATTTATAAGTTGCACAACTTATAATGATTTCCTCATTACTGTAGACACGTGATAGTCAAAAGCTAGATTACTGTCTATGTGTATCCTCAAGTCTGTGGTAACTGGGTCAACTCTTAGAGGTGTACTATTAATATGATAGTTACCAGGGGTGACTGACTTCTCAAAAGATACTATTATGCATTTCTTGGCATTTAATTTTAGTCTATGGCTCTGACAAAAGTTATTTGTCTGTGTCAGCCCTTCTCCGAGAACATTAGTGTCAGTGGGGGATTCTATGACTGCTCCTAATTTGCAATCATCTCCAAATTTGGTCAGCCCTTGACATTGGCATTGGCATCAAAGAAGTAGATCCCAAAAAGGAGAGGGCCCAGGACTGATTCCTGAAGTACTCTGCTGGTGACTGACCTCTTTGTAGAGGTGGAATACCAAGTTCGAACTTCCAGGGTCCTGTCTGTGAACCACCTTGCTATCCACTGGGTGACATGAGGTTTTATACCTAACCTCTTGAATTTGTCAGGCATGCCTGAGTGGGGTATTGTGTCAAATGCTTTGGCCAGATTAAAGTAGACAATGTGATCTGTTTTGCCCTCATCTATTGCTTTGGTGACCTTCTCAAGAGGTCCACCAGGTTGAATACACATGGCCTTCCCTTGACAAAACCAGACTGGTTTGTGTACAGTGTCTGGAGTTTTCCCATGTCATTATTGATCATTTCCACTATAATTTTTTCCATGGCTTTGAATATAAAAATAGTGAGACTTATGGGTCTGCAGTTTCCAGGGTCTGTAGATGGCCTATTTTTGTGCAGAGAACTGACAGCTGCTGTTTTCCATTCATGAGGCACAAAGCCTGTTTGGAGGCCACAGTTAAATAATGATTACAGATGGCCTGATAGGTCATGCATAGTGCTATTTAGAAGACAGTCTGGATATTGTTGGGGCCTACTGAAGCAGTGTTCTTGGTCGTAAGAGAGAACATTGAGGACCTGTTCCTTAGTGACAGTAGGAGGAGTTATATTTGATGGTATTTTCTGAGGGGAGGCTAGAGAGAAAGGGGTAAAGTTAGAACTGAATTTCACTGCCTGAAGGTTTGCTATATCATCTGGCTTTTTAATTTCTCCAAATCATTTGAGTTTCTAATACCATGATGGGAATGGACCCATTCCTAAGTCAAAGTATAATTAAAGCTCATGAAATTAGTATTGTTTCACTCTGATGTCAGCCAAAAGTGCTCTTCGCAGCACCTGCAATGTGCCCAGTAATGAATCCTGCAATTCGTACAGTTACATGTATTTGGAACATATATAACTAAGACTATAAACTCTTTTTTTATAAGACCTGTTGGTCCTACTACTATTGGAACTATCTGGGTATCTTTCTTTCACATTGCTCTTGTTTCTGCTTGTAAATCCTGATATTTTATGACTTTGTGTCTCTCTGCACGCAGGGCACTGTAGTCACTGGGTGTGGCAATTTCAATGGTCAATGCTACTTTTGTCTTCTTTTCTTGGACCACTTTATTCACTTTTCTAGCCTCTATCTTTTGAACTGTTAGCAATGGATGATCCCATGTGATGTACACTTCATTTTCTATGATGCTTTGTGGCTTATTTTTCTAGTGTTTTTCAGCTACTTCAACACCATAATGTTTGCACAATTTCCAGGGTAACAGTCTCGTCACATTATTATGCTTTTCAGTATACAGTCCTTTCGCCATTAGTATGTCGCAACCAGCAATGAGGTGTGCAACTTTTCCAATTCTGTTTTACAAAACCTACATTTGTCTGTCTCTCCCACATTTTCAACTGATTTTGTAAACCAACGTGTACGTAGCCCACTATCTTGTGCCGCCAGTATTGACCTTTTATCTCTTGGTTTGAATTCGCCTCTCCTTAACCATTCCTGCATTTGTCCCTGATCAACATGAGGTTCTTCCAAAAGGTTTCTATACTTGTGACTATATTTATGCATTTTCCACATTTCTTGCCTTCTCATCTGGTCCTTCACCTTGTATTCTTTCTTTTGTTTTTTGGCACATTCAACTGCTGCCTGGATTTATCCACTTGTGGTTTGATTTCTATTCTTACTTAATGCCAATAGGCTTCTGCTAGCCTAAGTAGGGAAGCCATCTTAGATGAAGTCTCTTCATGTTTCAAAACTTTCACTACATTTGAGTCTTGTGAGGTCAGCAGATATGTGTGGAGTCCCAGGACTGCAGATCTGTACATGTAATCAATTTCAAGGAGGCCCATCCCTCCTTCAGAACGGGGAATATATAATCTTGATATGCACAGATTTTTATAAATCTTTTGGTGAGCATGAAGCATCCTTCTTGTTTTCCTATCTAATGTATTCAACACTTTTTGGGGCCAGTCAATCACTCCAAAACTGTAATTTAGGACAGGAAGACCAAACTGGTTTATAGCTTGGATTTTCTTCCTAGATGTCAACAGTTTTCAGGATTAATTTAAGTATTCTAAAGTACTCCTTACTAAGTTTTATTTGCATTTGTTCATGTTTTATTGTTGATCCTTCATCAGTTCCCAAATATTTATACACTCCCTCTTGCTCAAGTTCTTTTACATCACATTCTTGTCCCAAACTGATGTTTTCTTGGTGCTGCAGTTTTCTTGCTTTAAAGGTTGCTTTTGTACATTTATCAAGACCAGATGGCATTCTTATATCATCTGAAAATGTTTTGACAACTTGCAGTTGTTCTTTCAGTTCATCTGATGAGCTATACAGTTTCAAATCATTGAAAAAGAGAAGATGAGAAGTCTTTACACTTTGTTGTTTTCTAAGAGCCAAATTATAACCATGGCCTAAGCTATTAAGTAGGCAGCTTAATGGGTTAAGGGCAAGGCAGAAAACAGCGGTGACAGAGAGTCACTCTGGAATATCCCCCTTTGAATTTGTATCACTGGAATAATAATTTGTCTTTTATCATGGCTTAATTGCAAAGTGGTCTGCCACTGTTCCTGGTCACTGTAATGTAGTGGATCAGTGTAGGGTGTATCTTATACATTTTTAAACACTCTTTTATCCATGAATGTGGGATACTATCAAATGCTTTTTTGTAGTCAATCCATGCCATACTTACACTCTTCCTCTTTTTACAGTTCTCCACTATGACTTTATTTAACAGCAAATGATCCTTTGTTCCATATGACTTTCTTTTATTGCTCTTTTGTTCTATTGCCATAATTGAGTTTTCTTCAAAATTAATGTAGACTCTGTCGACATCAATTCCAGGGTAGAGTTTATACATTGTTGGAAGGCAAGTTATTTGTCTATAATTTTTAGGATAGCTTGCAGGTTCACTCTTAAGTAGGAGCATTGTTTTTCCTGTTGTTAGCCAGGTTGGTGTCTGTTCGGGGTGTGCATATAAACAGACCTTACTCATGGCTAAATCTTCATGCAGAGATGTTAATACTTTTAACCAGAAGTTAGGTACTGTATCTGGGCCTGGGGTTTTCCAGTTAGAGGCTTTTTTTTAACTTTGTTTCAATCTCTCTGGCTGTTACTTCATCCCATTTCATATCCTGTACCTTTAAACTTCTTATTCTTTCTTTCTGGCTCAGTATAGGTGCCTCCATTTGCAATGAGCTCTGCACACAACTGTGTATTGCTTTTGAGGTTGAGGACATAGCTAAAGAATGCCTTGTGGTTGTCCTTGATTTGGGAGACCAAATGTACCTCAAATTTGGCTTTGGCAGACTTTGTCTTCTGAGTTATTTGTTTAGTTTGATAAGAGTGCTTTTATTCTGCTTGGTGCTGCATCTCCTAATTTTGCCATGATTTTCTTCCTTTGGTTATGCAGCCTATTGATGTTGTGATTCCACCAGGGTGGCTTGTTCTTTGAGTTAGTTCTGTACTTCTTCCTGATGGGTACACCTGCCTCTATGCAGCTATTAACACATTTGTACAGGGTTTCTTTGAACAGTTCAGCATAGACAACAGTGTTGTCAGGGTTTAGGAGGGCTTGAAATTTTACAAGGTTATCACTTAATAGTAGGAAGTTAACCTTAGAGTAATACCTGAACATTCTAGAGTTAGCTGGGGTTCAATGTATTATTTTTACTTCAAAATAGACTGTTTTAGGGTCTGACCTTACCAGAAATGACATTATATTAGGGTTATGCAGCTCTCTCCCATATTAGTGAGGACCATATCTAATATGTTTGCACCCCTGATCAGCGTATTTCCAGTTTGCTCCAGGGAGTTTGTGCTTACAAAATCCAGCAATCTCTGTTCCTGCACATTTGGTATCATATATGATTCCCAATTAATAGTGAGATAATTAAAGTTGTCCATGAATATGGTATTGGATGGAGTTCCCAGTAAACTATAATACATGTTATGGGTTTCTCTACAGCTTGCAAGACAGTGGTATAGGATTTTGCCTATGATGATTTGAATATGGAGAAGCTCAAGTGCATTGTCCTGCTTGACCAACCTTGAGATATATTTATTTTTTGCGTAAATTCAGCTTTAGTCCCAGCCTGTGTAGTAGCTGGTCTAAATGTGTGGAAGGTATTACAGCCTTGCACTGCTATGATGCTCTCGGTGGCTTTAAACTATGTCTCAGTGACTGCACAGATGTCAGCATTCTCTAGGGTGAGGAGAGCTTGCAGGGAGTGGAGTTTCTTGTTTAGACTCCTAACATTGAGCAGTAACACCTTTAGATTTGTCTTGGTTTTGATTTGCTTTGCCGGATGTATTTTCAGTTTAGCATGGCCTATAAAAGGTACCATAGGAAAGAACAATGTTTTATCTAATATTCAAACCCTAGAGGGGAGAGGTGCAAAGAGCATGGCCTTTTGAACATCTCCTTCTATGTTTACAAATACTGCAGCCCCTTAGAATGACACTGGAATCTAAGCCAATTATTAAAGTCAGTCATTTGTGCTCATATTGTGGCATCATCCTTGGAGAGGGTATGGTACTGATCATTCTATCCTGGGACATATATTCTAAGAGCTCCAGTATGTCTCTGGTCATTTAGACCCACATGGACTATGACTGAGTCATACTGTACATGTGGTCCTATGACCTGAGTGCATGAATAATGTGGTGGATCCTGGCCCCTGATAAGCAAATGACTATGACTTTCTCCTTACTCAGCCTGGTGAGAGGGACATCAGCATGTCTCACAATGGAGTCTCCAATAAACAGAATGTTGGGTTCTGTGCAGGCTGGCCTTATGGGCTTAGAAGTAGAGGATCTATGAGACGTGGCTGTATGTGTTGATGCAGGTTTTGTTTTGAAATAGTGCATTTAGATCTGCTGAGGGCATTTGTTATGTGTGCCTCATCTAGGAAGTCTTTGGTGTTTAGGAAGTTTACATGTGAGTACCTCAGCATATGTGGGTCTATGTATCCGATTAGGGCTGTGTGTGAAGCGTACAACATGTGTACTGCTGACAACCTAATTGACAGTAGGAGTGCCTTTACATAAAAGCTTTGCCTCCAGTGGTATTGTGTAAATACATCTCTCATATCAGTTTGCTTAAGAATTAGCTGGTTGTCAGTAATCATGAGTCAATTTCTACATTGCCTCAGGTCGGGATGCTCATATTCACCAGGTTGGTAACGGAGATTGTGGGAAAGTTCATATCCATGTCAACAGGTCTTTTTTATTGATTAGACAGTTGCAATAGAGTAAAATAAGGAGTATATGATTTGCAACACTTGGGGCAGTGCTAACTACTGCACAAATTAGTTGTCCTGTGTGCAACTAGGTATTGGTGAAATTTCAAGGGTACTTTACAGGAAAAATGTCAACTCAGAGTGTCCGTGTCTATACAGGGCACTGTCAAACACTGAAGATTTATGGATGAAGTATTTAGGGAGCTATTCTGAAGTTAAGGTAGACTACAGTTGACACCCGTCCTGTTATCAGCGGGACACTCACAGGTTGGCATCCCATTGCTCACTGTGTAAAGCAGTGGGACTTTAAACATCATGCTTTTCAATTGCACTGAATCACCATGGAAAGGCTGCATATTCTTCCATTTTTTTTCCACAGCAATTTGGTTACGTCACCAAGCCACACCTACAGGCAGAGTCATTCCTTGTTAGGTCTGGGTGTTGTAAATCATGCAACAATTGGATGCAACTCATGAAGGGGGTGGGGAAGAGCCCTACAAAGGCTGTGACTGTAGACAGGGTTTTTTTATTAGAGCATCTACAGCTGCTACTAGAGAACTGGGATTTGTCTTTTTTTTTTTTTTACAGCCAGAGTCAGTCAGCCAGCCAGTCAGCAAGCAAGTCACTCCAGCAGCCACAGCCAGCCAGCTAGCCAGCCAGCCACTCCAGCAGCCAGATCCAGTCAGCCAGATAGCCACTCCAGTAGCCAGAGCCAGCCGGCTAGCCACACCAATAGCCACAGCCAGCTAGCCAATCCAGCAGCCAGAAACAGCAAACCACTCCAGTATGGAAGCCAGCCAGCCACTCCAGCATGGAAGCCAGCCACTCCAGCAGGGAAGCCAGCCAGCCAGTCTCCCAGCCATTCCAGCAGGCATAGGTCAACTAGGCAGCTGCCTAGGGCACCGCTCTAGCAGGGGAGCTTTTCCCAGTAATCTGGGTGGTGTAGGTAGACCAGAATGGGGGCACTGGGTGGTATGGGGGGAGTGCTGTGGAGACCTGTTTTCTAAGGCACCAGTTAACCAAAGGCCAGTGCTGAGCAGGGAAGCTAGCTAACCCAGCAAAGACTGTGATTGCAGTGGTAAATAAGTACAAATACTATTTTATGGCTCTAGCCTTTTAAAAATGTGAATATTGTGTTTTATTTCAATTTAACTTTTTAATGTTTAGAGGTACATGGGGTACACTGTACAGTATTTAAATCTGTGTAGTGGTTATTTTGAGATTTGCAAGTAGTATTTTTAAAGGTGTAAAAAGTGTGTGTGTGTGTGTGTGTGTGTGTGTGTGTGTGTGTGTGTGTGTGTGTGTGTGTGTGTGTGTGTGTGTGTGTGTGTGTGTCTGTGTGTAATTTAATCTATAACTGTTGTGAATGTTTTGGGATGATTTGGAAGCATTAGTTTTTAAAGGCTAAAATGTGTGTATATAATTTTTTTTATTTTTGGTGGGACAATCTTCATGGATAAATACTGTGTGATTGATTTATTGTGGCTGTTTCAAGGTACTTTGCATTTACAGATGGAAATGTTTCAGATCAGTTTGCACTTTTTTTGGTAGAAATGTGTGCAATTTATTTTTTAATGCTGTCTTCAGGCAGTTAAGATGCATTGCTTTGGGTATTTTTTATAGTTGCTATTTAGTGGTGACTTATAAGGACTACTTTTAAAAGTGAAAATGTGTATGTGTTTAATTTTTTTATTTTTTGAGGGGGCATGTTCATAGGTAAAAGTAGTGAATTTGGTATTCCACTAGGTACATGTCTTCATGGCTGTTTCAAGATAGTTTGCTTTTATACGTGGAAATGTGTGTATTTATTTTTATGCTGTCTTCAATAAGTTTAAAATATACTGCTTTGAAAATATACTGCTTTGATTATAATGCAAATATGGCCATGCTGCTGTTACTTGGGCCTGTTCTTTATTGCATCATTGTGCTGGGTTAATTACTGTTATACATTTATTTTTATTTTTCTTATCAATTGCTGTGGTTCGAGGTAAATGGGGTCCATGGGGTCTTCTGTGCATTGTAATTTATTGGAGTCCATGGGGTCTGCTGTGCATTGTAATTTATTTTGGATTAGCTGTTTAGTGATGATTTCCAAGAAGTACTTTAAAGTGAAAATATGTGGATCTTTATTTTTTGAGGGTGGGGAACGTATTCAGTGATAAACATAATGGTGTTCTACCAGCTGTGTTAATGTCAAGTTTTCAATGGCAAAAATGTCTGCCCCATAACATCATTAACTGTTCTACCTTTTTAAAAGGTTTAAATGTTAATTCCCTTCTGAGCCATTGCTCAGGTCTTCAGTGAATGTATATCACAGAACTACTTTACAAACTGCTTCATGTTTCAGATGTCAATGTTTTATGACAGTTGTCAGATGCCAGTGTTTTTCAAATCAGTTGTTTTCAAATGCCGATGTTTCTAGCCAGTTCTTTTGCGTGCCAGTGTTTTTAGCCAGTTCATTTGCATACTATTATATTACTGCATCTTACTAACACAGTTGTGCTAAATATCTTGTATATCAGGGAAGTACAAATTCAAGCATGAAGAGTGCAGCAGCTTCATCATAGTCTGCCACCAACAAGAGAATGTGCAAGTGGCAGGATGTTTGGAAAATGGAATTCAACTGGCTTGAGAAATGCAATGATGTAAAAGCATTCTGCAGGTACTACAAAAAGGACTTCCTAATCACCCATGGTGGAAGAAATTATGTTGCATGACATGAGGCAACTGAACAACAAGCAAAATCCAGTCACCTGATGATAAAGGAACACAACCCTTGAGGGACCACCTTTGAGGGACCAGAACTTAAGATCACTGCAGAAGAAGCCTCTGACTTATTCCATGCAAAATATTTCCTATAACAGTTTGGACTGTGCAGTAAAATTGGCCAGCCAGTTGTACAGCAACTCAGACATTGCAAAAAAACTTTCTTGTGGAAGAACAAAGCCTAAAGCCATTGTTGAAGATGTTTTGGGACCACACTCATTGAAATGCCTCCTGTATGATCTCCAGAAACCTGGCACTTCATTTGCATTATCACTGGATGCTTCCAACAAAAGAAACATAAAATTATTTCCACTTGTCAGGTATTTTTCCAAAGAAGAAGTGGTGGTGAATGTTTTTTTTGAACTTCTTTGAAGACCCTGATGAATCTGCCCAGGCTGTATCACAGCAGATTTCAAACATTATGGAAAAGCACTTCTTGCCCTGGAACAGCATTTCAGCATAAGGGGCTGATAATGCCAGTGTGAACTACTGAAAGAAATCTAGTGTATATACCAGATTAAAAGAAAAGTGCCCATCACTCCAGAAGGTTAACTATGTTGCCCACATTATTCATAGTTCAGCCAAAAAAGCTGCAGCACAACTATCTTATGATATGGAAGTATTTGTGATGAAACTTTTCAGCCATTTCTCAGGTTCTACCGCAAGAAGCAGAGACTTGAAAGTCTTCTTTGAGTTTTGTGGCATGGAATTTGAGAGTCTCTTAAGGCATGTGCCAACAAGGTGGTTATAATTCCTGCCAGCCACTGCCAGACTAGTGAAAAATCTCCTAGTGCTCCAGTCATATTTCCTCTCCCAGGCAGAAGAGGAGACCCCCCCCCCCATCAGATATGGCAGTACTTTTCTGATAATGAGCGTGGCAATAATGCATTGGCTACACCGTCCCAAAACTATCTGCACTTTCTCAGTGTTGTTCTCATGGATTTCAATGAACTTAAGTATATTACAAAAAGTAGCACTTACTGTCATGGAAACATTTTCAGTAATGGTCTCTCTCAAGGAAAAACTGCAGGCAAGAGCTGAAGATGTTTTCTTTGGTGGAAAACATAGGGCATTTATGTACACATTAGACAGCACTTCTTTTAACAAGCTGAAAAGAGACTTCATTGTGTTCTTGGAGACAACCGTTAAGTACTTAGAACAGTAGTTTGATTTTACTGAAAACTATTATGTGTTTACACTTTCTAAGTTATCTTTAACTGAGCCCTTTGTTTTCAATGAGTTACTTAGTGTGACCACTATCCTGAGTTTGCAGGACATAGATAAAGACCATCTTTTCCAGGACTATTTAGCCCTTTCTTCAAGAATTATGTACCACAAGCTTATCTCTAGGAGAAAAGTGTCTGAAGCTTTTCAGAGAAGGCCCTGACATGACTGTACTATATCAAGTAATTGCTAGGATATTATCTATAACAACTTCAAATGCATTTGCAGAAAGAGTATTTTCTTTGGTGAAAAGTAAATGGACAGACGTTTGAAGTAATTGTAGTGTGGACTTGTTAAAAGCTGAGCTAATGATGACTATAATTTACAGGATGAAATGCAGTGACTTTTATTCAAATATTATATTAAACCAGGCACTTCTTCAGGCCATCAAATCAAATGCAAAGTACACATTTAAAAATTTTTTTTTTTGCTTTAAATTACAGTAAACATACAATAAACATACTTTATACATGTTTAAAAAAATAGTGTGCTTGTGTGCAGTACGTAGACTTTTTAGTTTTCTTATTTCAGAATAGTCATGGTTAGTGTAATATGTAGAACTGAAGAGTTTTTTTTTTACTTTTTTAAATAAACATAGTTTTCTGTTTAATATGAGTAGTGTGTTTTTTCTGTAAAGTGTACTTACTGTTACAACTGAGTAATGTGTGTTTTTGCTGTAATGCTTCACTTTTACTATTTAAGCTTCTTAATTTAAATGGTTTGTGAGATTTCAGTATGCTGTAATAACTTTACAATGCTGTACCCATAACTGCATCTCCTTCACCACTCCTGTGGTGATGTCATGGTAGGGGGTGTGGCCAGTGTCATATTGGCCACACTCCCATGCCCCACTTTGGCCCACTTAAAAGGTGGCAACCCTAGATTAGACAGTAGCTAATCAAGTAGTACTTACAGAACAGAAATAATTATCTTTGACAAGAATGAAGAATAGTGAGGTGGTTACTAAGCAACAGACAACTCTGTCTGCTGCTGTATCCACACACCACTATTCTCATCTTGCACTTATGCAGAATCTAGTGTTCTCCATTATATTAAAGAAGTCCACATATTAGTTATCCAACTAACTATCTCTTGCTAACATGTTGTTGCTTCGTCATTTTACCCATCTATCCTCATGGGGCAGCTGTAATGGGAGATATTTTACTATCCTTTACCACTATGCAGAACACATTATCCTACACTCATCTCTAATTCCCAGAAATGCACCTGCTGTCTCTAGAAGGTATGCCTCATAAGAGTTAGCCCTGAATGGCATAAATCCTCTGACGCTATCTAGGTAGACACCATGCAATGCTAGTCAGCCATTTATTTATAACTGAGGATGACCACTTTTAGATGCATGGTAAATGCTTTACTTCTCTAGTATTCAGAGTTAAAGGAGACAGTTAGTGTTAGTAATTATAATCAGCTGCAACAAATTTGTGTTTCTCAAATATGTAACAACTATTAGTCACATCTGATAGCATATAGCTGTCTAAATACCATTTTCCTGACTGATTTTTTGTCTAATTTTCCTCGTGCTTTTGTTACTCTGTAATTTAGCATGCTTCTGATGTTACTGATTAATGACCAGAGTACCTTTATTGTCTTTGAATTTTGAATTTGAATTATTCTAAAATGTCACTGGAAAATATATACATTTCTGTATAGCTGAATGGTTATTCTTTCAGTTTGTTGGTTTGTTCATCTAGCTAGCTATCTACTCTTACCAGTCTTACTGTGTTGCTATTAAACTGTTTACAGACCTTTACTTTCTATAAACTCTACCACTTCTCCAAGCCAAAAATAAATATATGTCACTTTAGTCTGTTAGTCTATATTATCAAGTTCAAAACAGTACAAAGAGTCTCAGTTGCATATTAGTAACTTGAGTTAATGTAGTAACCTAGCTGAGCTGTAGAGATTTAATGTGCGGCAGACAATCACAGAGATTACTCTGCAGTATACTATAATATTTCCTTCTTTTTAGGGGTGTGTATCATTTAGTCATACCAGAAGTTAACAAACACCAGACACCTTTTTTTTTTTCCCCACAGAAACACCAACAACAATATGGAGGATTATGATCAGGTAAAACAAGTTAAATAATTTTCATGTTTTTGAAACTGAATATCAAGAAATTCATTTCAAGAATAAAACTTTAAAGGTGACTAAATCCATTACACTGATCAATAAATGAGTGCAACTAGGTATTGATATAATTGTCAAGATGGTTATCTGCAAAACTTACAGATAGGACATGGCAAGTATCATACAGCAACTGGACAGGTGAAATTCTAAGTTATAGTCAGTGTGCCCCACAGGGCTCTGTCCTGTGCCCATACATGTTTAAGTTGTATCTTTAAAAAATGAACAAGCATAGGAATCCATCTAGTTCCATCCTCACCACCATGAGTATTGAGGAAAAATAAAAAAAGAGAAACTAAGGCTTGATGCTTTGGATCACTACCTGGGTTTCATGATTTTTGGAAATTATTGTGACTGAGCTCATCAACAAAGTTTTAAGACCACTAGTTTCTCTGTTTCTTTTATTTTTATTTTTTAAGTTGTATCTTTCAGATCTATCTTTTTAATCTGAAGTGTTTTACAGTATATAAGCAGATGACTTGAAAATGGGTAAACTGATTACATGTGTCACAGATAGGGCATGTCTGCAAAAGAACTTGACTAAATTGACTATTTAGGCACAGGAAAATAACATGCTGATAAATATATATATAAAAAATTAAGCATATGAGATTTAGGAGACATAGATTGAAAGGTGAATATCTAATACAGCACACAGTAACTGAAACTGCAGATTCATTTAAGGACCTGGCTATATGGATCAATACAGCGATAAGTTTTTATTTCTAATTATATTAAATAATTGATTACTGATAGTTGTATAAAAACATAAAGTCTAGAAAATATTGTTTGTTAGTTACATTAGACCCAAACTTGATTATGGAATAACAATATGGAAAACGTATAAGAAAATAAGCATGAGTAAACTGGAGAGTACAGTGGAAATATACCAAAGGCATGATGTAAGAATGTAACTTATTATGAAAGAGTAACACGTGAAATTGTACATTGACTCATACAGACATTGAAGGGGAGATGTCAGTCAGGTGTAGAAGGCATTTAGAGTCGACTACCTCTGAACATGTTTGGGGTTATCAAACGGTAGGAGAGAATCAACAGGTAATCTAAGCAGATGATTATGTAAGAATGAGAGGTGGTTTTCTGAAAGAGTAGCTGATGCATTAAATAGACTATCATATTTCATTAAAGCAAGCTTTAGTTCACATATTTCTAAGAACGACCTGGACACTTTTTGTGGGAATAACTATTCTGTACATTGCCAGGCTAGAAGGGCATTATGGCCCTTGCCTGAAATATTTGAATGTAGGATGGCACAGTGGCACATCAGATAGTGTTATCACTTCACAGCAAGAGATTCTCTGGTTTGATTCTCAGCTGGAGTGCCTTCTCTGTGGAGTGTGCATGTTCTCCCTGTTTTCTTGTGGGTTTCTTCCAGGTGCTCTGATTTCCCACATTCCAAAGACATTCAGTAGGTAGACTGGACACTTTAAATTGGCCATAAGTGTGAGTATGCATGTGAGTGTGTGTTGTATGGAAGAACAGCTGGGTCAGGGCTAGCCACCTAGCTTTATGAACTTTGGTTGTAGATAATTGTCACAGCTGAAATGACACCCCAATCCCATGTGCAGAAATGGGAAAAATGGATTGTGGATAGATGGATTTATTTCATGAACATGTAATATACTGCTGACAATTGGAGACCTGGTCATAATTCTTTATAATACATGCAGAAAGAGCTTTAGCTGCCTTAATATATTACCATCTGGAAAGAAGCAAGTGTATGGGACTGAAGTGTTTATAAATAAAAGATGTAATACACTACGTGCTGCCACAAAGACAGCACCCAAGTCCACCTCTCTTCAACCCAAAGCTTTAAAAGACATCAGACACATTACTCTAAAATGCATTTTGTGTGTGTGCATGCGTGTGTGTGTCTGTGTGCTCCAGGTAGTGCAAAGAGTGTTACAGCTTTCAAATTTGACGTGTCTCCAATGCAGCCCTGTAATGGATGCTATCTCTGTGGCTGTATGAGGTTTAATCATAACAACCTTGAAAAGTACATAACAAGACTTGTTATTATATTCTGGCATCACAAAAGGCTATAATAAAGTTGCTTTTTGCAGTTTCCAAACATAATCACCCCATTACATGTATTATGACGTATTTAATAGAAAGCTGAATGCATTGTCTAGTACTAAAAAAAGATGGAAAAAAGTCTAAATTTCTGCATAAATCTTTTGCTACTATTCTTGATGTGTGATGAGCAAAGCAGTACATATTTCATAATTGTGAAGATACAACCATATATTCTTGCATAAACAATTTCTCAGCTCCAAATATGAATGTCTGTTAGTTAATATGACATAACACGTTATACAGTCTCAAGCATGTGGCAACTCAAACTACATTTTTAATATATCTGTCAATTTTGAGAAAGTACTGATTTATTAGTTTTACAAATAAAATATGTATGTAGATACTATAGGGACAATTAATTTAAAATAAAAATTACTAGTCTTTTAGTGACATAGGTTAACTAGATATTGTCCAATACATCTTCAATAATCCCACCGCCATTGAGCGTAATACTGATTGTAAATCATGCTTATTGACAGAACCATTACACAGATTTGTAAAATCAAGACATTATGCAGAGTTAAAAGGGACACTAATGAAATCTGCAGATAAGCATGCCCACACTAAGCACAGTATCTCCATGTTTTATAAACAACAATCGTGCCAACCTCATGCATTACTGGAACAATGCAATCAAATATCCCCTGACTATTGAAAATGTCTAAAAGCACAACAATGCTGGTAGTGAAGAAGCTTTAAGACTTGAAATGCAGGCGATTTAAGACTTGAAATGCAGGCGATTTAAAACTTGAAGCACTCACCGGGTGAAAATATTCCATCTCCTTCTCCATTGGGCCAGCCAATAATCTCTCTCATTTTCTTCAGTGTGATCTGTTCCATAAGAACAAATACTGGTGCAATTTCATATGTGAACCTAAAGATAAAATGAAGCATTGCACTTTCTTTAGGATCTGGTGTATTTTATACATTAATAAAGCAATGTATATTTATTGCATACTGTTGTCTCCACTTAGCCAATAATTTTAAATTAAAAAACTCTAAGCTTCTATTTTCACATTAATAACACCAGCTAATATGACAGTTACTTAACCCAGCACATTGGCTGCTTCTGAAAAAGACCTACCTTATATATCAGAGTAATATCCTGGCTGCTTTTAATTCTGACAATGTGTAGATGGGTGTTGGAACAGATGGGTTAAAGGAAGTACTAACTTATATTATTGCTTATTTTACTAAGAAATAGGCACTAAATTGTCATCTCCAGTAGCTATGTCCACTATAATTTTCTTTAGTTTAGAGCTTACAGCTGCACCATAGCTGATTGGGTATTTTATCATAGAGGTATATGTTGTACTTGGTGATATTTTTGAAGCCTCACTACTATGATCAATGAATAGTCTGCAAAATAAATTGGCCCTGCATGCTTTGTCAAATATCACTTTATTTTCATTTTGCAAAGTGAAATTTCCTACAATGCTCTTAAAATATAGTTTCATGTGCTAATAAATCCCGTATTTATTCAAAGCACAGTTGTCAGAAAGGTTAAGCTCATACCTATTCCTTGCATTCCTTTTTTTTTTCAAAACAGGTTTATTGTTTTAACATATAAGAGAAATATCATAACAATTTTATACAAGTAATTAAAAATAGGTATTATTATAATATTCAACAAAACAACTAAAGTATTTACAAAGACATCCACTACAATCAGATCAATTAATTAAACTAAAATGCCGTGCTATTGAAATTAGAATTTTTTTAACAAATTTTGTAAATTATCCCATACAATATAATATGATGTTTTTCTAGTTGTTCTCATTCTAATTGTGCTTATTTCCATATGGCACATTATATTCATAACATTTTTAAATTCATTGGGAGGTGTATCTGAAATCAATTTCTAGTTATTATTTTCCTGGCCACTGCTAGGATAGACCATAACAAGGGAAGCTTAATATTTTTAACACATTGAGGTACAGGTGTGTTGAATAATATAAGAGACTTAGAAATAATGAAATTATCTGTAAAAGAGCCTGCAAAATCCATTAATTGACTTCCAGTATTCTTTCAACTTCATACAGTCATAAAACATATGAGCCCAGTCAGCATTAATTTCTACATTACATCTCTTACATAGATTATCTTTATTATTTATTTTATTCAGCATCAAAGGTGTATAAAAGATCTATGTAAAAATTTCCATGTATAAAGTCTCCAGACAATGGAAGATGTAGTTCTATAAGCAGATTCAATATATATTGTTTATCTTGTTGAGTTGGTGGGTCCCCATTAATAGAGGTGAAATAATTCCAGTATGAATCTACACTGTAAAAGTTTCTTGTCTGATAATTTTATGTATATATGAAAGTTTACCTTTATCAGAAACTTTATGCTGTAAATTTAATATCAAGTAATCAATCAGTTTTGGAATAGATTCTTTAACTGTTATAGACATTAGATCTATTCTATCAATGAGATGTTGTCTAAAGATCTGAAAGTTTCTCTTAGATCAAATTCTTGTTTTAAGAAATCTAGACTTCAGAAGTAGATGACATAGGCATACCCTGAGTATACATTATAGAAATACAATAAAATTCCATTCCTCCCTATTAGGGTGCATAAAGTTCAACCACAACATGGAGTTATTACAAATCATATTTTTGTGTGTTAACCAATAATCTTTCCATTTTATGATATATGACTGATCTATTAATAAAGTAATAACTTTTATAATAGAAGAGATAATATATAAATAAAGTCTTAAAAGATTTTGTATATTAAGAAAACAGTATTATAGTTATTATATATAATAGATTTAATATCTTTAGATAGTATTATACCTAAAATAAGTTATCTGACCTGAATTGGGGTACATATTTAGTAAATCACTAATGAGAATATTTTTCCGATATTATATATATTTATTTTTTTAGTTTTTCACACTTTAAACCAGAAATACTTTAAAATTCATCATTCATTCATCAAATTAAGCAAAAGAAGAATTAGATCCTGCTGATGTAATTGATGTAATTAGAACAAAATCTGCAAAAGATGATGTTTTGATGTTGTATTTTAAACCCCATGTCAAACAGTACTGTTGTCAATTTAGCCCAAGGCTCCATTACTGGAAGTGAATAAGTGGAGAAAGTGGACATCCGTTCTTTTACTTTTAGAGTATTTTATTCTTCAATAACTTTCATAGGTTCATAGGTTCATAGGTTCATACTAGGCTATCTGCCCAGGGCATTTACAAGCCTCGCTAGTGGCTTGCTTTAGGGTTTTACGCCATGGGTATGGGGAACTATGCCATTGCTTTGCTTTCGCCTCTCTCTGAGCAGTGACACTGAGGTAATCCCTGGGGTATATCCATCTCCCATCCAGATTTCTTCGAGATTTCTCTTGAACACCAGCCAGAGGGTGCTCTGCCTCACATGTACCGGGATTTCCACAGCATAGGAGTCTTGGGTGATGAATCTATCCCTCTCCCTCAATATAGCGTGGGCCGCGGCCGTCTTTCGTCTTTGTGGCTCTGATGGATCTAGACACCAGACTGGGCTGCTTTTGGTACAAAGAGTCTTTTGTTTTGTTTGGGATCATTTTTATCCATTTTCAGCCCCAGGTGCTGGTAGAAGTACTTGTAAGGATCTGTTTCAGTTTGAGGGCTTGCTTCTGTGCACTGGGCCTTAGAAGGACCCTTCACACTAGTCTTTAGAGTCTTAAGTCTGGCTTTTGGAGAAGTTTACTACTGTCTTTTTTATTTTTTTTGGGGTGGACAGGACCTTGATGAGAGATTTTAGATCTGATTCCCACCTGGTGTGAGGGTATACTCCTGGTATGGAACATTGTGTGAACATTTCAGTGATGACAGAGCAGATGATGGTATAAGCATTCCTCCTGGGGATGGTGACTACATACTGAGAAGGGCCTCGGTCGTGCATCATTTGATTGAGTTATGATCAGATATAGGACATGAAATGATTTTGGAATTAATTAAATCTGTTACCAGGTTTCTTGCAGGAAGACTAGATTGGCCTGTGTAAAATGTGTATCTTATACTATTAACAGCTTCCATTATTAAAAAAAAAAAAAACACACATACACACAGACACACACACACATACACACACACACACACACACACACACACACACACACATATATATATATATATATATATATATATATATATATATATATCTGAAATCATGCTAACCTACTGCTTTAAAATATATCATATGACATTTCTTGATTATTATGCTGCTGTTAAGTAGATTTTCAAAACATTTAAATAAATGTTTCATTTTCTATGCCTTCTAAAATAAGACATTTACTTACTACAAGAAACTACATCATTTAAACTCATTATAACTGATATTTTATGAATTTTTCCTGAATCTGTGGTGTGTCAGTATGATAACTAGGTCAGAGGTTATACTAACTGCTTTCAGTTTCTTTTGAAGTAGTTCATGGACACTGTGCATGAGACAGCCCACATCCCAGATTGTCTCCCTTAACATTTTTATTAAAACTTGTGGCAAACATTCATTTTGTCAATAGAGTAAAATATTGTATTCATAGAAATTATTATAAATCATATTGGATAGTTATGCAGATTCTCAGAAACACTTGCATTATTATATAAAAAGCCATCACACTCACACACACACACACACACACACACACACACACACACACACACACACACACACACATATATATATATATATATCTGATCTCACTGAGTTGTGTCTTTGTTGAGCACTATCCTACCTAGAATAACTCTGTCTGCTTTATACAAAATAATGCACAGCAAACACATTTTAGTAACCTGATTTTACAATCATGCTAACCTACTGCTTTAAAATATATCACATGACATTTCTTCCAGAATAGAGTTATAAGATTATTTATGCTTGTCAATCAGATGAATTAAATGAGTTATAGTAAAGTATATGTTTGGAACACAAATTTTTAACACAGATTATTATGCTGCTGTTAAGTAGATTTTCAAAAACATTTAAATAAATGTTTCATTTTCTATAAAATAAGACATTTACTTACTACAAGAAACTACATCATTTAGACTCATAAGTGGC